>NC_139324.1:18722500-19322500 GCF_056507025.1 Lutjanus erythropterus
TTTTCGTACGAAAATAGATGCGTGATCTATAAGTTAGATAGATAATTAATGGATGACTTCAACCATATCACCAACCACCTTAATATGCATAGTACAACCAGCTGCTCCAGCAGTTTGTATTGACTCTCGTCTTCTGAGGGTGCAGTCCTCGTCTTGGCTTGAATTGGTTCTACATCTGACTGCTCAGAAATGTGTTTTACATCTCAAGCTGTAGCTTTTTGACATGCAGGGTCAAATAGTACAAAGGAAAATATAGACTCTAGAAAAAATGACATCAGTCTAAAGGCTCTCAGTCCTCTCAGCCTTGATGAGAGGAATGCCACCTTGATTCAAGGGCACATTGATTACATGTGCATAAAAAAAACTGAAGAAATTTTCAAAAATTTGTCCATAATGATGCACAAGAAAAGATATTTCTGGTGCTAAGGTTGTTGATGGCATCTAGGGCTGCGCAAAAATACAATATTCAAATCACAGAAGCTGCAATTTTTTTTGTATCAAGGTAAATGTTTGACAAAATAGTATTATAATGAAGTACTGTAGTGCTGCAGAGATGTCCTGGCCTACAAATCTTGTTCTCCTGATGTGAAATAATGATGAAGGGATTGTGTCGCAGGCAGCAAATCAGCATCAAACCTCGTACATTGAACCCAGTGTCCCTTGAGATTCTCCTTTGTTCTTGCAGGATAAACTGAAACACATCCCCTCGTGTCCTGTTAGGACATCAGTCACAGCTGCACGCACAGCCACTTGAAGGCAGCATGACTGACGGTGTGTGTGAATATCCACGTATGTGTATCACAATCAACAGAGGGCATTATGGGTGGATGACAGTAAGGAGTCCCTATCCCAATTATGGACAACCACTAATTACCAGTGGAGTAATTAAGAACCAGGCAGCTGTGGCAACAATAAACAGCCTCTGGGAGACACGGCGAAATGCTGCTGCCGGAGGTGAAATGGTTAATTATGGCCTTTTACGCTGCATGTGTATATACAGCCTCTAAATGTGGCTGCACACTCTTGGAAACAGTTTATATAGTGAAGAGTGAGAATGATCTGTCCCATTCGAGCAGTTTTGAGTGTTTCAGTGCAGCTTTGGTCACATAGAGCTACTTATGCTGTCTTTACTCAGGGAAAGTGAAGGCTGGAGTGAAAAAGAAAACAGTTTTTAACGGGCGGACTGGAGAGCAGCAAGGTCACAAGATAAAATGCTAATACAAGCGCTCAGCATCAATGCTCTGTCAGTCTGACAAGGCTGGCTGAGCTGGTTGGATCTCTTCAAATAAACACACATGTACAGTACAACACACACACACACACACACACACACACACACACACACACACACACACACACACACACACACATGCAGCAGCTTAAAAAACACTGCTGCTGTGAAGGACATTGATAGTGTGTCAGACTCCTCCAAACAAATACAGATTCTAACCATGAGTTTCTGAACCTTGGGGCTGATACGCCTCACAGGGTCGCTTGATATGCAGACAGAGTTACAGAGATTAATAAGCCTCAGTAGATTTGGTTGATATAATCAGTTTGAAATATATCTCGCTATGATCCTGATAATAACTGATATACTCTCAGCAACTCAAAACTGTACATTTCATAATTAAATAAGTCAAGTTGAGCTACTTGGTGGAAAGTACATTTACTTAAAGGTATAATATTTTTCTTTAAAAACAATGCACAGATGCATGTATAGACTCATATAAATCAATTTACTGGGCCAATTCCGTAACTTTTTGTACCCACTATTCCAAAATAAATAAAAAATAGGCCACCCTTTTACTTGTAATGAAGTATTTTACCCTGTGTATTGCCTTGTATTCACCAAACATGACCAGCTCACATGAAACATGTTTATCACGTATTTAACTCCATTTCACGCCACATATGAAAACATGAATTTCAAATTTTTATAAAGTATATACTTATAGATAAATAAGTACTTAAAATTTAGATCACAAGCCACACAAATTCTGTGAAACGTGGCTGAAACTCTTACAGTACATCTCTGCTGTTCTGATGTTTAAGCTGTTTGCTTTGAACAGCATTTGATTGCTTACAGTTTGCGTAGAGCTGGATACCTAACCTTCATATATTGCTTTTGCAACTGTAATTGCGTGACTATCATTATCAAAAATGTCTTGTCATTTGATACCCACAGAATTTTTATAGTTTTCTAAACTCCAAAACTGTAAAGATATTCCATCAGTCTAATCATTTTAGTCCCATCATCGAGGTTGAGTAAAATGCTTGGAGTAAAAAGTGTCTCACCAGCTCGTCCCAGATCTTTGAACAGCTTATTTTCTTTAAATCTTTTTTCCATTATTTACTGCATTTTGAAATAAATAACATCAGTGTCAAGCTAGTCTGTGATATAGCAATGATGATGATGGCATTCACATTTCTGAAGTCTAGTTAGGACCTCCTGCACACTGCAAATTAAAATGTGTTTGCTCAGTTATTATTATGTGTTTGGTACCAAAGAAAGTATCATTCAGGAACCGGTGTTGAAGCTAAGGTGTCGTATCAGTACCAGAATTTACATGAGAAAATTGAAATTTTAGTATTTTACTTGCTTGTAGGATTAATCTTAAGTGTCTGTGGGCTTCCTGAAAGGTGCAACCTTCTCTAGTGTGGCCTTCATCTTATTTTATTTTTGGGATTAGTTTTCATAAATCATTCAGGTTTATTAGTTTGATAGTGTTAGCATACTGTAGTGCAAAACCTGCATCTGAAGTTCATAATCAGTGACATTATGCTGTAGTATTTCATACTTAAATGCTTTCATATTGCCTCTGCACTGTACATCCCCTCAAAAAATCATTGTCATCGTATAATGTGAGTCTTTATTGCTCGCTACATCCCTCATAATGACTCAAGGAAACCAACAGTTCTACACAATAAGTGACTGTGAGGCAGGTTTCTATTAAATCAGACAAAAGATGGAGGTGGTTACATTGAAGTTACCTCAGCAGGCTGCAGCAGCAGCTTCTTGTCAGTACAGTCATTTTCTAAAAGCACCAACCTGGCTGATAGGCTGTGGCAGGGTAAAAGCTCCCTCAGTGCGAGACCCCTCCACCCATCATCTGGTGTAACCATGAGTAAAGCTGCAGACAGGGCTCCAGCTGTGCTCGTCCTCTGTCCGCATCCAACCTTTTTTCTCTGCTTCGCTAGCAACCATTTGTAACCTTGCTCTCAATTTCTGCACCTCTTTTCCTCCTCGTCTTATTTCTCCACGCTACAGTACATGCTCTAATGTTCCCGTCTGCTCAACCTCCGGCCAAACTCATATTCATTGCTTCTTTCTTTTTTCTATACAGATGAGGAAAAAAACTAGGTTCATCTGGAGATAAAGAGAGAACAGACTCCCTTTAACCCCTGTGTTTATCTTAAAGCCTCTGGACATTTGGATTGAAATAGTAAATATACAGTGCTTAACAAATTTATTAGACCACCTGTCATAAAAACAAGAAAACATAAATATTTTAATAATCTTTCAAAATTTTCCTTAAAATTAAAAATTATATTGTTATTTATTTGCCAAATAACAAACTAAAACAACTAAATAGTCCTTTTTCACACATAATAACCAAAAAACTTAATATTTTGTATGGCCTCCTTTGGCCTTGATAGCAGCTTGCATTGTTTCTGGCATTGTTTTTATGTAATTTTCGACGGTCTCTTTTGTTATTGACTTCCAAATAGTTTCTAGCTGTTCCCACAGACTTGCTTTAGATGAAACTTTTGTGCGATCAGTCTTTGAACCTACTAAATCCCAAATTTGTTCAATAATATTCAAATCAGGACTTTGACTTGGCCAGTCCATTAGTTCCAGAACTCCAGGTTCCTTTTTCTTGGTCAAATAGTCTCTGCACAGCTTTGAAGTTTGCTTGGGGTCACTGTCTTGTTGGTATATGAACCCACAACCAACCAGATTCAGTCCAGAATTCCATGATGCACTAAGATGTTGTAGTAGACGTTCTTGTTCATGATACCGTCGATTGTCACTAATTTGCCCACGCCGTTTCCACAAATGGAACCCCATACCATAATGAAAATCTCCACCGTGTTTCACTGTGGGTGCATCTGGTATAAAAACGTTCTCCAGCTTTTCTGCAGACATAAACACAACGATGCTGACCGAAGAGTTCAAACTTGGACTTTTCCATCCTTCTTCCAGTTATCAACAGCCCAGTGTTTGTGCTCTCTGGCAAATCTGAGGCATTTCTGGATGTTTGCAGGCCTCAATAATGGCTTCTTAGCAGCTAGTCTTCCCTGTAAGCCTTGTTCAGTCAGTCGTCTGCTTATGGTCATTCTGGAGACTTTCTCAGACTCTGATCTAGAAGCATACTTCTTTCGTTTCCTCCATCTTCCTTGGCACATTTTGTAAGTACCAGTCTCGGCAATTGACTCCAAATCAGCTCATCATCAAGCAGAAGCCTGATAACAACCTGATCATTTGAGTCAGGTGAGTTGGAGTGAGGAAACATCTAAAACATGCAGGGCAGGAGTCCCTGAGGACCAAGGTTGGGAAACAAGGCTCTAAATTATTGTGTTTTTTACGATTCCTGGATAGGTTTTTGATTGCTGAATTGAATTTGAACTGAATTGAACTGAATTTTATAAATATATAAATGAATAGTGCTTAGTCTGTTGACTCACTTTCATACTAACACATCATGGAAATTTCCTATATTTTCCATCATAAATGGTGAAGGGGCAAAATCTTTTGCCAACAACTCTAGAGACAAATGGTGTCACCACACTGAATGATTGATTAATTAAGTACTTTATTACCGTTTAAATGCAGTTGATGTAGTGTGCCCACACAGAACAAAAGCAAAACCGAAACCAGGCATCACATAACAACACAGAGACATTAAATGACTACATGAAATGACCAAAACCTTTTTATTTCTTTTTCCTTAAGGATCAAGGTTCGAGCAACACCATGTTGCCATAGGACAGTGCCATCAGTTTGCCAGGGAATTGATGTTTATAAGGTAAGATTTTACTTTGTCTGTACACTTCAGTCTCCCCTTTCCTTCTTGTGTGTCATCGTTAATCACTTTGCCACAGACAAAATTGAAGTCATATCGCAGCACCATCTCATTTCTGTAGTGGTGAAGATGATTAATAAAATATAGAAAAAAAACCTGCCAATTGTTCATTACAGTAAAATCCTTGAAAAAGTAGCAATTCTTTGTTAATCTCTTCTGACAAAAAGATTCACTCACCAAATCCTGCCAATGGCAAGGCCAGAAGTAATTAGCCATTAGTGGCTTTTCCACAAAATAAAAAAAACAACACAAAAATAGCTTTCTGACTGAGTGGCTTTTTGCCTAGGAGCATTTTTCTTAAAGAACAAGAAATGAACACGCCACATAGCGAGCCATTGTTCTCTCAAAATTTCCATCTATATAGTGAAGGCTGTGGCATTTTACCGGCAAAATATTTTTCTCTCTGTGTGTGTTCATGTATGTGTGTGTGATGTGAAGCCAGATGCAGAATGTTAATGAGACTGAAAGCCTCTGTGTTGCTCTACCTGACAGCTTGAAGACGGCCTCTGCTTGTGTGTGTGCGTGTGTGTATGTGTGCGCACACGCGCGTGTTTGTTCACAACCTTGCTGTGGACTATTAGGATTCAGGTCAGAGCACATTTTTGCCAGTAGGAAGGATAATCCTGAAAGCAGCTGAATTGGCATGCTTGTGTTGGGTAAAGAGGTTGGTTAGTTGATCAGTGGCGTCTTTAAGGAAACTGTCAGGTTAGAGAGGTTGAAGACCCTGAGCTGGCTCTCTGTGTCTGCTTTGTCTCCAGCAGTTTGGTTGGTAAAATATCGATTAAACTCCGTGTCCTACTGTCTCTCTCCCTCATGAAGTGCTGATAAAGAAATAGTGCAGCTGTATTAGCAGAAGATGTTGAAAGGTCTCTGTAAACATGAAGGGTCTATAAATAGATGAAGGGAGTGACATGTGTATTGTAGCCATCTGAGACAAAAGAGTAATTTCAGGCTAGAAAAAAATGGACTTGACTGGAAAGGTCCTCTTAGTTGTAAGCCTTGATTACCTTGTAAAATATGGTGATCGGCTTTTTCTTACAGCAGGAACCACCAGAGGCGCTGGCACCATATAAATAAAATGGCTTTTAGCGATCGTGACTTTTTAAGATAAGCTGAGCTGAGATTCAGCTGCTGAAACAGTTAGACACTACGAACTTGACTCAACCTGAATTGACTCGACTGCTGGTGATACATGTAGGGTGATGCCCTATTTGTTTATTTAAAGGATTCACATCAGCCAGTCCCTACATGATTTAGCTGGCTTTTTTGGGGATTGTCGCAGCCAAAACTGCCATGTTTCAAAAAAAAATTGTGATTTTATGTTACGTTTTTTTTGGGGTGGGGGGGGGGCACAGGCCAAAATACATGGGACATTGTTAGATGTACAGGCAACATTTTCTTTAGACTGTATATATATTGAACAAAACAAACAACAAACCAAGCCCCGAAACATAACAGAAAGTATCTTGATTTGTTAATTCTATAAAGTTTGGCTGTGACTTTTGAACACCAAGAAACCAATTAGATCTTAACTTAATAAATCTAACCATTTGTAAGTGATGTGAGAGAGTATTTTTTTTTCCCATTATATTTTATATCTGTGGAGGAGTCTGGATGCAGCCAGTGCCTAATGATGGTTTTCTTACCAGCAGATATCAGAACGCCAAATAAATATTATTATTTAAATTGGTTTGGTATTCTTGTATTAAATATACCCCCCGAATATATTTTGCATCTCTGACCAGAAAGACTCCAAGTCTTGTTACTGTTTATTCCCAAAATATGTGCCAGTGACTGACATCCTGGTTTTTACATTGGACATTAAAAACAAAATACAATCACTCAAATCAATGTGTATCCATGTTCCTGTAGTTGAAACCATCTAGATAATTAATTCAGTAACAGTATCTATAGCCTCCACTTCCAAAACCTGCATAATCAACTGCATTATTATAATTATAAATTCTACTTAAAATCCACTCAGAAAATACAGCTGTCATTCAACCACATGCTACAAAGGTGGAGATCAATGTAGTAAATAAAAAACCTCTGTCCTGCCCCGCCCTGCTGATGTGACACGTTGCATCTGTGTCCCATGTATTTTGGCCGTTATACTCAAAATATCAAAAATCTGGACCTGAATGTACCAAGGCAACATAACAGTCACAGGTTCATGAGTCTGAAGGTTATCAGACAACAAAACACTTACAGCAGTTTCGAATATGCAAATACATCTACAACTCTGGAAAGATATCACGGCAACAATCTTTTAATACTCCATCCTTGTTAGTCACAAGGTGGATATTCAGATGATCACATTATACCATGTAAAGTAATCTACCAGGAATGTGTGCTTGAGCCAGGTTCAGAGTTTTTGCTAGACAACTGTGTTTTTTTGTTTTTTTTTCTCAGAGACCTCTGTGTGCTCCACTGCAGTGATCTCATTCAAATGAATGAGGAGGCTGGATTTTTTCATGCAGTACTAATGTTTGTTTGCGCACGCCCCTGTGCTCTCCAAATATAAAAAACACATTTGTTCTGCAACCAGACTTGCACGTTGTTCCCAGCGTGCAGTTTAACCTTCCTGCTTAGAAAAGAAAATATCTTTTTAAATTCACTCAAATAAGCAGCAGCGTTTCCCACACTGTCGTTGCCTCTTTGTGTCCGTGTTTAACATTAGAAGATCCTTTCTTACGGCAACAGCGTCACTAGTAGCTTTTCATCCAGAGATAGCCCAAGGTCTTCTCTAATGGCTTTTCCACGTGCAGCGACCTTGCTGGCTTCCCGCTCTTTCCTTGGACCCTCAGTTATGTCACTGTCATTGCATAATGTTTCACTCTTAGGCACAACTGTGTTTGATGCAGACATGAACCTCAGCCTCATACAAAATAATTGCCTCTAACAGTTCACAGCACTCGCCTGTTGCCTTCATTCATCCTAAGTATGGCGTCATTAAGATTCAAAAAGGCTTGGCCACTGTCTGAATATTCTGCATAAAGATACGCCTCAGCCGGCTTCCTCCATTGATGTGTAAATGCTTATGATTTTGAAGTATGCCCAAGCTTCCTACCGTTACCATGAAGATTGCTGCAGTTGAATTTTGATGGCTAATGTGTTTTTATTTCCGCCTCCCACGCAGCACAAAGTCTTTATGAGCTGTCATCTCTTGGGAGAAGAGGAATAACGAGAATCTCTGTGTTTCAGAGGCTGATCTCGGCTTGGCTGAAGGTGATACTTACAGTTCTGTGGACTCAATACAGTCAATGCAGAGCACCATCTGTAGATATGTTGCACAGAGGCATCGATGTGTCAGCAAGCCTGTGTTTACTGTGTCTACTGAGGCGATTAATTTAGGCTGAATATTAAGAGATGTGTCCATTTCGCAGATGAATGAAGCCCAGTCAAGTTTTTGCAGAGCAGTAGATTTACGCAGCAATTTCCTGTTTGGCTAACACTTATTCAGATGCATGCTGGTGCCTCTTGCCACTCTCTTCAGTTATGTGGCACCATCGGATGAAGCAGAGCTGCAACCTCTGTAGTATGTAATAACCCTTCCTTGGTTTTATAGTTTCCTTGGGTTGGGCCAAGTTAAACAGATATCCCTCTCCCCACAGCGTGGCTTTCCAGCTTCTCCACCTCCCCTTTGGCTCCTTTTGATGTGAAAGAAGAGCAGTTCTGCTCTCAGCTTCCTCCAAATGGCAGAGCCCCTTTCTCTCTAATAGTTGTCCAACTTAAAGTGATAGTTCACCCAAATCCAGTACAATTGAAGTGAACGGTGACCAGAACACAAAAAAACACAAAATGTTGTGTGGTGTGCATGCAGCTCCGGTCTGAGAGGCTACAGTTGACATTTAGGCTAAAAACATGGTGTAAATGTTGTCTTTTTGGGTCAAATTCTGATGTTAAATTAATGTTTTAATGACTTACGGACACTTGGATTATACCACACGAGCAGTATGGAGACATTTTGTGGGGGGGTTTTTGTGATCTTTTTTTACATTTTAAAACTGGTCACCGTTCACTTCAATTGTACTGGATTTGGCTGCAGCGCTGTTTTCTGCTGAAGCTCCAGGAGTGTTTTGTGACCTGGAGATCTTCACCCATCCTCACATCAGCACAGGGGTGAGTAGATATTGAGTGAATTTTCATTTTTGGGTGAACTATCACTTTAAACACAAACCAAAAACTGCCATACTGGCAAGCTGACCAGTCCTTTTTTATCACAATGTCCTCTTTGTCTGCATTCATTTTCTCACTCCACACTCTTTTTGTTGTTGTCACGTGTTAGTGGTGCAACTGGACAACACACCTGTTAAATGATTGGTTGTTTGCAGGTCATTTGTCACACCTAGGGATATGATAGGCTGTTTATGAACCAAGAAGGGACCACGTCTGGGGTTTGTCTGTTAATTGACCCTCCCTACATCCCACCCCTTTTTTTTCTGTGCACCAATAACAGTTGAGCAAACTTGATACCTCGGTCTACCTTAACTTTTCTTGTAAAAGCGACATGTTGTGTTGCATCTTAAGTCAGCAAAATGCTAGGTAACAGGCCAACTAATGATTGATCCAGATTAGCTAGATAGTCAGATAGTGTTTTGCTAACATTAACTAACTTAAGATGGACCCTGTTTGTCTCTTTTAGAGGTATATCAGCAACATGTATAACCATCTCGCCTAGCACATACACTGGTGGACTCAAAGAGATGGCGAGGGGGATCCCATTGTCAAAAAAAACAAAACGATAAAACATGACAAGTGCCTTCTAAGGTTCATTTCTAGTTGACCAAATGTGGTAAAGTGCCTTTTAAAGTGCCCTTCAAGTGGACAAAAGGTGGTGAAGTACCCTCTAAAGTGCCCCCCAGTGGGCAGAATATGGTAAAGGGCCCTCTACTGTGCTTTAGGCTACCCTACTAGAAAATGATTTGGCCTCTGTGTGATTTTAAATAGTTTAATATTTCCCTATGTGTTTTTATTATAACACTGGTGCCAAACCATGGACAGGTGGTGTCTTTTTAATTTTTCTTTGCCCCTGCCCCTCAGACAGCCTGAGTCTACCACTGAGCACGCAGCGTATCTATAGGTAACAGGGAGGGAGAAAGTTGACCAAGGCACCAGGCTTGGTCAAATGTCATTGGAGCAGAGAGCGAAAAGGGGCAGTACTTAGATAGGGTTACTTGATTGGTTGTTCAGGTGTCAGTTGTAGCGTATCAAAGGGTATTACTGTCTATTTATGAGCCGGGGTGTGTTCATTATGTGCTTTCATCGCAGCTTTTAATGCATTTAAGTGAAACTATGGACAATTTATTGAATTATTTTCTTATTGCTATTGATGACGTGCCTGTCCTGTTAGTCCTGAACCTGGTTGGTACAATGGATTTCTTTGGTCTTCTAGTTTATTATGATATCAGTATGTTCACTCTTAGCTGTAGCTTTGCTCTCTGAAAGAGAATATTGGCTTGGGACATTGATGTCATTAACATGTTAATGAAAGTACACCTTTTTTGTCCTCCTGATGTTTCACCCAGGACGCCAGTTTAGTGTGTATCTGTGGTGGAAATGATGATAAAAGTGATATTAGCCACCAGCAGAATAATCCTGTGGCGCATCAGTCGCATTAACCAGATCGATGGTGTCATCTGGAGAAGAGAAATCAAAGCCGGCTGATGAGGGGGGCACGAAAATGGTGTATAAGAGAAGGAGCTTTGAGAGGGATGGTGTAGTACACTGTGGAGACGAAGAGATTGACAGGAAAATTGGATTTCAAGGCTTCCCATCAGGAGGGCCGGGGTTCATTCAGTGTACTGTACAGCTGCAGGCATGCTGATTATGATAGCAGCCCCCATTCTGCAGATGAGGCTTTAATCAGCCAATACAGGGCTCAGGAGGAAGCATGCGTGGACACATACCGTACAGTACCGTCTCATACTCATTCACAAACACATCTGAGAATATAGGTCAGTGTGTTCTTTACGTAACATCTGAAATGTAAATGCCAGTTTAATGGAGTTCTGCATCCGTCTCTCTTTTCCATCAGACCTTTTGAGAGCGGATGGAAAATTAAATAATGAATCAGGTTAATGGGTCATGATAGTTACGTGTGACCCTGTTATCCATTTATTTTCAGAACCAGCTTGTGTGGCTTTTGCTGAGCTGAGCAGATCAGCACCCCAACACAAAACACTGCCATGGTTTAGCACTGAAAATGTTAGATCTATGGTAGAAAGACCCAGTCTTGGCAAGGGTATTGGTATTTTTGTTAGTAGTCCTGAAACCAATAGTCAAAACCAGAAAATCAACATCAACTTTGGTCATTGGTAGCAGTTGCTGAAGTCATTCATTAAACAGTTTGTGCTTCTCAAATGTGAAGATGTCTGCTTTTTTTTTGGAATATCACTGCAAATTTAAAGTTCTCATGAAACAGTTAATGGAATGCTTATTGATTTTGTGTTTCCAAGTAGGGAGGAACTTGTTGCAGAAATTGACTGGCACTTAAAGTAACCAGTAGCGTTAGGTGTTACTTTCTTGCTGCTGCTAAAGCAGTCCATACTCTCCAGTCTCCAGACTCCAGTTTGCACCTTTGAACGGATGTATCCTCCTGCTCTGTCATAAACGAGGAAGCATTTCATTGGCTCCAAATTTAGTGCGCACCCCTGAGTGCAGGATGAGTCATCAGCAGTTTTCAATTGTTTTGCCAGAAAAGAAATCAAAAGAAAGAAATTAAAAAAAAAATATATCAGAAAATCAAGGAATCAAGATCACTTATTATCATTTTACAACACAGGGCTGTACAACAAAATTAGAATTGTAGTTCCTTCATACCACACACAAAATACAACATATACAGGTAATTAAATTCAGATTGGAATAGGATAAAAACAAAATAAAACAATGTGCACCACCATTTCATATATGCACATATATACCCTGGAAAGAAGCCTGTTATGCTTTTTGCATCAGGTTCAGTGTTAACAGCAGAAACAAGGTGGTGATGATAATACGGTCAAAAAAAAAGTTTGATATTGGGGAAGCACTTTCTTCGATGTCATTGATGTAAAACGCAGGGTTCACCTCCCCTCATACTCCTGGAGTCTTGCATGTTGCTTCCCATGTCATCTGTTAGACATTTCTTGCCAGACATCAGCTAGAACCAGCCGTCCCAGCAGTCCCAGCTGTAATATGGCTCTTATCCCTCTCTCCCCATCCCCTCCTGGGTGGTCTGTGGTGGTGCGTCCAGCTGATCTGACTGCATGTTCAAAAGATGCCAACTGCATTGTTGATCTTCTCTTTGGAATACCTAGAAAATTACTTTTTTTGTCATCACTGGGCCCGTCACAGAGAGCAATACATATATGATAAAAACATTGAAACGTCGATTTTGACTTCATGGGAACTTTAATATCTTTCAAGGGTTTTAACTGTTGGTCTGAAAACAAACAAACAGAAAAAAACTGAAGACGTTAGTGTGGCATCTGAGAAAAAGTGATGGGCAATTTGATTTTCTAAATTAAACCATTACTTGAAAAATAATTTGTAGATTGATTGATATTACAAATAACCATTATTTACAACTCTAGAGGTTAGTATATCTAGCAAACTGCGTGCCCAGGGATGCAGGTTGTGCACACTCACAGCCACACGTCATGAGTGAATGAAGCAGCAGTTTTTACTGAGGAATTTGGGCCACTTCCCCTGCTGCCTCCTGTCTCTGCAGCACTTTGGCTGAAAGTATGTAAGTGATGACACAACTATCCTACAGTGAAAACAGAGTCAGTTTTATACCTAAAAGAGCCTATGACACAACAATGAGAGTCGACAGTCGTGCTAGTGTCTCTGTGAGGCTAAATATAACCTTACATTAGAATTTTCCCTCTTACTTGTGTTGCCATTTATCCATCTAGGTTTTGTGTAAGTCGTTGAGTTTTTTGATGAGCCTAAGAGATGTCTGCGTTCTCTCAAATATAATGGAAAAGAAACGACAGAAAAGAGCATCATGACCTGGTTACTCAAGATAATCCACACACCTTGTTGTGAGGATTTCCCTGCAGGGACTATTTTCTGTCTATCGAACTACACCCGCCAACTGTATCACCGTGCAGAGGAAAGTGTGCATTTACTCGGACAGCAGGTTACAGCACAGCTGAGGAGGATGGCATTATGTTTTACGTCTGGCATTGTCACAAGCACGCACTTCTTGTCCATGACTAGATGCACACTTCCCTCTGCACAGTGATACAGATGGCAGACATTAGAAAGGAAGCAGTTCCTACATGAAACAAACAACATCAGTGAAATTATGATGAGTAACCAGATTGTGATTGAGTTGAGTTTTTTAAATTTATTTTTTGGCGCTTTGACCACCACAAGCCAAGCCATCTACTTCCATTGTTTTCCACTGTAAACTCATCAAGTCACATCAAAACAATCTAGATGGATAAATAGCACTACAGGTAAGGGGACAAATATGCATTTTTGTTTTGTGGGTAAATTGTCCCTTTAATAATTGTCATCGTGGTTGTTTGCATACCTCTAGACCACAGGCGATGTACAGAAAAAAATAATAGAGAATAGCACGGAGAGATCTCTTTCTGACTGCCCAACTTACCCAGGTTTACCTTTGTGTCAGAAAACAAAGACCCACTTAAATATAGTTCAGTGTGTCGAGCCTATGGCCATTTTTTTCTGTATGTGTGTCACTGTGTGCCTTTGTACATTGTGCCCTCCATCAACCTCCATCAACTCACCCATCACTCTATTGATTGTCAGGCATCAAAAGGCCGTGCTGTGCCCCACAATGCCCCTGTGGTTGCCAAGCAATCAAGCGCCAGATAAACACACTGGCAAAGGGCATTTTTTACGATGTCCTGTATTAACGCACTCCTCCCCCTCAATATGTAAACATTCCCATCTCGCCAAGGGGGTCAACAACAATGCATTGTTCGTCCCCAGGAGAGCTAACAGTAACAGCCATTGTGCAGCAGTAAAGTCTGAATACACTGCACTCTATTAGCCTGCCTTGGTTGTTAGTGTGTCTGATAATATGGACGAATGACATTATTGAAGCTTGTCCTGTTTTTCCTTCCTGCTGTGGTTCAGGAAAGCCCTCTCCTTAAGAAGGATGCTTCGTGCTTTTGGGCTCCCAGGGTTACTAACTCGACACTAAAAGCTGGTTCACCCTCCTTCATCTCCTCGTGCGGCTCCTCCCCTGAGTCATGGAAGCTGTGCTAAATTTAGCAGGCCTCAAAAAGTAATGGTGTGGCAAGTTCTTATTGAGTTTGCACCCACAAATGTCTCTCCCTCTGTGTGTGTGTGTGTGTGTCTTGCTCTCTCTCCTTCTCTCAGTAAAAGGCTTGTCCGTGACTCACCCACGGCAGAGCGAGGGCTCTATGAATTATTGAACCAATGGTGGAGCCCTCATAAATTATCTAACCGCGTGTCGCCGGGTGGAGCAGGGCAGCTCAGTGGATACATCTCATCTCGACCCTCAGTGTCACTACCACCTAGACCTCTGTATGGGTTTGATAACAGGACAGGGAAAAAATTGGACACACACACATATACACACACACACGTTACATACCTAAAGACATCTTCTTATTTGCTTCTAAAGGAACATCTCTGACTGGGCTTTCATGCCAGAAATGACAAAACACACAGTCTGCACAGGGTAGTTCACATTACATCAGGACATGCAGCTGTAAATATTCTACATACAGCAGATTTACCTACTAATAACATGAATAATGTGTGAAGTCAATGATTTGAGGTCTGTGAGCTCCACAATCCCTTTTTCCTATATTAACAATGGTTAAAATGGCTACATAATTTAAAAGGTGTCACTCAGACAGTCACAATGTAACACGTTACAGTAATCAGTTTTGATTAATGCATTCATTTTGCAATTCAAGTAATCTACTATTTAGTTATGTTTTCAAATAGGGGATCTGTTACTGTTACAATTTCCACTACTGGAAGAAATTACCATTGCCTGCACCTATCATTGGAGGAGACTCTAAGGGTGACAACTTTTAAGTTAAAATGCAGACGTTTCAAAAGGTAAAGGTCCGGTGTGTAAGATTTAGGGGTATTTATTGGCAAAATATTACAGAAATTAAATATAATATTAATTATGAGTATGTTTTCATTAGCGTATAATCACCTGAAAATACAAATCATAAAGGCGTGAGAATTCTTCCATGTAGACCACCATGTTGCACCGCCATGTTTCTACAATAGCTCAGAACAGACAAACCAAACACTGCCTCTAAGTGCAGCCTTTCATGTTTTTGCAAAAGATTCTCCTAAACATTTGGAAGGGAATGGTGAGATGGGGTGTTTGGACCCAAAAGCTAGTAGAAAATCAAGGTGAATGCAAAGCTTTCATTTGAAAATAATGGCCTTGCTCTGCACTAAGGTTCCAAATAATTCAGTATTGATCAACCTGACAATTATTTTTTTTTTGATGAATTGATTAATAATGTTATTAAAAATAGTGTAAAATTACCATCAAAATATCTCAGAGTTCAAGGTGGTGTAATCAAATACCCAACTGTCCAAAGTCGAAAGATATTTTATTTACACGTCTATAAACACTTGAACTTCTCTGCTTGGTTTCTTCTTGTGAATGCTGGTCATGTTGTTGATGTTCACGCTCCTCAACACAAGTTCTGCAGTCATTGCAGAATTCAAATAGTTATTAATGATTGTAAACATGTATTTTAACTCGATCAGAGCAGTGATCACACACTGTACATACATGTGCAGCACCATAAACCCACAGACCCACCTCCACTCTCTGATTAATGCCCTGCTGTGATCGCCGTATTGATCGTTGGATGTGTGATGGAGCTGCTAAATATTGGAGAAACGCCTTGAGCGTTTTGGCGTGTTTCTGTTGATGGCAGGTAGCCTCGAGATGCAGAACAGCAGGTGTTTAGTGAACACACGCAATGGGCTGCATTGACCGCTGATAATGGCTACACTAGTGCCTGATATTTCTCTTCTCTTACTCTGGCACTGCAAACAAAATAAGCAAATAAGTGAAAGAAGTGGTGTTTTAAGTGGTGCATTTGGGAAACAAAAGAAAGGGTTTGGCTTTGGTGTAATTTTGGCAATGAGAACGTGTTGGAAGTGACCCATATTTTCTCCCTATTAGATTGCTATTTGTAGCTCTGTTTGTATTCGGTTTTATAGACACAAACACACCAAAAGCCGTCTGGCTGATGCCTGCATGGTGCCTTTCGTGACTATTATTCCCACAGGAAGTCAGGGTTGTGGGATGCCCCCGGAGTTTCTCTCTATATGCTCAGCAAAACTGCCAAACACACACACCAGCAGGCTGCCATTACAACACACTAGCTTCCTTCTGTGAGACAGTTACACAACGTCCATGCCTGGCGTTTGAGGCATGGCCTATTTAAATTGCGCATTCTTATGACACATGTTCCTCTGACAGAGCAGATGATCTGATTAGATTCTGAGCATCCTGCTGTGTAAATAAATGTGCATATTAATGAAGAAATATGATTTTATATAGAAACTTAATTAAAAGCACAAGTGCTATACAGAAATATCTACTAATCCATTGATTTTCATAATTCATGATCTGTGAAGAAATTTTCAAATCACCAGAAAGATTGTGGTAGATTATTTTCTTCTTCTAATGAAATTCTGGAACATCTGTCATGCTGCATACAGCTGCTCTTCACAGTCAATAACACTCATATATCCATAAGGTTAAACTGAGCCTTTTTTGAGTGGCTAAAATAGTTTTGCTGCTGACTCTGTCCGCAGCAGTACATTGCACTGGTACTCTGCTGCTTCCCCAAACTGTGGGCATGCCGACTGCCCTCTGCTGTAGGTAATATACTCTAAAAATTTATAAGTACCTCACAGAACCCCAGTTAAAATAATCCAAACTATCCCTTTAAGATAGATGCTTTATTATGTCTTGTAAGAGTCAGCTACAACCATGAACCACAGGTTCTGTGGTTTGAGTCCAACCAGGGTTCTGTGTTGCATGGCATTACCAAACTCTCTCTCCTAAACATTTCCTGTTAGAAATTAAGGCAAAAATAACTTTAAAAAACATCTCACCTGGAAGGAGCTGTACGATCTTGACTTGTAATCCTTAATCAAGACACAATATCTCCTCATGTGAAGTTTATTAAGATATGTTTCAGGAGATATGATCCATCATGTGATTCTGGCAGAACAGCTCCAGTGTCTCTTTCCTTATTCATTATTCATTGGTTTGTTTTGGAGACCTGGACCTGGACGGTAATGGATTACTCTGATTCCAGACACTGTGTGAACTTCTGTGTGTGATCCAGGTCATCAGCTGACAGAGCAGCTGTCACTTCATTCTGACTGGAGAGAATAAAATGACAGAGAATTAAGGATTAGTCGAGTGCCGAAACATGGCCAGGATGATGACACAGCAGCAGCACCTGCCTGCACTTTGTGTGTGTGTGTGTGTGTGTGTCTGGAGCAGAAAGCACCCCACAACTCGAGCGCGACAGCCGCTTCCCGGTTTCCATGCCAACCACAAGGGCTGTTCATGTTGGAGCATGCTCAGTTTGGCTCCCTTCCCCTGTAACAATAGCCAGTGAGAGAGCTCACACTCTCTCTCACACACACACACACACACACACACTCTCTCACACACACACTCTACTCCAGCTCGCAGTGGGAGCGAGACGGAAAGGAGAGGCTGCCTGCTGTGCTGCGGAGCTCATAACACACACACCGACCAACAAACACACACCCCTTCACAACAAAGGTGAGTCCACAAACCTGCAGATATTGCTCTGAATATCCAGGCTTTTATTTTCCTGTGGTGAGGAGTTTGCAGCATCAGTTGCTTTGCCTCTCTGAAGGGAAGAGCTGCAGAGTGGAGACAGTTGTTGCTGCTGGAAAACTAGAGATACAGAGGAAGCATGTGCTTTGCTTTGTGAGTGACAGAACTGCTTGTATTCTCTTTTTTGTCTTGTTTTGCATGACGGCATCATTATACTCAAATCCCTGCCTGTTTCAACTTGGAAAAAACCTTCTGCATACATGGATCTTGTCATTTCATGGATGGTGTAAGCATGTTGAATTTATTCTGCTCAATTGGAGGTGGTAGTAGTTGACAAAGCAGGGATCGCTCAATAATTCATGTAGCCTTGTATGGAGGAAAGTCGGGGGATGACAGCAGGTGTAATGTGATGCTTTGCATGGACACAGATAGCTCTGTCAGACTCTTTTGACAGTTTAGCTCAGTTTTATGACCTTCTGTTTGCTTATTCAGATCCTCATCAAGCATTCGAAAGCCTGTTCTTTGTACGCTCACTTGACCTGCAGATATGACTGAAAAGGTGAAAGATTCTCCTAGAAGAAAAAGGAGGATAAATTGATCCAACCGTCTCTGTAAATGTTATATGATCTGCAGGTATCACAGGGAATGTGAGGAGCTTCCCCTCATGCCTGGTCGACCCTCCTTTATGTGGTCTGTCTGCCTGTGTGTGAGTGTGTGTCAGGGGTGGTCGGCGCAAAGGATATCCTCAATCTTATCTGGTATGGTCTCGCCCCATTTCTCCCTCAGAGGCACACTTGGAGATTCACACACACACACACAGAGTCACTACCAGCCACCCACAAGATTAATTGTTGTGGCTGATGAATTCCTGGTTGGTCGATAGTGTATTCCTGTGCAGCCGGCCAGCCCCTTGTGTTTGTTCTTGTGTGTGTGTGTGTGTGTGTGTTATTGGCTGTTCAGAGAGTAGTGTGCATAACAACTGGCCAGGTCTGCGGTCTCATATGTAAACTAGAGGTGCAACCAGGGCAGGGTGATACAGTTTGAATCAATATGATGACACTAATGACCCAAAAATCTCAATGCACTTTACTCTAACCCCAGTATATAAACATTAATAAATGGATGGTTGATTTGTAAGTGGATTTAAGTTGAGCAATATTACATGAAAGGCGTCTTGCACGGAGGTCTGTAAGCATCACTGAAGTGCCAATAATTACATCAAAGCACACCCTCTCGTGTAATATTGCAATTATACAATGGTTACTAACAAAATAAAAGATGTAAAAAAAAAAGAATTCATATTGTTTGGCAATTTGCGTTTAAGATAAAAAAAGTTTTATCTCTGTCTTCCTAGAAACACATGGAATCTGACTGATAACTGGAAAATCAGTCATGTCTATATAATGAAACTTAGTTCAGTACTCCAGCAAGTAGGTCAACCCTTAGTAACGACATAGCAACAGAAACACCTGAGTCAGCCAGACAACTCCTGCTAACTTTAATGCTTTGTAGGGCTTGTTGGATGTCCCAAACTGAATAAATACCACACATACAAGAATAACAATTTTTCATGGACAGATTTAGCTACTATGTCCACAACAGTCACATGTATTTTATGGTAGTAGCACCTGTCACAGATTCACCGACACAGCTGATGGAGAACATTAACATCAAGGCTATTTCCAATAACTTCAGTCCAGAAGTCAAAAAGTACTGCAAAAACACAATTCCCATTTTCCATATTTGTTGGTGTCTACTTTGTCAAAAACAACATTCATTGTAGTCAAATCTGTTTGCTCTCCAGCTTGGCGCACACAAGGGAGGCAGCACGTGTATTAAAGTGGTGGTGTAGCAGCAATAACAACACTATAAATTATACTCATTAAAGTTGATTTAATTATTTTATAAATATTGCTTAAATAGCTGGCACAACTAATCTAACAGGGGGTCATAGTTTACATAGGCCTACTGTAGTTCAAGATTTACTTCTGTGAATAAAAATGTTTCAAAACATTTTCCTCTCTGGGCTGAGTAATATTTTTAGTAGTAAGGGGGCTAATGGCAGGGGGCTGCGTAACGTCTTAGATTAAACCCCTAACTGGCATTATACTTAAATAAAATATTAATAATTAGTTCAACTGACTAGTATTTCTGGTGACTAACGAGATTAACAACATTTAATTCAAAAGTCGACTTAACACACACATCCCTAATATTTACATCTAGTACACATGGAGCAGCCATATCAGTCCTTTGGTGTCTGTTGTCTGTCCACCTGATGAATAAAAGTCCAATATTCATTCTCTGTTTAGCTCTGGTTTGGTCTCCACCAACTCCTGAGGAAAAACAGCTGTCTTTTTGGCTGCCAGATGTTCCACTTTCTTCAACAGTTAGTCTGTAAGCTGTAACCTGCTGGGCAGGTAGTGTGCAGTGGGTTTATCAGAGCTTGATTGATGAAAACAGCTGTCTGCAGCTGCTTGACATGAAGTTGTTGAGAACGGAGAGTGAACCATACAGTGCATGTGTCATAAAACCAACCTGTGAGCTATGAAAGGCTAAAACACTCAGTAGAGCTCTAGCTCATAGCAGACCTATGTGGGTTCATCACTAAGAGCGATCCATTTCACATTAGTCATTTGTTTCATTGCGAGTGTAAGAGTATTGATCAGTGGAGCTTTAAATGCTTAATCAATTTTTGTTTAATTTTCTGTCACTCCACTATCCAGTTAATTTATACTAATTGTTACACATAAAACATGAGTAGTTTTCTACTGTGTGGCACATGGAGGAGGAAGATAGCACATCATGCTAGCTGAAATTTCCACTGAGCAGAAAATGGACAAATAAGAGACGAAGGGAGGGGACGCACACAGAGAAAAGAGAGGAGGGACAGAAAATAGAGAGTTGTGGAGTGATAGATGGCAGACAGGGAGACAGAGTGAGAGGCACTCTTTCACCCTGCGGGAAATTGGAAAATAAATTGAGTTGACACAGGCAGGTTTGCATAGTGATATTGATGCTGGGTAGTGGGAGGAGAGAGGTTTGGTCTCGGGGCTTAGAGGGTTCACGCGAGGCTAATCATCTCTGTACCCACCAGTTAGGACAACCAAAAGGCTTCCTGGGGTTAGTAATTAGGAATTTCCATCTGCCATTGATAAAAAGATACAGTCCAGTGTGGCTGGCTCTTCAGCAGCCACTGCCAGCAGCCTTTGTGTCTAATAAAATGTCTCTTCATGTTGTCCATTGGAATATTTTAGTCGAAATCAGTAAACCTAATCCTTCTAGCAACAGTTGTTTTGATTGGGCCTGCAGAAACATTTCTGCTGTTATTAGAGCGTCTTGTGGGAGTATCCTCTGTATGGTGCTGGGCAGAATATAAAGTGGCACCCAGTGTGGGATGTCAAGTTTGATTTTCAGAGCTTACAGTGTTTTGATGGCTCAGAGCAGACGGACAGGCAGGGTGTGAGTAATGTGACGCTTCACTGATGTGAGGGAAAGCATCTCTTCCTCATCGTCTTCTTCTTGTTCTTTGTCCTTTCTTCGTGTCTTCTTCAGTGTCCACTCTTTTGTAGACTTTGGTAGGCTTAGAGACAGACAGGTTTTTATTTGTGACTTTGAAAGAGTAGCGTGTAGGATTTAGTGGCATCCAGAAGCAGTGTTGTAATGTATTACTGTAATATTATTACTTTATCATGTAATGTGTAGTGTAACTTACAATGGCCAAAACGGTAATATTACACTTACTAATCCAAGTAATTCTGATTTACTGGGTTACTTTTTGACCTCTGTAGGCTCTTATGATGCTGCGTGCATGTGGCCAGTCAGAGCAGGTCACGTCAGCTGCAAGCCAAAAACATTAAACAAAGGATGGAGGATGAGTAAGAGGGAGAGAGGCGTACTTTCACAGGTGGAAGTCTTTTTATTATTTTGGGTTTGTTTGGCTCCTTTGTTTGAACCACAGCCAACATCTGTACAGCTACCAGCAAAAGTTTTCTGGGTATTAACAGCTCACTGTAATAGCAGTTCAAGTTCGGAGCGCAACAAGGTCGTCAACAAGGTACAAAAGTATTAGTAAGTAAGTAAATTATATAATTAGTAATGCAACTAATTACTTTTCATAACAAGTAATAAGTAATTGTATTACTTTTTACATGCATAATAAGAAAAAAGTAACTTATTAAACTTCTTGACTTGTAGAAGTGAGCTTGCATTCGCCTCACACTCCCCTTTGGAGCGTGTTGGAAAATGTGTTTGTGTTTGGTTTGTCTTTTCTGGCTAACCTACTGTTGTAACATGGGCCGACTGGATGTTTAACCTTTCACAGTTGAAGATTGATACTGCCCACAAAGATGAACAACCTCAATACTGACTGAGAAACCATACAGAACTGAAAGCTGATCAGGTTAGTTACATTTCTGCTTTTTTACTACATCACAATTTAAATCAAAAGACTGCATATAAATAAGGCAAATGCAGTGATGCTTGCATTAAGAGATTTTCCAGATGATACCTGGGCAAAGATATTGGCAGCTGCAGGTTTATGGGTTGACACTGGCTGATCAGACAGTATTAACATATTCCCCAAAACGCTGATTACATTAACTGACAAGTCTGTGCATTGCGACTGCAGTATGTTTAATGGTTAGGGAAAGAGTGCGGTTACAATTTTAAAAGGGTGAACATTAATAACAGATCCGTGACACCACCACCTGTCTCCTGAATGAAAGTTAAGACAGCTTCATGTACAGAGGGAACACTGCCTCTTCAGTTGTGACTGAAACAATAAAAGTTGGCAGTGGATCTAATTTGTGAGGCGCAGGATTGTCAGGAAGGCAGTTCATGTAATGCTGAGGTGCAAAGTATTGGCACTAGAATTAAAAAATACGACACCCAGAAAGAAGAAGCACACCATTGCAGAGACTATTATACATAATGTTAGTACACACATATATTACAGACTTAATACAGCCTTGGAGTGTTTGTGCTTGTTAGTCAGGTCACTGTAAACTGTGGTGACAGTCGATCAATGGCTCCCAATCACAACCTCACTCCCCCTCCACTTCTATCCCTTCTCTGTGTCGTCCGCTATGCTGCTAATCATCACATCTCTCCAGCTCTACACTTTCATCACTCTCATCCCTTCTTCTCCCATCTCCTGCTCTCGCCATCCCCTTCTCCCCCAGTGCTTCTCCTGTCTACGCTCTCATCTGAAACCTCTCCTCTCCTCTCCTCTCCTCTCCTCTCCTCTCCTCTCCTCTCCTCTCCTCTCCTCTCCTCTCCTCTCCTCTCAGTTTAAGCCAATTACAAGCATGCCCTTGGCTTCTGGGGGAGAAAGAAGAGGGGCTTTTCTTCCTTTCCTCTTCCTCCTCCTCTTTCTTCAAAGAAGATGTGAGTCACGCCATGACATCCAGAATGCCTGCAGCAGATACGGACCCTTCTAGGTGTCTGTAGGAGTGATCGATAACCAGGCCATGATGTTTCTCTGATGGATTCTTGTTAAAGCTGACAATGAGCTGACAAGAAAGGCTTTTTGAAAACATTGACAACCCCAAGCAAGGTCAAGGGGCAGCATTGATCCAGAGAGAGGAGGCGACCACAAGAACACGTGGATGAATTTAAAACAATTGATTTAGTATCATGGTAGTCTTTATTTTACCCATAGATTCTTTTTCACATATTAAATATTTTTCTTTGACTGTTTGGAAGGAATCAGGTGTCAGCTTTTTTGATTTTGATTCTGATTTTGAAAAGACACTCCTCAAATGCAAACAGCAAGTAATGAATAAAACATTTTTTTGAACTCATTATTTTATTAATAAATTTTTGTCTTGTAACCTCTTCAAATGGTGCAAGATCAAGTTATCACCCTTGTTATGGCCTTTGTGTGGGTGTGAATGTGATTTTTTTTTTCATTTGAATGATTTTTAGCAGACAGAAGAGGTGAAAGTAGCAGATTTAGTGCTCCCTCTGCAGTTTATTTTAAGTTAAATCTCACAGACAAATTAAAGAATGTGCATGTTTCGGGATGATCTCCTGGCACAAGACCTCTACAAAATATTGTTTATCATTGCCTTTCAAAAGTGCTTCTATGATCATTTTCTAATCTGATGTCCCTATTCCCCAGATAACATTGTTCATCATCCAAAACCTTTTTATTCCTACAGTTTCTTTTTTTGATTGGTCACTGCTGTTGTTAAGGTTTGGTTAGGTCTAACAACAAGAACTACTTTACTACTTAAAGGGATAGTTCAGAGTATTTGATGTGGGGCTGTATGGAGCACTTATTAATAGTCAGTGTATTACCTACAGTAGAGGCCAGTCACCATGCCCCCAGTTTGGAGAAGCAGCAGGAGTACCAGCAAGGAAGCTAAGCAATGTTCTTCTGTGCACAGGGTCAGCAGCAAAACGTATTTTGTCCACTTTAGGTTTACATGTATATGACTGGGGGTGTGTCGACCACCATTACTGTAGGTAATACACTGACAAGGGATAGGTACCACATACAATACCACTTCAAATAATCTGTGTTTGTATCTGCAGAGACCCTGTCCTCTGCCTGTATTTTATTTATTTTGTCTTTTTTTTTTTGCTGTGCTTGGGACTTAACTAGTGTGTGTGAACAGTTCAGACAAATCCTACTGATTCTACCTTTAAATTGTTGTTGTATTAATTGTTTTAAGTCTAAGTTGATCTTGAATACCATAGATCCACTAATATGTAAGTTTATAAATAAGTTTTTGGTGCATAAATTGAACCATATATATATATATATATATATATATATATATATATATATGTGTGTGTATATAGATAGATAGATAGATATAATTGTTGCTACAGTCATAAAACAAACAAAATTATCCACTTGTTCATTCACTCATTCACCCTGCTGCAACCCAAGCCTGGACCCTGCAGCAAGTAAGTGGCATATAGTGACCCATGACTCTCACTAGCAATCATGCACACAAATCTCCAAGCACCTTTCATATGATGTGCACATTTTATATTATATAAATATAATTTTGCCTATTTAAATGAACAACTACTGGTGTCTTTTTCTGGTGGGGACAGCCACGTCTGAAAGTGCTAACTTCCAAGTCAACTCTAAAGTCAACTAGGTTGGAATCAGTGAAACATTTTCCTCTTTTATTCGCTCATCCTTGCAGCTGCCTGCAATCCAGAGGGTAAATAAAGCACAGCAGAATCTGTTTATTCTATTCTGGAGTGGCAGGCTGGTTTAAGGAGACGAAGAAAAGCTTTGATGGGATACATGAATGATTTTTCTCTTTTTCTCTCTGCCTCCATCGTCGGTCTGTATCGCTCGTTTCTCCGTCCACCTTCACCCTCTCTTATCTTCCTGTCTCCTCTCATTCCCGGTGATGGGAGTGACTCACGTAGCCATCTGCTGCCCAGCAAATCCTCTCCTGCCTTATTACCCTCCTTTTGTTTATTAACGCGACTCCTGGGCCGACAACGATACCTCTATCTATCCATTCATCTCTTTCTCTACTTATCCCACTCTCCAGTCACCTAAAGCTCCTCTCCTCGACTGTCCAGTCAGGCCTTTATTGTTCATCCCTCTTATACTCCCTTTCACCTCTTCGGCTGAATTCATCTCTACATGTGCTGCCTTCGTTCATTTCACCTGATACGATTTTTCCTCTCATCGTCTTCCTCTTCCTTTTCCTCCCAGGAGACAGATTGTAGGAATGAGGTCAGACACTGTGAATGTGTGCGAGTGTGTGTGTGTGTGTGTGTGTGTGAGAGAGAGAGAGAGCATATGGATATGAATGTGAGCAGCCTGTTGATGTTTTGTTGATGTAGGTGTTGCTGTTGCTGATGTCATTATGATCCCCTGCAGAAATGACAACAGACACAGGAAAACACCCGGGGAGAAGGCGCGTGTGTTTGTGTGTTTGTTTGTGTGTAGGTTGCACACAGACATTGGCCTTGTGAAGTAATTAGAGTCAGATATAGCACAGACAGTTTCTACTGTTTGGTCTGTTTGTGCTGCTGTGTTTTCCACAGAGCCAAAATATTTCTCACTTCTGAGTCATGTTGTTTTTTTGTCTGGAGAAGAAAATTCAATTCTGGCCTGAATTTGACCCTGAATCCACCAGAAATTGTTTCTAGTGTAACAAAATGGGCAAAAATCCATCCATTATAATCTGTAAGCATAATTCAGTTCAAGTGGTCTGAGAGAAAACTAGACTCCTGCTCCTCCTCTTGGCTCTGTTTTCAGTCTGTAGAAAATCTAGCCCATGACAGGAGACTTCAGCTCATCACAGGTCGATAAGATAGTTTCTTATTGAGTCTCATTCCCAAAACGTAAGTAATTTATAAATTTCAAAGTTTATAATGCGAACAGTGTATAGATTTCAGTAGCTTTTATTCCACTGTACATAAAAAATGTCAATCTGATGAAAAATTCCAGTTCCAGCAGGCAATTTTACTGTAGAAATAATGTTTATGTCAACAAAGAAGCACTTAAGACTCATTTACATCCCCTTTACATATGATATATCTGTATATCAGAGATTAAGGATGGTGATAATTGATGATCTAATTAGAAACACGCAACAACCAGCATGTTCTCCTTTGAAATGTCAGTTCCAGCCAGAATAACTGTTTTTGTTTGCCCTTTTCATGTTCATTAGAGTTAAAGTTCATGCCGAATGTTTGCCAAACGAGTAAGTGTCTGTTTATGAGTTGTAAGAAATCATTAATAATCTTTTAGAAGAGAGAACATGTTCTTAATGGTTAATTTGAGCAATATGTTCATGGGGTCTGGCAGGCAGTGAGACAGGCAGCCACTTAGCTCCAACTCCAGAGCATGTATTTTTGGAGCAGTGGGCTCCTTTGCATTTGACATAAAGAGATTATTATTATTCACAATGGAGGAATTGTAGTACCCCTGCAGCCTGCTTGAGCTTTGAGTCAGGGGAGGAGGAGACATGGGGACACAACTCAGTTTAACCACAGATTGTATATTAAATAGGGATTCAACTTATATAATATACTGTCTGTGGCTCCAGCTCACTATTTGGACTGTAGGAAACTTTTTTGAATGTCATAGGGATTTATTTCTCCTTAAAAAGAATACAAAATAGGATTTTATCGTCTGTAAAAAACACCTAAGGGCTCCCTCTACTTCACAAAAACCTGCATGAATGAAAACTTTAGCAGCTAAACAGGATGATGAATGAATGATGGATGCGAACAAACAGAATGGCAGTTTGAAGCTTTTAGAAATGAAAAATATGGAGGATGTTCTTTTGATTCAAAATGGTGCATCAGAGCGCTCAGCCTCGGGCGAGTGGCCTCATCCTGAAAACACTAACTCGTTATTTCTCTGTGTCACTTAAATGCCAGCAGTGCGCTTGAGCTTTCCTCCCACAAAGCTACATGCAGAGATTACTCACATCACATTCTGTCTCTGTCTGTTTTGTCTTTTTCTTGGGATGATGAGCCTCTCATTGGTTCATTTATCGTGCAGCGCAGATGAGCAGTGTCGATGGGCGCGCTTCATTTCTTCTTCTCAGAGGGAAAGATACATCACACAGTTTGAGCTTCATAAACTCGTTCATCAAACATCCTGTTTGAAGATCCGAACTTTAAACTGTCACATGGGATTGTAATCAGCGCGGTGCAGCAGTGTGGATGCTGCCAGTTAAAAGAGATGTATTACAGTTTGATCTGGTATCTGTAGGGTGTGTGTGTGTGTGTGTTTGTGTGTGTAGTCTGTATTTACCTGTAGCTCTGAAGGTTAGCTCTGTGTAGTTGTTGTTACAGATGCAGCCATCAAGTTATGTGAGCTCCATCTCCCTCCATCAGCCGACAGGAGAGGCTGACTGTGGTGTGACAGAAAGCCACTCTTCTGATTGGCTGACAAAAACACACACACAAACACACACGTACACACAGACTTATTGAGATTATGCCTATTTTTATCAAAGCTTGTTTTCCTCTGTGATCACTGCGTAATTACATGGTTTGCTGCTTCATCAATTAAACATGAGCGACAGACATGCAGATGTCGATCGTGTCTAGTATTGACCGCAAATACTGTGCGTGTGTGTGTGTGTGTGTGTGAGCGTGTGTGTGTGTGTGAGCGTGTGTGTGAGCGTGTGTGTCTTTCTTTCTCTTAGCTTGACACCTGAGCAGGATATTATTTGAAGTGTTTTAGTCAAGTAGTCTTTGTGTGTTTTTTATATAAATTTCATTATTTAAATGTATTTAAATATATATTTTTTGGGTGACGGGTTTTCAGAAACTGGTTTGAGATGTTTAGTAACACTGTTAACACCTTGCTACACTGAAGAGAAATGCAAAGCAACAATGAGCCTTTTTAAAACATAAATCTGTTTATTTACATTTTCAGTTTGAATGTGTTCAAATCATTGAATAATTTTACATAGTAAATCTCCTCCCCCTCCCTCCCCACACTCACAAATCCTCTAGATGAAATACAGTTTAGAAAAAAAATTAATTGCACACAGTGAAAGCAAAGAAAGGAGAAAAATAAATACATTTAAAAAATGAATACAAATTCAGAGGAAGAAACACCAGCGGAAGAGTGAAGTGAGCACAAGACAAAAACACTAAGGAACGCAAACTAACAGCTTCAACATCGTTCACCAAAACTACATATAGAAGTCTTCTGTAATAATGAGCCTTTAAAATATCAATTTCAAAACAAGAATAACAAGCAAGAGGACTGAACACATTGTTAATTTATTTCAACACAGTGTCACCTCGTTGTTCAAAACACAGGAATAAATAACAGGAGGCTTTGTCCGAGTCTGGATGGCGTGAGCTGACACAGTAGGACAGCTGGACAGCTAACAGTGCTAACTAGCTAATGGTAGCATCAGCACAGTTGGCAGCAATAAGTGACTTTGGCATTATGAGAGAAAAGGTTGAGGGCGCAACAGTCCCCTAATACTTTTGTCCTGGTCCGATAACAGCAAGGTGCAGCTTCCCTGTGACTAACGGGCAAACCGAAACTTGGTTGGCTAAGACTCTTCACTCTGACAAAATTAATGGTTTTGTTATTGGGCAGCCCTATTATTTTCACTATCTGTGAATCTGTTGATTATTTGCTCGATTAATTAAATAATCATTTGGTTTATAAAATGTCAGAATATATTCTTTTCCCAAAACTCAAGGTGATTTCTCTATTGTGTCTGGATAACAGTCCAAGCACCAAAGATATTCAGTGTATCATCACATAGGTCAGTGCAAAGGTAGGTAGAAAGGCAGGTTGTCATAAAAAGTCATTCTCACTTACAATCACACCCTGGCACTTCTGGCAGGAAAGAGAAACTATCAAACAACAACAACAGGAGACTCAATAAGATAAATGAATAATACAGTAAACCTGAAGAACCCTTCATTTAAAATAACAACCAAATGAAACATAATATCAGACCCTCCTTGTGTCACTTCAAAGCTCCAGTGTCTCCAGAGCACTTTATCTTTATTACAAGGCCTCATATCACATGATAGCTGCGGTCATCATTTGCATGAACTGGCTCCTTTGAACCGCCTCTCCTGAGCGGAGAAGACTCCCTCTTTTGTCCTCAGATCTGCGGTGCTGCTCATGAAAAACCTCATGCAAAAGAAGCAAGGTGTTTGCTCTCAGGTCATCCACTCTTTGTATTATTCATCTGCAATATTTCCACCTCCCAACACATGAAATATGAATGAGGCCGAGATGACCTGGAATCACAGAAGAAGAAGAAGGACACAAAAGTGCAGTTTGTTTTGCAGGTGCTTTTTACTGCCACACTTTAAACTGGAAATTGTAACATTTGTAGTGCATTTAACTTCATAATGGAGTACAGTAAGACTTGACACTGTTGTATGTAGCTTGTAGTTTCTGTAGCTAGAAATACAAGCACCGTACAACAACTGCCAGCTTGGGCTGCTTTTGTTTCTGATGCCTGTGGAGAGAGTTGATTGTGAAATTTAAAGGTGCCCTGTGGAGTTCTCTTGTAAACAGATCTTCTGTGAACACTCTGTGTTAGTCAACAAAACATAGTGTTTATCCTTGAGGTGTTGAATACATTTCCTTCCTCAGAGACCATTTGCCAAGCCAGTTTTTTTTTAGCTGCGACCAACAGCTCTATAGGTCGCTTCATCGGTCCACCCAAATCCCCCACCCAATGGTGGCCACAGTGGAGCCCAAAATTTGTCATGGAGGTCAAGTGTGTGGGGCATGACGAAGTGAGTGGCCAATCACAAAAAAGCATGTAACTTCCATGTGGATTCCCGGACTTGGACAAGATTTTGTGGAAAGGTCGCGAACCAAAGCACAGCTGATTAACTCTTCATGACAACTTGCAAAGTGGGAGTGGAATTTTAGTTTAAAACATTCAAAACATGAACTAACATTATCAACAGGCTGTGAAGAAGAAACAGAGACATCTACTGTTGTGTTGCAGAGATATCTACTGAAGGTAGCATGCTAACCAGCTAGCCCCAGCTTTATAGACCCTTTCACAGCTGATGTCATCGAAAAGCCGTGCGCGAATTTTGGCAGCAGAAGTAGCGGTCTCTCCTAGTCATTCAGATTAGTTATCAAACTGCAAAGGTTGTAATAAACATTTAACCAGCAACAGAATCACCAACATGTCTGTTTGTTGAGTATGTGATACTTCAGAATTGATATTTCAGTGGTTGATATAAAACTGCTCGTGTTTGCAGCAGCCCATTGACAAGCTGTTGTGGTCCGCCATACTTCCATCGCCAAGATGTGTATGCAGCTTTCTCATTGTTTACAAACTGCGAAAGGGTCTATAGTAACGTGATTTTGTGCCTCAAGAGCAGATTTTCTGATCCGGTAGTGTCAGCTGGGAGATGTGTGCGAGCACTGATTTTGCAACTTTCACAAGCTCTCTTAGCTTTTTTTAGTCTAATAAACAGAATAAACTCACAAAATGTCAAGAAAGGAAATATTCCTACACCTGTTGTCTGTAATAAATCATACTCCTTCTGACTTTAGGTTTCTAAGACAAGCTGATTCTCAAAACACACTTCACACTCAACAGAAACAAAATAAAACACACCAAAACCACCCTGGTTCCTCTCTCTACTGTTCAACAATCACCAGCTCTGGTTTGGTTGAAAATGAATACTTAATCCATTGCGTTAGATGTGAAAATATTATGGCTACCCACTGCCTCTTTGATATCCAACCTCCCTCACGCTCCTCTCAGCTGTTCACATCACTCCCAGAGTCAGAGTCCTTGTTGGAGAAGCTGTAAATCACCTCAGTACTGTGTTCCCTGCTGTCAAGCTGGTGTCCATCGGTCTCGGAGGGTGTGTTCAGGCCCAGTTCACTGACAGGCTGCAGACTGTAGCTACACTACTAACACAGCTAACAGCAGCTAGTAAGCTACCTGAGAGTATAGTGAGCAATAGTTGGCGGTTGCTCTAGTGATACTGCCATCTATTTGTTTGGAGTTACCTTCGACAGGTGGCCATATTTTACACATTACCCCTTTAAGTGTGTGATTCCTGCTTACTAACGCACATCTCGCCAAGCCGTCCCACAGCAAAACCTTGTGCGGTTTTGTTTTTGAATACTGCTTCCTGCTGCTACTTAACATACAGCTACAGCCAGCCCTCTTCAAGAACAACAATGGCTTCATTTTTATTTTAACTCCGCAGCTCAAAATAACTTTCGAGCAGAACGAGCTCTCAGCTGCTACAGTAAACCGTCTTTACTGTACAACTCTATTTATCTCCCTGGAGATTTGTAGTTCATACACATACCGCAGCCATTCCACCTAATTAACCGCACTTCTCCACACTTCCACCTTTGATGTTGGTCCTGCTCAGTGTCTCGCAGGCCCACGCCCACTCTCATGCCTCCCCTCCCTCTGATGAGACTGGTAGTGTAGGTGTTGCTGACAGTGGCCCCCGGGTGGTGCCTCATTAACCCACATTTCGCTGGCTGATGGGAAACATTGAGGGGGGTGTCTGAGTGCGTTCATGTGGGAATGTGTCTGAGAGGGGAAAAAATGGTAATGTTGAATGTTGCCTTTGAAGAAACTCCTCAGCATCTGTATGCAAGAATGGCAGAAGCTGGAAGCATTTTACAACCTTTTCTCCAAATTTAGATCACCCAGTTCCCTGTGTATTATAGTCATTTTCAATGTGAATGCTGGTTTCATTTATGGTTGGAAGCGGGAGCTTAGAAACTGGAAAAGCATCATTTCCGACCTTGTGCATTCAAGAACAAGAAAACATGTAGGATGCATTAACTGCTCCTCACAAGTACCAGAAACATTTAATTATAATTATACACATTTAAGCGACTAATAATATTGAAGCACTAACTATGCTGTCTGATTAAACCCTAAATCCCACAGCTGCCCCATCCACGTGCTCCGCCACTCCCTTTTTTTCATCCCTCTTTCCCTGCCTCTTCCTCATCCTTCCTCACCTTCTTAATTTGCATCCTATCTTAGACATTTAGTAAACTAATCCTTCTAGTAGCAGTTAATGTGCAGCCTGCACTGATCCTCCAGAGCTCTGTGTCCATCCACCTCCTGACAGGAGATGGAAAGCCGCTTCACTTCATTAGGATACCAGAATCTTATCACCTGCCAGACTCTGTGCAAGCGTTTTCGTGTGTGTGTGTGTGTGTGTGTGTGTGTGTGTGTGTGTGTGTGTGTGTGTGTGTGTGTGTGTGTGTGTGTTCGCGTGTATGTGTGTGTGAGTTTCACAATTCTAGGATGCACAGTAATTCAGCTTGATGAATTATTGTCCTTGATTATAAATAAGGCTGGAGGTTGATTATTTTCATTATTGAACGTTTTTGACTCCTCATTTGTGTAACACTAAAACATTTTGACAAATTTCCACATTATTAAGTTTCCACAGCTTAAAGGTCCAGTGTGACAAATACGCCAAAAATGGAATATAACATGTATAACTATGTTTTCATTTGTGTCAACTGAAAAACACTTGTTGTCACCAGGGAACAAACCCAAAATATTTGATTATTGTCTCTATAAAATTAAGAAAACCAAGCAAACGCTCTTGGTGATTTTAAATGGCAAGTTTTGCTTGGCCAAATAATTGATAAATTGTTACTAATGAAGACTAATTACAACACTATTAGCTGAAAACAGTGTGACGTATTTGTAGAGATGTAACATATATTGGAATGAATGAACTGAATGTCTCAATACTGGACAGTGGCAATATTTACTGTATTTACATGGTAAATTATTTTTATTTTTATTTGTAAAAGGACCCCTGTTGACTGCTGGATTGTCTTGGTTTTGCATGGTTGGCTACTTTTATTTGTTTTATTATTAAGGAGGAAAGCAGAAGCACTTTAGATTAAAAGGAAAAACAAATTTTTACAAGAGGAGCTTTATCATTTAATAAAGGACATTTCTTCAAGTCGGCTTTTTTTAATGTCATAATTAACATCCTATTGTGGACTTTTTAACATGGTATACTTTGAGGCATGGTTACATCCCTAATTATTGATGCCAATGCTACATTTTAAGCCCAAAATGCAATATTTTGATCATAAGTGTGCCAGAAACATCAGTTTCAGTAGAGAAATTCCCTCCCGTTACAAATCTTGCTTGTAGGAGTGCAGGAATCCATAATGATAATGGCGGTCAGGTCTCCTTATGTAAGACACTGCAGATAAGCATCTCAATCAATAGACTAACACTGAGCCCAGATCGAGCTGGTAGGATTGGAGCTTTATGTGGATAGACTTTCACAGGGATAAAGAGGTAAACTGCTGGATTAACCGATGACTTACACAGTGAGAGGGAGGCGAGCAGGTAAGCCATCAGACAGGCAGATTATATGCAGCATGCATATGACATATGTCTTGAGATACGTATGAGGTGTTTTTGGTTTTATTTTAGTGTACAGTTTTTGCCAGCACTGCCTAAAATATTTGCATGCATTTAAATGTATTTTTGCCCAAATCTGACATGTAGAAAGTGTAAACTGTAGTGTCCATTATAAGATATTGCAACCCATGTGAGTGTCAGATAGTCCTCTCACCTCTAGATGTCTAAATTAAAATTTGTACTCATAAGTCTCCCCTTTACAGACTGCTCATTTTTCGCTTGTCCATGCAGGTGTTATTTTCACCTGTCCTATTGCAATACTTCTGCATACAGGAGTCCCTAAACACTGTTGAAGTTGCATAAATTGGCTTGAATGCTGAGACTCCTATGACTTCAGCGAGCCCAGTTGTATTCATGTGAGATGTTAATCCCCATAGTAGCTGTTAGTTAAACTTGACATCTCTGCATAAACTAAACTAGAGACCTGAAGAATTCAGAAGATGTATGTCTTTGGCATACTGACAATAAGAGGGTTTCTTAGCAAATTCCAGAACAGGAGTGATCGCCATTCAATCGCCAAAAAATGCCATTCTTATAGAAATCTCTAAATGTCAAAAGGTTTTGACACCAAATCACAGCATGCATTTTTCTATAGTTCCCTTCAAGATCCTTGTGTCTTAATGGGATATTTTGACCATTTTTCATTAATACTATAAAAATAATTGATTTTGAACCAAGTCTGTGTAATAAATGGTATCAGCCTAAAACCTACTGCAACAACTTATGAGACATGATAAAGCAAGGAAATGGTCATCATATACTTTCATCATAATGTTCTAGGCCCTTATACACTCTAAACTTTCAGAATTTGACTAAGCATCTATAACCACAACATAATGTTTATTGCAGATTTATGACTGGGGGTGTGAGTGATCACACATATAAAAGGCCTGAAACATGAATCAAACACTCGTTGTCCCTGTAAGCTTAAAAATTTAAAATGAAAAAACTTTCCAGTTTCCAATAGTGACTAAAACTGTTTTGCTCACTTTGGTTTGGTTTTGATCTCATAACTTGATTTTCAGTGGTTTATACACTTTATGTATTTAATCTTCCCTTCACTAAAGCCATTTTCTAACTTCAGTTCTGGAAATAGCTTTAGATATGTAGTTTACACACTCATGCAATTAGTCAGCTATTCCTGCAACATGATCCACCATCAGCTCGCTCAGGAAACTCCAAACAGTCATTTATTTGCCAAAATATGTCTAAATACTCTCTACGCTCTGAGGCTCTGCTGGTGTCAGTGTGTTTATATTTCGCCAAAACTACTATGAGCAGCAAAATACTGAACAATGAAAGAGTGGATTATGCTGCAAAAGTGGTCGGTGAAGTTTCTCTGGTGCATTTTTGCCAACTGAATTCAAGCTGACAACTTTCTACAGCCATCTCTCCAGCTTACCAGAGATAAATGTTTAATATCATCGCTGTCAGGCAGAAACTCTGTAAGTCTAAAACTGTTACTTTTCTGGAAATCTGTGTTTTTAGAGTAACTGAATGCTGCTTAGTCAAAGTTGGTAGCTCTTTATAATACTTGTCAGTGATTAAATATTTGTAAAACCCACAGACAGATATAAAAGGTGACTGATTTATGAAATTTAAGGTCAAAATATGGAGATAGAGGGTTTTCTGCCCGACAGTGACGATATCCAAAAATAGATTTTGGACGGAGTTTCCTTTAAACCAGGAGTGAACTGTTGAGGTATGGATGAGTCAAACTTAACAGCATGAGTTAAATGTCATGCAAATAGAAGGGTGACGGATTTGAATACAGGCAGTGATAGTGTCCATTTTGCATGTGATGTTGACGATGACTTCATGTCTGTCTCTTTGCTTGCTGAGTCTCCTCACCTCACCTGACTGCCTTACATTTACACTCTCTGCTCCACTGGGCAAAGTTTAAGTCACTGTTGTTGCAGGCTGTTGTTATTGTGGCTCCAGGGGCTCAGAAAAGAGAAAGCTGAAGGCTTTAGGTCAGTGATTGCAAAAAAAAAAAAAAGTAGTCTGCCATTTTCTGCCACACGCTGAGTGGCAAGCATTTGCAGGACTACCACAAGGCTCTCGTTTGACTTAACTATAATCCATTTAAATAAACTTAAAGCTTATTCATATTTATATATTATGTTTTGGCCACAGATTAAATTTGTAAAACTATGAAAAAATCTGTCTCAGTGGCACACTTGATGCAAATTGCAGTGCAGAAAAGGAAGACTGCAAAGAAATACACTGATCAAGTTGCCTGAAAGTTTTGTCCTCTTAGCTTAAATGCTACACAGTGCCCAGCCATGACTGAGGAGGCTTATATCATTCTTTTCCAAAGGCTGGCAAAGCTGGCATTTTCAGATTCAGCCACTCAGGAAACCAAAGACCCGTGTGGATAGAAATAACAGAGGTAAAAAGAGTCATTTAAACGTATTTGGCTTAGTGTGTGGACATAGTCTCAGTTTGTGTGACAGTGTGTCCTCTCTAGTCTTGGCCTCACAGCGAGGTTTCAGTCAGACTCCTGCTGTGTTTTCCAGCTGTGCCAACGTTGGCCTGCCTTTCACTCACACACGGCACAGAGCTTCACACACCTGCTGAGGCACAGCACACACTAGTGGAAGGAGAACTTGATGCCACGTCAGTTTCAGCTCAAACTATCAGACTACCTGACAAGACCTTTGACTAATGGGGTGACACAAGGATTTGACTGTATAATTTTACTATGATCACAAAACAGCTGACCTTTACCTCATGTTGAGTAGGAGTCAGATAAATAATCAATTCTTGTATGCATCACAGTTCTCTGTTGACAGATAACGAATCAATACAGAAAAAGCAATAAATAAAATACAAATGTAAATATAATTCTCAAAATTATGAACACTTGCAACAGCAGATTAAAAAAATGGTTTATAAAGATCAGATGGTTGTATTGGATTATTTTGGATTGCACATGTGCAGCTAATAAACTGGTAGTGTCCTTTGGAGTGTCTGTAGTTTAAAATACCGGTGGCATATGTTCATGTTCATGTATGTTGTGCATGGCATTGTTTGTTTGTGGAGGTCCACGCCCTGAAATCTGTGATGCTTTATGGATTGCTACAAAACAGTACTAGAATCACAAATTAAGTTAAGATCAGGGAAGTCATTTTTTCGAAAAATTTTGACTGCACCTGAATGTATCATTCCAGTAGTATGTAAATCTGTACTTCCAACTTAATGTTCATGCATTATAAAGTAAGAAGTAATACAGAAAAACAAATACATCTTTTGGGGTAGTAAGTCGTGTATTTGGCTATATGGGCAAAATCTATTATCACAATATTTTTGACCAAATACCTGATATCGACATTAATCAAAATCATGAAAGTATTTTAGGGAAGTCTGTTGGTGTTTTCACAAGATATTAACACAATGAGATCTTATAATAATCTTAAAATAACCACCAATAATGTGGATATAAAGTGTGAAGGCAAATAATAGAACAGCTAGAACAGTTTAGAAAGTCTGAAAGAGAAAGTTGACCGAGGTTCCAAAAGGGACAGGCCTTAAGAAGGGTCAGTTGCCTTTTTGTATTGCTTTACATTTGGGGAGACTGAAAATGTAGTTAATGTTAATTTAGTTATTTAATGTAACACTTACTGTATATTCTTATTATTGTATTATGTTTTTCACTGCTGGATTGTTTTGCTTTTAGGTGCTATTTTATCTTGTGGATCAGGATGTTTGTAGATGCAGGAACGATTCTTGTGACAGAGAACAGAATTATCTTTGATTATATCTGTTTTTATGCAACTACAATATGCAATAACATGCATTTGTGAAGATGAACTGATGACATTTTTTGAGATCCAAGTACTGAGGTGTATGAGGCTGAGAGACTGCCAGACAGGTGTTCTTTCTCTTTGCTACACACACACACACACACACACACACACACACACACACACACACACACACACACCACAGCTGGACCAGACAGACGGAGGCGTGAGTCTGCGTGTCTGTTGGGAGCACTGAAGGTGTCGAAAACCATGGAGCACATTATTATCACCTCTTCTGCCACTAGGATCTGAAAGACACACATACACACCTGCACACACATACACACTTGCACACACACACACACACACACACACACACACACACACACACACACAGATCAGTAATAAGACAGCCTGCTAAGAAACTTCTGCATAGTTTAGGAGGTTCTGAGGCGCCCATCAGGAAGGGATGAATGAAACAGGCTGGAACGACAGGGAATTGGCTCAGTGATTTTAAACGCTCGGCGGATAAAAAGAGAGAAAATAAAATAAATAAATAAATGGGTCACTTCAGTCAGTCCCGATAAAACCAATTTCATTCCCTCTTAGGAAAGCCTATCAGTTTCACTGGGATTGTGAGAGCGGGGTTATTCTGTGAGCGAGACAGCTGAGAGAGAAGTCTCCCAGAGTGCACAGAGGAGCCGAAGATACAGAATAATAATTCAGTCTTTAAAATCTGTTTGAAATCAACACTTCTGCTGGTGACAAACAAAATGTGAATGAAGTGAGCTGCATCATGTTTGCAGAGGAGGAGAGAGAGGCTGCATGGGAAACACAGGGAGGGTCCACTGGAAGCCCTGTCAATCATCCAGCGCTCCTGGGATGGAGGAGCGGGGGGGGGGGGGGCCTCATTTCTAAGTGACAGCCACTTGTCAAAGCTTCAGATGATGCAGCCACAGCACTCTCCGTCCCAGCATCCCGCAGGGGGGAAGGGAGGAGAGGGGAGGGGAGATGGGGGGTGTTAACGTCAGAGAACATGTGACCTGAGCTCTGAATGACAACATTTTGGTTTCTCACAGTTGTGGCTGAAGATGTTGAATTTGGCGGATGATGCGGGGTTTAGTGGAGCAGCCGTGTTTAAAGACAAGGTGGGAAGACTTCTTTTTGATTGTTTTATTCTGTGAGCTGATTATTCATCATTTCTGCAGAGTGCTGTAGTGTTTCCCAGTCTGAGTTGTGTCTTTGATCTGAGCTGTTTCTCTAATGCACAGTTCAGTCTCTGTTGTTTTATTTTAGGCCTGCTGGCCTACATTATGTTCTTGTCTGCTGTGTAGGTATGTTTGGAATTTGTGTCGTTTATCTCACTGCTTTTATTCCTGTCTTTGTTGTGTTAAGTGACATTTTGTAACTTTGCATTTTGAAAACTAACTTGATATTGATCTGTAATGTGTTGATGTCAGTCAATCCAGAGTGTCGGGTATTTTTTTTTTTTAAACTAAGTGTAACGTGTTTTGCTGCTGTTTGTTCATTTTATTTCATTTATTCCTTATTTGAAAGGGACAATTAATGGAGACATACCTGCATCACATTTATTTACTTTTATTTTTTTAGAATGTGCAATTTTATTTTTGCTACATTTTATTTATTTTATTATATTCTATCAATTATTTGACAGGGACAAAGCGCAATACACTCATTCTGCCAGATTCTCCATTAATTTATTTTATTTTATTTTATTTGACTTCGGACAAATGTCTTATGTAATTTCTTGTTTGCTTTCTCTATTGTTTAATTAAAAGGTCCATTTGCATGAGATACATCTTAACACTCATTTTTCTCTGTCATCCCTGGGTGGGCACCACCAATATTTGTTTCCCCTCGTAACTGTTGGTAAAGCAATAATGATCATATTTAATATAAAGGAAATGTTGCTGCCTGTAAATATGACATTGAATAATTATCCACAGACTGTTAAACCTCTGACTGATTCAACACACACACACACGCGCACATATTGTATGCTCTTGGTGTGATTCGTGTAATCTGCTACTCTCTCCTGACAGTGAAACACTAATTATGTAATTGACTCAACATCTAATTCAATCTGCGAAAGGAGGACACGGTTTGTTTTACAGTATCAGGATACATCTGCTATCCAAGCCTCAAGTCTCTGTTTCTCTGTGTCTTCTTCTCCAGCAGAATGAAAAGCTCTTGGCAGAGCGAACATCTCCACTACTGTTGTTATGTTTAAAAAAAGCAGCTCATTGATTGATATGCTTTTTTCTTCTTCTCCCTCTTTACTCATAGCTCAGGGCCACGTCTGTCTGGCTTGGTGGAAACTCCAGACAGATTGCTACACTGAGAGGAGAGCGAAGCCAGGCACTTTGGGATCTGAGCCAGTGACCTATGCGAGGAGAGAAGAAGCGGCGTAGAAGCTTGATTAAAATGGGGTAAGTTTAGAAGATCAGACAGTGCGCTGCCAGCAGCTGCAGGAACTGCTGGCCGCAACAGGATTTGTTTCCAAACCTGATCTCTGCAACATGATGCTCGTTGTTAGGTAACCTCTGCCCAGTCGGAGAGGAGGGAAGATGTGCCGATAGCAAAACAGACACTGACTCACATATACTCACACACACAGTGATGAACACACGCACAGACAGGATTACACAGTAACAGCAGAGCCTCAGGGCACGATGATCTGCCACAACCTATAGAAATTCTACCAAAAGCATCAACATTTTTTTTTGTTATAATGAGAAACTTTAAAGTTGTAATTATTTGAAGTGGGGTTGTATGTGTTCAAACAAGAGATTCGACCGTCCTGCGTGCGCTTGTGATTCAGGTGCCTTAAGCTGACCCTGAAATCATTATAATAATTTGAATTGAGATCGTGTCAGGGACCTATTGATAGTCATTGTTTCAGCTAGTAATGGCTGTCGGCATGTCCTGAGTTTGGACAAGCAGCAGAAATCCCGATGACAGAAGCTAAACAATGTTCTGCTGTGGACAAGGACAGAAGTGAACCATTTTAGCCACCTAAAGAAAACTCCCACCTAACAAAATCAATATCAGTTTACGTGTGCACTGTATTATTACTACCTTGTCATCTGTCAGTGTTTGCAGACTGGAAACCACTGTTATACAAGCCAAATGTTGCTCTGTCCAAACCAACCAGATTCCACTGAGGAAATCAGTAATTTTCCCTTGCAAAACAGAACAGGAGTTTCTGGTCTGACACTGACTGTTATTGTGTGACTTCAGTGTTTTAAAGGGTTACTTTGTATTCATCCAAGTCACACAATATGCGAGAGAGAGCGATGTTGCCTAATATATCAGAATATATATATAAAATATATATAAAATATAAGATCAGAATCGGTTGTCTGATGGTAAGGTTAAGTTGAGAAAATCTTCTCAATGTAGAGTAACACAACTGATATCATTTATTTTTTACATGGACTTTTTCAAAAAGTGGTTAAAATACATGTTGCTGGAAAGGGGCAGATAATGTTCTTCTGTCTGTCAATCACCTTTGTGTTTTGTCTCTTTTATATGTAAAAGCTATAAATAAAATATTTAAAAAAAAAATAAAAAAAATACATGTTGCTGTTACACTGGAACTCCTCTCTGCTTCACCAAACCAAGGTTGTGTCAAATGCAGCTCCGCTTCAAATAATCCACACTGTCCCTTTAATGGTGTTAGTGAGCTGATGGGGCTTCTCTGGAAACCAGCCAACCCTGTGTATTTCAACATTTCTAAATTACATTAAAACAATTTGTTCGACACCATAATGTACAAACATCGTCATCGAATCTTAGATTCAGGACATCCTTAGTTCTGCCAAGTTTCCAAGCACGGGATCCATTTAAAAACAAACAAGCATCATTATCTTGAAACCTGAGGTAAATCGCTGATACGTCTTTACATTGATTTGTACTAGGAGGTTAAATAATCTTAGCCCATGGACAGCATTTTGTTATTATTGTTTAGACAAAGTATAATACACAGCCAGAAGCATGTGGACACATGAAAATTACACCAATATGTGTTTGCTGAAGATTTCTTTCCAAAACAATGAACATTAATCTGCTGCCACAACAGCATTCACTCCTCTAGTTTGAGGCTTTGCACCAGATTTTGAAACTGGCTGCAGGGATTTGCTCCTATTTAGCAACAAGAGCATTATAGCATTAGTGAGGTCCAACACTGATGTTGGGCGATAAGGTCTGGCTCACAGTCACCCTTCCAGTTCATCCCAAAGGTGCTGGATGGGATTGAGGTCAGAGCTCTGTGCAGGCCAGTCAAGTTCTTCCACACCAAACTGGGAAAAAACACTTCGTTATGGACTGGAAATGAAATAGGAAATTGACTGTACTGTGCTGCACATTCTTATCTAATATATTGTATGCTGTAGCATGAAGATATCACTGAATTTGAACTGAAGGGCCTCAAAAGGAGTACAAAAAACTGTGTGTCCACACACTTTTGGCCACATAATTTAAAATTTAAGTGCTCAATAGTACACAACTGACTTGCTAAGAGTGTATTTAATAATACAGACACCCTGACAGCGAATCCTATCACATAAATGATTTATTTCCTCATTTTGATGCTCTCTTCTTCACGCACTTCGCCATCATATCTGGAGAAACCAGCTCCAGTGCATGCTGGGACATGGTGTCTGATTTACTGTCCTGCTGGTAGGGATGAGTTATTCCTCAGTTAGCTCTGGTGACAGAGGGAGCAGAGAGAGTGCGGACCTCCAGAGAGCTTTATACTGGCAGTAATTCAACCAGAGAGAGGCAGAGAGAGAAAGAGGCTCAGGCATGCTGAGCAGCATGCTGCCTGCTATTCACACACACACGCTCATGGTAATTAAACCCAAATTCCACATATCAGCCCTTTTTTCTTCAATCAAGACTATGCACATACACATATTTGTGTCTGCCAAACAGGATAACAGGAAATCCTGTAAAAGAATGCAGAGGCCAAGTGCTCAGCCAGTTTCACATGCAGTAAATGCAGGGGCCTTTAAACTGATCAGAGAAATGAAAGCAGTCTTTAAGCAGAGCTAAGGGAAAGAAATATTAAGTGCAGTTATTTAGTGTGGCATGATACTGGTTGTAGGCTGATTGGTATTGACCTCGCAGGGTGAGGTACAGCACAGGGTAAGTAAAGGATAATGTAGAGTGAGCGAGTCACTATTGCACTGCATCACCCTGACAGGTGATACAGGAGGCTGACACAAAGTCGAGGGGTCTTGAATCATTCTGAAGGGGTTTATTTTGCGATGATGACCTGCTCTCTATATAATATGGAAAATGGGGTTGACGAAGACCTTGCAGCGAAAAAAAAAGTAGCACTTCTGCTATTCAAAATTTTTAGGGATTCAGGGGAGATTATATTAATTGTGAGTCATATTATCATCGTAATATTAAAAAATGTGTAATAATAGCAGATTTTCCTCATATTGTGCAGGCCTGTTACCTGATTAGCATCAGCATGTTAACATTTTCACTGTTAGCATGTTAGCAGACTTAGTTTCAGTCACAATAACCAAAAAGAAAATGTTTTTGAAAATTATAAATTATTAGCCACCAACAGAACTGCAGGGTTGCCCCTCAAATGCTTATTTTAAAAAAATCAGTCGTGTATAATTTCTAAAATAATTCTACTATAAGAATAAAATGTCTATGTAAGTCTGACTGAACCACGTTATATTCAGTATTCCTATTTTTAATGCAATAGTCAACTGTCAGCTGTCATAAAACCACACAGAAGACAAAAGAAACTGCAATCATGTTCACTGTGAGCAAGAAGCCACTTTCCATTTTGAATGACTGAAGAAAATCAAGAAAATTGGTGATGAAGAAGCACCTGCTGCAATGCTACCACGACGGCCAGATACAACCAGCAGAGCTTGCAAAGTTCCACCACCATTAACTTGACACCCACATTTGTTGTCCCTAAATGAGGCAAGATTTCAAACAAAAGCAGTTGATCACTTGTGGCCCGTAGTGGTTGATCAAGAAGAATGAGAAGTCAGCTGTCAAATGTTGTATAAATGTGTGTGTAGCGGTGCTGTAGCAGCAAAAAAAAGGTATTAGCTTTTTTGGTTCTCACTATACATGTGAATAATTTCCAGTGAGAAACATGCTGTCTTCACTTAGAGACTATTTTTACAGCAGTACAGACAACTAATACAGAGCTGAACATTGTGATGTCACAGTGAAGTTGACCTTTGACCTCAACACTTCATAAATTTATCCTATTGGATATTTGTGTACATAATTAGAGTATGAAATCTTGAGTTATGGCCAATAATGTGTTTAATAAGGTCACCGTGACCTTGACGTTTGACATTTGACCACCAAAATGTAATCAGTTCATCCTTGAGTCCAAGTGAACATTTGGGTCAAGTTTGAAGAAATTCCTTCAAGGCGTTCTGGAGCTATCACGTTTGACATGAAATAATGCCTCCAGCCATAAAAACATAAAGGCAAAAAAATGTTGTAAAAATGTTTTTTCAAGGTTTTTCAAGAATTCTACATCACAGAGGTCCTTCAGCAGACAGTCATGAATGTGCACAGAAAATTAGGCAGATCAGTTCGGTGGTATTCGAGTTTAGTTGCAGACAAGCTGTAGGTCCAGTGATCATGCATGCACACATCGCTTCGATTACATGATTCCCTTTCAACTTATGCATGGCGGGGATAAAAAATACCGTCAGTACCAGGAATAATATGTTTTAATGGAATTTACCTCAACAAGCTGACATTGATGGTGCAGCATTGTATAGTCCCTCTTTATATAGGCTTTTTTTTTTCTTCTACCATAAATGTTTTGTGCTGATCAGGGGGTACTTGACTGAAAAAATATTTCTCAAACATTTTTATTTGAGAAGCACTGTTCCAAGGCACACAGGAATAAGACATGTATCAGGCTTTAGATACAATTAGTTTTGGTCTTGCCGTGATTTGTCCCCAACCTTTCTAAAATGAGAAAAACCTTTGTTTCTGTGAATGAATTTCTGCTGAGTTCCAGTCCTCTGTGTTGAAAGGATTTGCTTTAGATCAACAGATTAATGTCCTTCGTTTTTGTTTTGGAGCAACGTTTAATAAGCAGCCAACAAATGAGATTTGAGGGAAAACGTGTGTGCGTCTTATATTGGATATTCCTGATTAACTCTGAATGCAGCCTTGCTTACCTCCAAGCGAGTGAGGAATGGAGATTTATCTATTACTGTGAAGCTGCAGAGAAGCGTGGCGGCGGCCTGTTCGTGCCTTGGCATTAGGGAGTGTTTGAGTCTAAAGATGATTTGGGTTTTATTATTCACCTAATGCATCAGAGATGAGCCCTCTGTGTCCCTGTTTCATAATCATAGTCCTAATCACAGCCCTAACCCCGCGCTGCTGACTGTGATGTAGACAGAACATGAGATACGGATGATGGGTGTGTGGGCTGGGCGGCCGACCTGCTATTTGTACTCATTACAAAGAGGGAAAGAGCTGCGGTACACCCAGTTACCGTCTTGCCAGCTCTCTCGGCTTCTGGCTAATCTACAACTGCTGTCTGATTAGTCAGAAGGAAAGAGCAGAGCCGGCCGCCAGCGGACAGCCGAGCAGTTATCTTCATTACTGTCCCCTCAGCTTACAGCTTTCTCTGAGCGTCACACTCATTTCCTCTCCCTCTGTCTCATCTTTTCTCTTTTACCAGCTCTCTTTTTCTCTTCTTCTGTCACTGTCTGTCTCTCTGTATCCGTCTCTCAATCTCATGTTTTAATAGCCCGACAAGCAGGGCAGTAATCCCTCTATTATTATTCTTGCTGCAGAGAAAGAAAAAAAAAAGAGAAAGCCAGAGGGGGTAGACAGGGAGCCATTTATATAAAATGAATGTGATTATTCTGGTGAAGGAACCACGCTTCAGGGACGGTGTCTCTGTGTCCAGAGCTCTGGTTATCCAATATTCCAGTATGTGTGTGGATTGTGCTGCCATCCCCGTGGCTGAGGACCTCTAACAAATCTGTCACGTGGACAAAGCCTGTGCATAAATCTGAACTGTGGATTCAGTGATTTAAGTATTAGATCTGAGGAAATTTTTAACATAAATCAAAGAGTTTAGCCTGATAACAGACTAAAGGTGATGACTTAGTTGAAATTTTTATCTTAATATCACCAAGAATATTTTGTCCATGTTTATCTATGTGATAATATGCACACAAAAATTTGTGATAAAATGAACTTTGTGCCCATGTTATTTGGTATGAATTTTATCAGTTTCTAGTTACAATTTCCTTGGAACTGTTACAGGTCAAGTAAGATTTACAGTGATTTTTGGGCAGAATGTGTCAGAACTGGAAATTAATATTCATATGTATGTTTTCATTCGTGTATAATCACCTGAAAATAAGAATTGTTGTGTTTTCTTTACCTTAGAATGAGCCCTTTAGATGTATAAGGATCTTTAAGTTTCCAATGATAAAACACACTTATCTGAATCTGCATTTGCATTTTGTAAATAAATTGATGCACAAATGAATCTTGAAGGTTTCTATTTGATCTAATGGTGCAACCATTAAAACACGGCATCTTGGGAACTTGAATTAAGTGTTTTTCTATTGGAGATGTGTAATCCATCACAGTGGACATCAAGTCATCAATATTGTATTAACTGTATTAGTATGCAACAGTACTGTAATTTGATCAGAATTAATGCAAGTTGATGTTCACCAATGACTCAACTTAACCCAAACAAGTTTTAAAAGCCTACTATTCATTATTATTATTATTATTATTATTATTATTATTATTATTATTAGTAGTAGTAGTAGTAGTAGTAGTAGTAGTAGTAGTAGTAGTAGTAGTAGTAGTAGTAGTAATAATTTTAGACCCCTACTGATACTGGAATTTTAGGCCCAATGCTGATATTAGGGAGTAAATAAGAAACAGTAAACAGTCACTGGTGTAATCATTATAAATAACTATAAATTAAAACATGGATGGAAGTTTAAGAAAAAAGATCAAATATAAATTGATGCCTCTAAAACAAACAAACAAAATATCACATATAGCTTCTGCAAGGCCAATATTGGGCCAGTAATCAGATAATAGGCAGACCAATATTATCTGTCAGGCTCTAATTCATTTTGATACCATACAGAAATTTTAGGTAGAATCAGCAGGATTATTTTTATGATTATACACATTGTTTGTTTTAGGGAAATGTCTCATGTTATGCTTTAATGTAAAATACACCTGGTCACACTGGTTAGCTGTGGTGTAAATTGCTGTGGTGTAAACTGTCTAAAACTTTTAACATTATAAAGGTAACATTTAATAGTGATATTGGTGCAGACATAATAAGATCTTAAACAGTTTCCTCTGGTCATACTGATACTAACAGACCAAGAACACAACAGGAGCACAAACACAGTTTTGAAAGGCTTGTTGTTAACACGAGTGCTTCATATCTCTGATCTCATCATCATACTCTCTGTCTTCACCCCTGCAGGCTGCAGATCTTGGTACCTGCTGACTGTGTGTCTGAGGGCTGCTCCCTCTGCCCACAGCCATGCCTGACGTAAAGCCTCCACCACCATGTGACTACCCCTCCACCTCCTCCGTTGCAGCCTCTGCCGGCTCTCCTGCTGGCTGCACCTCCTCCCTCAACCTCGTCATAGACATGGAGCCCTGCATCGCCAACCTCCCCCTGTCCCCCGACCCCTTGTCCTCCTTCCCCCGACACAGACCCGACATCCCTCACTATGCGGGCCTCCATGGGCCTCCCTACCCGCTCATGGCCCGGTGCAACAGTAGCACTCTACTCACTAACTTGGGGCTGAGGTACTGTTCCAGCAGGCAGGGGGGTCCTCTCGAGGTGGGGCCAGGTGAGGCCCCAGGCTCCTGCATCCACGCAGGAGGTAGTGGCAGCAGGCCTTACAGGAGTATGGAGAACCTGAACTGGAACACTGTTGCAGATTCTGGCCTGTGTACCTTCAGTGCTGCCCCCTACAGGAGTGTGGACAGTGAGTTTATTTTACGCTACACCTCCACCAGCCACTGGTGTGGCGGGCCTCCAGATGGATCCCATGGACTGGTACCCACCCCAGAGAGCCTGGCATTTTATCCTCGACATGGACTTCCCCGGAAAGACCTACCGCTCTTCCCTCAGTTGCTGTTTCCAGGTGGTGTCGACGAATGGGATGCAAGGAAGGGCCTGAGGGAGAAACTCCGTCTCCAGAGTGCACGGTCATCAGTTGAGCCTCTGAAGTCCCTCCCGTTGCGGCCGCAGGTTGCTCAAGGTTCTGGACCCGTGGAACGGGAGAGTGTGCATCAGGTGAATTCAGCAGCCACTGGGTGCAGGCCGCTGTGCACGACACGCATCACCAGCCCGGAGGAGATCAAGCAGGAGGTCCTGAGGCGCCTGCAGCTCCGGCGCCAGAACAGCAGCCCTAACCTGGCTCTCAACAACTCCCCATCCAGCCCCAGAGTGGTTAAGACATCCTACACAACAGACAACATCGCAGGGAACAGGAGAGGATCAGAATCTGCATCCGAGCGCTGCAGACCTCCTGTGGGACGCCTTCACATCCCTACGTTTGAGGAGTTTAAGAGGATGAGGCAGAAGGAGGCAGAAAAGAGCAAAGATTCTACATCTGGCTCTGTTACATCTGGAAATCCTGAGGCTGAAGTAGGAGGAGGAGGAGCATCAGACAGTAAAACACCTCCTTCTGAACAGACTGTCCTTCAGTCGAACTCTAGTGGGGAAAACGGACAGCAGCAGGAAGACTCACAGGAGGTGGAGGGAGAAATGAGCGGAGGTGAAAGGACAGGCAACAGTGGTGAAGCCCTGCAGACTCTCACTACCTCAGAGAGATCTCCCCGTAGCACTCCCGTCCCCAGCACTGCAGCTCCTACCTCCTCCTCCTCCCCCTCCACCTCCACATTTTCTCCCATCCGCACAGGCCCATCTCCACGTTCACCCCTGCAGCCCCTGGGCAACTCAGCCCAGGAGAAACCCCCCCCTGTGTGTGGAGATGACGGGACCAGCAGGCGGAGGAGGAGCAGTCTGGAACCAGCTGGGTCGGTTCCCTTCCCGCCCAGCAGAGAGAACTGGGAACGGCCCTCCAGCTGCTGCCCAGCGCTCCTTTTGGAGGGGACGGACCTGTCCAGCTACGGAGCCAAGATCTATAAGATGAAGGATGGCCTCATCGGCTCTGCGCTGGACCTCATCAAGAAGAGGTTGGTCTGGGAGCGGGGCAGGTGGAGAGGGTGGAGTGAGGTGTATGTGTTTATTATTGTCAAAAGTATTCAGATCCTTTACTTAAATAAAACTAAAAATATGACAGTATTAAAATACTCCACCACATATAAAAGTTCTGCATTCAAATTTTAAGCAAGTCCATTTTGCTGATCACACTTTTGTACTTTTATGTAGCTTTACTTAAATATGAAAAGTGAAAACATTATATTATATTTAGAGTCTTGGGGACAGGGGCGAGAAAAATAAAATGGTAACCAGCTGTATGTGACGGGGCACCAGGTTTACATTAAACTTATTGTGCAACAGCTACTAACACTGTAATAAAACTATTTAACCATTTCAAGGCACATTTTAATTTTTAAGTATGTAAGGCAGGCTCTATGGCACTGCATTGTATTTTCTCCACTGGAAGTGCAATCCATAGGATACGTCAACATGCTTTGTCCATTAGAAGGGCATCCTAGAGGGCACGTTACTACAATTTGTCCACTGGAAGGACACTTTAGGGGGCACTTTACTATGTTGTATGCACTGGAAAGGCACTTTAGAGGGCACCAAACACATCAACTAAGACCATAGATGCGTTATATTGTGTAAGAGTGAGGGCCAGCACCATCACCATGTTGTTGCCCCCTAATGGGCTACAGTGCAACTGCACAGATACAGACTTCTCCTATAAATGAAAACACACATATTGGCTCCAATACATCCAGTGATGCAAGCCTCCAGGCCAGGAGTGTCACAAATGCTATACCATTTGCCTGAAGAACAGTAAGTTGTTCTTCTAACGGAGACATGCCAGAGACAGCAATTATAGTGCCAGGATGTACCGTCCTACCACAGACGTAGGCGACTGCTTCAAGAATCTTCACCCAGAAGCTATCTAGTGAATTACACAACCAGAACATGTGACCTAGCTAAACTAGACTACATCTCGGGGACTCGGTGGTTGGTGTCAGGGTATATTAGCTGTAACTTTTAGTGAAGCAAAGTCTTTGAACGCAGGACTTTTATCTGTAGTTTCTGACATTATTTATGCAAAGAATCTGAATACTTCTCTTCTACTGCTGCTTGGATTTAAGTGGAGTTGTGAAAGTTTCAAAAGAAAGGATCAGGTAGACAAATGCAAACAAAGGATGTATTTTCTCTGTTTTTGCTGCACTGTACTTGCAATGAGACCTGAGTATTTTATCAATAAGCGTATGGTTTTTAAATCCAGTTAATCTTTGTAGTACTCATCATCTGAGCCTCAGCTTGCAGTAGCAGAGGTGTGTGTGTGTGTGTGTTTATTACTCAAGTGTTTGTGAGCACACTTCCTTGTGTGTGCTTTGCAGTGCCAGAGCGTTGTATCGGTGTGTGCGAGTCCATCTGTTTAAGCCTGTGTGTGTTGCTGTGTTATCGATTTATCTCAGTTATTGTGATAACAGCTGTCGGAGCTAACAGGGTTGGCTCTGCTGACTGCACTGTAGGCGGGAGGCTGGCATGAAGCATGACAGACTGGGAGACTGGCACCATCCCTGCAGACTTACTGTCTTCCTGTCTCTCACTGTCAGCTGTTGGCTAAATAAATGCAGGATTCACTCCACTGTGGTTCATTCTGATCAAGGACAAACAAGAGAAGGGTGTGTTTTACAGCACTGTGGTGCCAGTTGGGTCCAAGCCCCTGTGCAATGTAAATATTAGACCCTGAACACAGAGGAGCTATTTGATAAGGCCTGTTCAAGAATATAAACTCCACCCCCCCTGCTGGCTGCAGGCTGTGATAGATGGGAGACAATATCTTTCCCTGCCTGTCAGGACTCTCCACTGACTGTCGCTCCTTTGTCTGCTCTGCTAGAAGGGATGATGGATGTCTGAAGCTCTACTGCATGAAGGCAGCAAAAAAATAACTGCTGTGTGTGCGTCTTTGTATATATACAGTGTATGTGCGGAAGAAGTGTAGAGCTGCAGGCTTGGGCTAGATCTGAAAGTTATTTTTACAATTAATCCACACAAAAACTAAATGCAACAATTTTGTTTTTGCTGCTGTTTTCATGTGTTAATAAGTAAAAGATCTCAGACTTTATCTGTGCAGACAGAATACACACACAAAACCTGTGTTAGTGAGCACTACCTTTATTGACAGTAGAATCAGCAGGATTTGTCTGTTGCTGGTTGTAAATGCATCAGAAAGATGTTTGATTGTTGAGTCTCATTGCCAGGACATCAAATACAGACATTTTAGGTTGGTAAAGTGTCCAGAGCACAGCAAAATAATAAGGAAATAAGGGTGGAGGGCGAGGTCTCTGCGGATGCAGGTGCTGCCACACACTTCTGGTGGGTCTTGAGTGATGATTGAGAGGGATTATTTTTGTATGAGTTTATGTAGGCAATATAGCAAGAACTCCACTGAAATACTGCTCAATTTAACTGTTATAAACATCTAGGGTTTCTGCAAGATTATTAATGATTTTTCACAAGTCATAAACAGACACTAACTTATTCAGTGAACATTCAGCATTAATTTGAGCTCTAGTTAACGTGAGGAAGTCAAATAATAACACAAGTCATGGTCTGCAATCGAAAACTTAAAGGAAGACACCGTGGCTAGGGTTGTTGTCAGAGAAGTGATTTTTTTCAATTTAGCATGTTTCCTTAATCTCTGATGACATATCATGATCATTTTATGACTTTCTACGGTGAATATATTACAGATTTCTCTTTTAAGAAGCTCAGACCATTGATTAATAAATTATACGATTTATTGATTGCCAAACTGTTGATTAGTTGCCTCCCAATCGATTAGTTAACTAATCGTTTCAGCACTACTGCAGGTCTCTCCCAGAGCTCCAGCTGCTCACTTTCAACTTTGTTTATCCCAAGTGGATTAATCTTTTATGTTCAAAAAGCACCCATAATGCAACACACTGTGTGCTCCCCTTGTGATTTAAATGTGACTTGAGGCTCTGTGAATGTTTTAATACTTGGAGAGATTTATTAATTAAACATGACGGTATTCTGTGTGATCTCCTCTCTGCAGCCTAAGGTATTTGACTTCTACCAATAAGTCTCTTTGTTTAAGTGTATCAAGCAGCCAAACCTGCATACAAAGCATAATACAGCTATAGTTGCATTATTATAGCAATATTCATATTATTACACCTGGGAGGGTTTTATAGAACGAGAGTGAAGCACTAAAGCAGCACTGGTGAATTAATTGTATACTGCAGTAAAGTTGCACCAGTTGTGTATAGCATATAGATCCACGGGATCCACTGTATCTAACATTTTCTATTCATTCTTCTCTATTGGATGCACACACTGATAAATATATTGAATTCTTTGGAGTGATGCATCAGTGAAAGTGACAGCTGGGCTAATTTCAGTGTCACATTGTACCATGTTGAGTGGTGATCTATCACATACACTGGTTTCCTGATGAATTAAGCTGCAGGTTATTACTTCCCATGCATCATCCGCTGTGTGACAGCAAATACTGTGAAGGAAAGGCCTGTAATGACGGTTTGACCAAGGGACAATGATTGGATGCTTTAGAGCCTTAAAACTGTAGTCATTACATCCACCTTTTCACCACACTGGCCCCACTTTAATTTGGACACCTTTCATCTGCATGTGTAATAAACAACATAACAGGCTGCCAGGGTTTGCTGTTTAATGACAAGCGTACGTGAGCTGAAGTGTGTGCAAGTGCCACAGAGCAACAGAGGGATGTTAAGAAATTACATTTATGACTTGTCCAGAAAGAGCTCAGCTCAGCTGAAGTGGTTTAGGAGGGAGAGAGCTCAAAAAAGGAGTTATGTAATAACCATTAGAGTAATGAGAGCTCATGATAAGTCACCACAAGGATATCTGAGGATACATAACAAGCCAAAGCAGAGGCTATGAACAATTAATTGATCAGTGGACTGACGGTCATCAAGTTAATTGTTTAAGTCATTTACTAAGCTAATATGCAAACATTCTCTGGTTCCAGCATCGCAAATGTGATTTGATTATTTCCTCTGTTTTGCATTGTTGTAAATAGAGGCTCTATAGAATTGTTGGTCAGACAAAACAAGCTATTTGAAGATGCCACCCCAGGTTCTGGTTCCCAATAATCTACATTTTTCACATTTTCCAACATTTCATAGACTTCACATTTTATCACTTACTCAAAAAAATCATTGACAGATTGGTCAGTATTGGAAATATTTGCAGTTGCAGCACTTAGGAATTCAGTTGAATTAAATAATCTTTTCTGATTAACTGTGAATATACAGTTATACAAGTTCAAGTTTAAGTCCCTGTAAAGGAAAAAGGGAGTTTTTCTTCTAAATACGTCATACATGTTAGAACATAGTACTGAATAGTGGAGTTGTTTATTGTTGTTTGCGATTTCTGTGTTCAGAATTTTTTGGGCAGACCTGAAACACTGGCTCGGTGACACACATGAGCCATGCTCTCCTAACACTAGATGAGCCCCATGAAACAGCACATGAACAACACCACCTCACACTCCCCTCACCCTGCCTAATGGTCAGTTCTAACAAAATGACACAGAAGACAAAATAAAATACCATCCTGTCCCTGTCCTCTGGCTCTGGTGGCCCAAACACGGTTGGACATGTCCAAAAAAGCTGCTAGAGGGAGCATCGTGCTTCCGGTTGTTTTCAGGTTGTAGCGGTGTTTCACACTGAGACAGCGGAGCGGACACGGGGCCCAGTTGTTCAGAGCAGAGAAAACCGCTAATTTTTTCATGATTTTGAGACCTCATTTTATATACCTAGCAATGTTTTCAATCATTCAAATTTGGCTTGGTGGTTAATAAGACATATTCCTGTGGTGTGATGTGAAGTCTTGAACTTGAAATGATGAGACGAATGAATGCAGTGTACAGAGTTCAGTCGACTCATTTAAGTTTGTAATGAAACATGATCAGCATATTAGCAGACTTCCCGGCATGCATTGTTTGAGAGTTAAAAATCTCCTGAGACCTTTGCTCCAAAAGGAGCCACTGAAGTTCTTTGTGTGAGATGATGAACTAACTTTTCAAACTGAACTGTTGTTTTCCCCAGCACGGCTGTATTGATATCAAGTTTATTTATCAAGAAACTTTTATTTTGAATAATCACAAAATAACCTCAGCTTGTCTTTTCAAATTCAGATGACTTAAAATTTTAAGGCAACCAGAACGCTATTTTTTTTTTTAAGTTAAAAGTTTAGTTTAGTTTTTTTTTTTTTGTTTTTTTTGTTTTTTTTTTTGCAGTGAAGAACTAAGCGATAAGACAAAGATAATTCAAAATTTTATGTATTCAGCAGCCACAATAACAGCTGCAGTTAACTGATGATAAAAAAGGTAGTTAGTATACCAAGAACACGACAAGAGCGAGAGAAGAGGTGATCACATGCATCATTGCATTCAAGCACAGGAGCCAATGTCACCACATCTTAAATGTATGTGTAGCTACTGCTGGATAAAACCCATGTGGCCTTTCCGTCATCAAGGCTGAGACAAACCATCCCCCTCTCTTGTCACATACACCACACTGAAATAAAAGAATACAGAGAAGTCAGTATTAAAGTAATTTATGGCCTTTCTCTCATTCTGAGAGCCAGACATTGTTGAGACTCTATTATGGGTTGTGACCCCTGGGCCTATTAAACCTGCTGAGCCGATAAGGAACCACAAACGGATTTAATTTGAGTAAAAACATAATAATCTCTAAAATTGCTGTTACAAGGGTTTTTATTTTGTTGCAGTGATATTATATTTCACACTCGTGCCTACTGGACTGTGAAGCTCACCAGTGTTTGAAGAATAAAATCAATACACTGTATATATAGTTGGTAGCTCCCGTTGTTAATCGTGTCTGAAAGCAAAATTCACAGTTGTGTGCATTATTCCAAAACTCAACTAATCAATATGACTACATGTAATGTGAAAGGGGTTGATTGTAGTGAAGTCCCACTGGGAATTATTAGCTTTTTTTTTAGCCTCTTTTAGCCCATTGTTTTTCTTTATTCCAGTTAAACTGTTTTGTTCAGCCTCAGTGGCTTCAGAGGCAGCTATTCTCAGAGAAAAACTATACACTACTAATCCAGGTAAAATGACTGATTTCAAAAATGGAGTCTGGTTAAACAAGACAGAGCAATATTTGGCTTATGTAACAGTGGCTTCCCTTTGAAACAGTTGTCTGATGACACGGTAACGTGGTGAAAATATTTTAAATATAACACTCACTTAAACTTAGACTTACTTTTTTAAATGGTCCTTTTTTAAGTGGATAAAATATTTTTTTTCTGCTGACCCTGTCCACAGCAGTACATTGCTTAGCTTCCATACTGGTACTCCTCTCTGCTTCTCCAAACTACTGTAGGTGATACACTGATTTTAGAGGAGTACCTCATACAACCCCACTTCAAAAATCCAAACTATCCCTTTTGAAAAAACAGATATTTTCTCAGGAATTGGCGGAGACCCAAGGGCACAACTTCCATTGGGAATGGGGGTCACTGTCACTTTTTAAAATCCTATTTTTGTCCCCTTCATTTTAAGGTTTCAGTTTAATTTACTCACTAAAACCTCTCTCAGTCTTTGGACTGAGAGATGTTGATAAAAATGTACATATATTTATCTAGGTTGACTTCAAGTATTAATATGCACAGTAATTAAGTTTTACAAGCACACTTTTTTGCAACACTCTATAGCTCAGCTGCTATAGTCTACTATTATTTTGGAAAGCCTGATAACCAATTCTAATGTAATATGTTATTTGTTAGATTCATAAACATAAACACAGGAAAAACTAGTCACATAGTTTTTTTGTATGTTTGTTTCTCCTGAAACCAAACCAGAACCCTTGTGGAGATCAGACCAAAAGAAGATTGGATATCAGACTTTCGTCCATCAGGTGTCCAGAAGCACAACTTTAGATTATTTATCATGTTGTTTTGTGCCTGCTGGATGTTGTCATAACAAGTTTATAAGGCATTATTATTTCAGAAGTGTATGTTTTGGTGATTGTCTGCCCCCAAGTGGGCAAAACTATGAATCAGTGCAGTTTAAAGCTTGGGGTCGGCAGTTCATTTTTGGTGTCACTGGGCAAATTTTCCATAATAACCACTCAGCATAATGTAATTCAGGTGCTCTCATAGAACACTCAACTTCTGCTCCTCCTCTTGTTTTCAAGCTTTAAAAAATGTAGGCCATGATGAGAAGCTTTGGTCAGTCACACAATGGTAAGATAGTTATTTATTGAGTCTCACTCCCAAAACAACTGTCTTTCTAGAAACGCTCCTTGCACCAAGTAAAATAGTGAGACTGCCACGAACTTGCTTATTTTGTGGCATTTTTGTGACTTAGTTGGACAGTCAATAGTAAAGAGGTTGGACAGCAAATGAAAGGGGATAAAAAGAGAGATGGGAATGACTTGCAGCAAAGATCCCTGGCCAGATGCAAGCTGGACACTTTGTGGTTCATGGTCAGCGTCTTACTCCCGAGGTACACGTACGCTCGCTTAGATTTCTTGTCTCTGCTGTGTGTGTTTGTTATGTTCTCTTACAAATGCATGCATGTGTCCCTGCAGGCATGCATTTGTGGTTTGGGTTCATCGATGTTTGCATTTCAGTGTGTCTGTTACAGCCTGCATGCTCTTATGCGTTGTCTCAGATCACATGCCGGCCATGTGCTGCAAGAATGGATCCCCAGCTATCAGACAAAGGAATGAAGGGAAAGTATGATGCCTCTGTGTGTTTGTGTTTGTGTTTGTGTGTGTGTGTGTGTTTGTGTGCTGGCTGTGTCCCTGTGGTCCAAGGGTTCAGGTGTTAATGTCCACTGATGTGTCTAATTGCTGTCCTCCCGAGGAGGGGTTGTTAGGAGTAGAGGAGAGGCATTGATTTGGGTGTTTGAGGGGCAGAGGGATGATGGAGGAGGAGGAGGAGGAGGAGGAGGGTGTGTGTTGAGGATAGAAGAAGAAACAGCAGGAAGCAGAGTGGCGTGTGAGCTGGAGAGGGAAGAATGAGGAGGAATGAATGACAGGGATGCTGTAAGGAGAAAAGAGCTCTGCCAGAATTACAATTTCAACCCTTCATTTCTTCCTGCATTTTCTTCCTCTCTTCCACATCTTCCTTCCTTCTCGTCTTCCCATTCTTTCTCCCCTCTCCTCGCCTTCTCTTCTTCCCCCTTGTCCCTCCCTTTCTCTCCCCCATCTCTCCCTCCATCCATCTTTCTCTCTCCCCCTCTGTACCACCGTCTCCTCTTCTCTCCGCCAGCTGCAGTGCAGAGATCTCTGCCGAGGCCCCCGTCAGGCTGTCAGGTGACCGGGACGGAGGCTGTGACATCACCGCCCCCTCGACCGACTGTCAGCCCTCCGCCGTTGCCATGGCAACGTCGGCAACGGCCCGCGGAGCCGAGGCTGGCGACGAGACGCCTGCAGGAGGAGGAGGAAGAGAGGAAGCAGGAGAATGCGTAAGGATTCATTTTCATTTTCTTTTCCTCGTTTTCATGTCTTAAATGTGTCGTCTTTGCTCGCCGCTTTCGTCATAGCTTCGCTGTGTTCAGAAACATGTAGATCTATTGGTATTCAAGGATGGCTGGGACAAGCAAGGGGACTGCGACACACACACTCACACACACACAGATGCACATCACTCACACATACTGATGCAGAGGTATTTGTTGAGACAAGAACGAGCATGCAGGCAGCGCTCCGTCTTCCAGCAACAGCTCGACGGCTGACGATGCAGTAAAAAGAGGATCAAGCCCCCCTCCAGCAGCAGCAGCTGGCTGCTGCTAACTCAGTGCTTCATTCCTGCTCTCTGCATGGCTCCTCTCCTCTCCGCTGGCTGCAGCTTGACACCAGCCTCAGCTGCAGCGAGCATTGTGCTCCTCTCTGTGCATCTGCAGAACAGAGGAGCCGGACTGACATGGAGTCACATCACAAGGCTGTAGGTGGTTTAGAGAACAGATGTCAAGGTGTGTTTGTTTCTTGCTTTTCTTAATTTTTTTGGCTTTGATTCCACAATGGAGCCTGCCTCTGCATTCCCAGAGCAAGGGCTACAATTTGATAATTCAGCAGATCATGAATTATTCTCCTTCATTCTACCTGATTGCTGCAAGCTGTATATCATGTTGTTTTCTTGTGTAGAGTGATGAAAACCTTTCATATGTAGCTGTTAGTTGTCAGAGAACTGTCAAAATTTTGGGAGGTAATCATTGATGTAAAGCCAATATCACTGATGGATGCGGGTGATACCTCTGGGGTGAGGAGTTGCATGTCATAACGATGACCTTTGAACTTTCCAACTCAGGTTAACTCTCATGGGCTTGATGGACAGTAAAAGGATTTTCAAAGCCACGTGAGGAGTGTTTGTCCATCCAGAATGCTGCAGCACGTCAGGGAAGTCCTTGCTTTACCTTAAAACAACCCAGGAGACGCTTTGAATTGTCACCCAGGGGACGTTTCCTCTCTTCAAGGCTGGGTAGTTACAAGATGTGATCAGAGCAGATTTTTGGATGTGCGGCCTTGTTGTGTTTAGAGTCTGTTACAAGACTTGGCAGATGATTAGTGCTGCATCTCAGTATGAAATTTGGATTCTTGTCAGTTCTACAAGCGGGGATCAGAGAGATAACCAAGATTTGTTATGTAACGATGTCATGACAGCGAACATGGTGACATTGTGCATTAAAAACTCCTCACTCACACATACACACACACACACACAGATACACAAGCTGTGATTTCTCTCTTATCATCATTCTCACCTTATCTCCTTGGAGAGTTGTGCCCTTTTTCATCTGTTGCTATAGCAACATGACAGTTTGATTGACACACGTGTCCTTCCAACCGGCAGCACACCGGTCTGGGCTGCAGGCGCTCCAGCTCGGACGCAGCCTATGAGCTGGCTGAGACAGTGAGGGCGCAGCGCGAGTGCCGCCTCCGGCCCCACTACAGCGACCCCATGCCAGCCGACGCCTCCAAACGCAAACAGCTGGAGATGAAGATCGCTGCCGCCGCCAGACTCCACAGCCACCGCAGAGACCGCGACAGAGACCGCGACAGAGACAGTGGTGAGTACATGACACGTGTGTCAAGAGTGTCACAATGTTGGGTCTGCTTTCGGTCTGTAATCAGTTGTGTTTTTATAAAACTAGAATTCATTCAGGAAGCAAATTATCCAAGGGGCAAAATTGCAAATTTTGCAGAATTGCTGGATATTGTATCTAAATTTGGTTGCAACTGAACAAGGAATTTAGAAATTTTATGTCAAGTGGGCACCCACAAAGAGTTAGGTATATGAAAAACACAGACTTCTCTGGCTTAGCCAAATGTTTAATGAATCAAATAAAGCTGGGCCAATGGACAATGCCACTGTCCATCGTAATGGTGGACAGTAATCGACCACTGAACCCTCCACCACTCTAACATTGTGATTTAAAAGCTGTTTGTGTTTGAGGTAGTGTGTCCCATCAGACTTGCCATAGAGTTGTTGCCCAGGTTCCGTCTTTAACATGTGGGTGTGAAAACAAAAAGAAGCTGTTGCTGCTGAGCATTTTGGGATAAAAAGCACTAAATTTCTAAAGCATTTTAAATAAGACATTTTTATTTCCAAGGGTTCATGATCTACGTGGAGTAAGTTAGAAAAAAATCTACTCCATACAGATTATAAACCTTTAAATGTTATATGATTCATTGAAATCAGTTGAGAATGTAACCATTATAGTGCTTTTTATCCAGAAAAACAGCAGCCCTTGTTTACATGTATTTGTTCTTTTCTACAAGTATCTGTTTCCTCTGTGGTCTTGCTCGGCCCAATATGGTGGCGATGTCAATGTACTGCAGCAATGGGCCCAAGTGGCGAATGCTGCATCTACCTCTGTGTTTGGGACAAACAACCTCATCTCTCAAACTCCTCATCTCCAGTTTGTAACACTGGCTTTCTGTTAAAAATGTGAAGTCTCCAAGCCCAAGCTGAGATAACCCTGATGACATCACTCCAGAAAAGCCAGAAAAGACATAATACAGTTTTTATCAGTGGTGCTTCTGTGACAAGTAAACTGACAGATGTGTAAAATTGGTGAAATGTTTTTTAAGAGGTGCTACTGCAGTTCCTAACATAAAAACAAACACAGCGCTCCAAAAAGCAACTGAGCCCCTTTTTGCTCTGTAACAGTTGAGCAAGCTTGGCCTGCCTGGTGGAACCTAAGTCAACTTTCTCCTTTCCTGTTCCCTGTACTGTGTTAGATGTGTCTATGGTTATGGTTAAAAGATGTTATTTAAGGACCTATAAAAGCAACATACGTATAGTCATGTCTATATATGTCCAATTAGCTCATGTTAACAAAACTCTAGGGGACAAGCCAGCGAACGATTGATGTGGATTAGCTAGATAGTTAGCATTTGGCTAACTTTAGCTATCAGATGTAACTAGCCTGATAATGATTGATGTAGATAGCTAGCTGGTTAGGTAACTAGTGTTTTGCGAGCAATCCCTCAGAGGTCAGAGTTTGGAAGTTTGGAAGTCGAAAACGTCTGCTTTTTTTTTTTTTTTTGCACAGAAATACCATAGCAACGTGTCCACTGACCATATTGTGAATGTGACTAATTAAATGAGACACAAGCGCTAATAACCGCTTTCACTATTGTTGATGCGCTGAGCAGCCGTACTGGATTTTTAGGTTGGGGTTGGGGAGGTTCCTACAACTTTCCAAGTCCGAAATCCGAATTCAGGAGTGATCCAGTTGAAATATCTTAGGGGAAACTCTGGAATTCCCAGTTCAAATGGAACGCACCATCAGGAGAGGAAACAGGAAAGGAGAAAGTTGACCAAAGGGGCAGGACTTAGGAGGGGTCAAACATTATTAATTTTGTTTTGTCTTAGTTATTAGAACAACCCAATCATCCACATCCATTCAGAATCATGGGCAGTATGATTTACCCTCTGAGCATGGAGTAAGAACGTCTTAGCACATAAACACTTAATATTCCCACTGTTATTGACCCAGTCACAGTAAAAATGTCTCTTCTTTTGTGTTTTTGTATGCTTCCTTTTAATGTTTTTTATTTGCCATCAACATGCGGGGGACTGTAGATGAAAACTAAATCTTTCACATTTACCTACATGATAACTCAAGTGCCCATGCTAATTAATGTGGATGTTCCCTTCTTAATTAAAACAAAATAAATTAAACATAATAGAACATGTCTGTCCAGAAGCAGGCGTTGACCCCAGCTTGAGACCAGGTCTTATGACTTGATGCTTCCTTCCTGTGAAGAACTACACCCAGCCCACTCTGTTCATAAATATAATTAGAATTAATATAATTACAGAACTTCATGTCCTCATTACATCTCCTTCACCTCATCAGGGAAACCGGATTACCCTAAATTGTGAAGGAACCTCCAACTAAGCCAGGCAGTTTACAATCCGTCTCATTTTACAAAGATTAAGGCTCTATTTGCCTTGTTTCAACATCTCTTATGCAATTTGTTTTGGCCTTTGCACTCAGTCATCACCTCCCCCATCAAAGGTCCACACACACACACACACACACACACACACACACACACACACACACACACACACACACACACACACACACACACACACACACACACACAGAGAGATTCCCCTGCTAATACGGTGCTCTTCCCTGTCAACAGAAGCTCTTTGCAACTGGACGCTGGCCACAGAATGTCATTCAATATGGCATATGCTGATGATGACCTTGTTGCTCTCTCTTGTGGATAAGACAGACTGACTTTTAAAAAAGTAGTGCCAAAAACTGCAGTGGTTTCATCTTAATACATAAATCAAATAGCACTTGTATAATGAATGAGGTGTTTGAATAAGACATTTGAAACCCTTCAGCAGCTCAACAAACACATACAGTATGTCCTCTGTGTTTGAACACACACACACAGACACACACAATAGTATTGATATGCATGTAGACAAAGGTTAAGTCCTTGACTGGAGGGTTAGGGATCTAATTATTGGAGAAAGATGATATCTGTAATAGTTTCTTCATTTTGGCATGACCAGTAATGACTAGACCAGATTAAATCGACGTTCATTAGGGAGGCTGCTATTAATTCTGTGTGTGTTTGTGTGGGTGTCCATGCAGTGTGAATAACAAATACTTTTTTTTTTTTACTTTGCAATGATTAAAAGCTCATCATTCCATACAATTATTTCTTTTTGAGCCCATTGTAAGCTATTTCTTTCTTTCTTCTTTTATAACTTGAAAGAATAAATAACACAAAAATTAAATTATGCAAACTTAACCATAAAGACCAAAAAGGAAGGGGGGTGGGTGTTTATTCCATAGAGTAACACCTTTGTTTGCAGTTCAAGGGCTTTTAGTGTTGGACCTCATTTGAAAAAGCATCTTTATACTGCTGCATAATAACTGACTTTTTGCTTTATACATGACTTGACTCGTTTTAGTTTGATGAAGAGTAGGCTGGTTGGTTTGTTGTAGGTGGTTTTATTTGCAATTCTTCAGTTCTGAAGAAGCTTAATGAGAGCTCAAGCAACGTCCAGTTGCCTGCAGTAGCTCTTAGCAGAGAGGGGATAAGATAAATCTTGGACTAGATCGATAGCTTGAGAAAATAAGACATTTTACCAAGTCTATCTTTGGGATAATCTCTGATTTGTTCTATTTTTGTTGATGAATTTAGATTTGGTTTATTTGGCTGTTTCCATGTCCTTGTCACCTGCTTCATGGCTTTCACATGCAATATGTTAAAGAGATGCATGTCAGCAAATTTTTATCTTCCCTTGGAAGATAAAGAGAAAAAAAAATGAAGATGTAGTTTTAAGTCAAAGTCACACTTAAAGGCAGGGGTCTCAAACTCGAAGTGGCTTAGGCTCGTTTCTGGTGTTGAAAACCAGCAGTTTGAGACCCCTGCTTTAAAGCTTTCTCAACCTGAATAACAAAGACTCATGAGAGTAAAGCCATAAACATTGTGAGCACTAATAAATCTGTCCACCTCTCTCTTCCCAGCTCCAGCAGCAATCCGTGGTCGCTCTGAGCCCCCGGGGGACGAGCGCCAGGCGGGTCTTGGTGTTACTCGGTCCGGGCAGCATCGCTGGAGCACCATCAGTAGCCTGAGTGCCGACAGCGGAGTAGTGGGCCTCAGTGATGAGCGGGAGGAGGAGGACAGCGAGCCTCGTCGGTATCGCAGAAGCAGGGGAGCTGAGGTGGAACGGGTGGACAGTGGCATTGGCCCGGGTCTGTCCCGCACCTGGAAAAGACCATCTGCCTCCCTCAGAGCCTGGGAGGCCCAGAGACCCTGTCCAGACTGTGGACTGAGGGACGGGGCCTCCAAAGAGCGAGGTGAGCGCATGTGTGAACGTTGCTCCAAGCTGCGCACTGAGCGCAAGGAAGCCATCCTGGAGTTCCTGAACACAGAGTCAAGCTACGGTGAGGACCTGCGGATCATCAAGGAGGAGTTTTACTGCCCTATGCAGAGCGCAGGGCTGCTGACAGCTGAGCAGCTCACTGTGGTGTTCAGTAACGTTCAGGAGCTGATAGACGTCAACGACCGCTTCACTGAGCACCTGCAGGACAGTATTGACCAGGCTTTTGACCAGGTAACCCTCTCTCTCTCTCTGTCACACATGCACACACACACACACACATAAAAACTATCATTGCTAAAAGGACCAGTGTGTAGGATAAAAGCCTCTTTTCTACACTGATGTGTTGGCTTGGTTTGACTCTGCACATCTCCACTTGACAGTTTATCTTTTAGCTGATACAGGCTTCTTCTATGTTGAGTGTGACTGCCTACAGTACACTGCAAAGATTTTCATCTTAACAAAACATTTTAATTGTTATTGAGTCCAAAATGTCTCATTTTACCAAAACACTGGAAAAAAAATCCAAGATTATTTCAATATCTTCACTTTATTTACCCATTGCAACATAACCCAGGGAGTTAATTCACAATCATGTAGGTTTCTGTTTGTTAAGTCACAAAGACAGCACTGAAACAAAGTCTTGCTTATAGTGGTACCCAGTGCAGTGCATAGTGAAATATAATTTAACTTCTTAGAACTAATAAGGACTCTGTTGTGCTATTTCTGAGGTCAAAAATCAACCGTCAGTCTCAATTTTCAATTGAGAGTGCTCAGAAAACATTTGCAGTGTATGACACCTGAGCAAACTCTGATAATAACTGTTTGATGTAAGTGAAAGCTCCAGAACAGCTACCAAATAGACCTTGTGGTGAAATTATTTTGTCAAGCAGTCATTCTTCTGGTTTCTTGAACCATGACTTGGAAATTTACAAAAACATTTCTAGAATAAAGGACTGTCCACACAAGAACAATAACTATATAAATATAGTTCTAAAATTGTTCTAACCCCAGTTGGGTGGTGGAGCTTGGACTGCAGCTTTATAGTTATGGCGTGGACTCCTCCATCCACTTGAGTTAGAACAATTTTAGAACGCTGTTTTTTTATTGTTATAGTCCTTGGTGTGGTCGGCCCTTAAGTCTGCTGCGCTCACATGACACTCATTATATTGGTCACTCTTTTGCTTTGTCATGCCTGCTGCTGTAACTGCAGCAATCACTTGCAGTTCATAAAGTACTTTATATAAGCCTCACCTCCAGCCCTGCATTAACCTGTAGCCTCTGAGGCTAAACTCCCATGGGGGGGGGTTATTATTGTCACTCCCCAGTCACTGCTGTGCTGAGCTTGGTGTATCCTAAACTCACAAGTCAGTCTCTAGTTTAAACACTTTGCTCAATAGAGGTTGAGGACAATCTTCCAGCTTTCATTGCTAAAACAGTTAAATTGTCGAACCAATCTAAAGTCTTTAGGGTGACGTCTCACATTGAGGCAATGACATGCAGAAGTTGTGTGCTTACTACTGAAGAGAATGGAGGGAAAGTATTGTTTCTAGGAAGGTGTGTCATTGGAAAAAAAGGGTTATGGACTAGTCAGGTCTAGGGGTTTTACTCACAAGTATCTGATACTAGCCCTAACCTGGAGTGTGTGGAAAGAGAAACTGGACTGGTTTTCAAGAACAGAGAAACAGCCAGGAGGTAGCTTAGCTTACAGTAGGCTAGCGTGTCTCTTGAACCAGGCCTCGCCAGCTCTGGTCCTTGCTCTCTTGAGTGGTGAGCCCTGTCTTGTTTCTTCAGTTCAGTTCAGGTTGACGTTAGATGAATCCCCAAAATAAAAGAGATCATTTCCCAACAAAAGTCTGTAAACTGGAAGATGGTGAAGCTATACTGTGTCCTCAGTGGAGCTTTCCAAAAGCTGGCATCTCTGTGACACTCATTCAGCTCTTGTGCTACTGCATGCCTGAGCTTCGTCACATACTTTTATTTAACAATATTTTGGAGGTTTTTTGCCTTTATTGGATAGTGACAGCTGAAGAGCAGACAGGAAACGGGGTAGGGAGAGGTGACTACATGCAGCAAAGGGCCACATGTAGGAGTTGAACTGGAGGATGCTGCAGAGGACTGATAGCCTCAATACATGAGGTGCACACTCTACCAACTGAGCTACAAAAGCGTCCCACTTCACATACTAAACCACTCTCGTGGGTGCGTGTGCACCTCAACGTGACATTATTTCAGTAACACACAGCTTAACCACACCTCATTATTATTTCTTAATGAAAACCAGTCCAAAGGGATTGGGGGAAAAGAAAAGAAAAAGAGGAACAATAAGTTCCCTATCACTCTTAACAGTTAGGAGCGCATCATTGTTGGTGGATGTAGCAATTACTGCACCTTGTATCTGATTGTCTTGTATCACAAGACTAGGTGTATCCTTGTGGAAAATTAAAACGGCCAAATATAAATACTTGTTGGTGACTTGCCCAATTTTATTGTGCAGGCAGATGTTTTAGATAAAATAATGGACCACAACGACTTGACAATTGTTTCCCAGTAAATGCCATAACTGAGGTGAACACTGACTTGATCATTATCTTTCATGTGGTTTGACTTCAGGGAGATGAAGATCTACTGACAGTGTACATAGGAGAGATCTTTCTGGAGTTTGTCAACATGCTGCCCGCCTTCCAGACCTACTGCCTGCAGCAGTCCACCTCGGTCAACATGCTCAACACGCTGGAGAAGGAGAAAGAACTGCTCAGGTACACGCAAAGTACAAGGGCTCTTTTTTCAGTTGGTGTGTGTGATGGAAAAGTTACTCTGGGAGCTTTCTCTGGTTCCTGCCATGGCTGTTCTGTGTAATTCTTAATGGAAAAGACAGTGTGTTATCACTTATTCAGAAGAAGGTCTATTTTGAGTGTAGAGCTGCAATGATTCATATTTTTAGACAGGACCACAGCTCATCCATGAGTCAGGCCGTCTTGTGAATCCCATTAATCAACTGTTCAAGAGTTCTCCCAGGACATGCACAGAATCTCTCAACTTAATTTTCTGTTGTTTGTTTTTTTCAGAATCTTCCTGGATGTGTCCCAGAATGACAACACGGCACTGCGTCGCATGAACTTGCGCTCCTTCCTCATGGCGCCCCTCCAACGTGTGACCAAATACCCGCTTCTATTGAGCCGAATCATTAAGGTTACTCCTGAATGTCACCCCGACTATGCACGTCTCCGTGAGGCCAAGAGTCGGGTGGAATCCCATTTGGAGCACATCAACATGAAGACCAAGCAGGAGGGCAATGGTGTCACTTGGTCCCTCCGCTCATTCCGCCGCGACAGCCGTAAAAACCGCGAAGTCATCAACATCGAGATGCGAGAGGTGTCGATGAAGACGGTGGGCTGGGCAAGAGAAAACACGCGATTCGTCATGGAGGGACCCCTCCAGCTGTCCCAGCCAGCAGATGGTCAGTGGGTGAAGAAGGGCAGCAAGGCACTCAAGTTCCAAAATGTCCAGAGTCTGCTGATGGTGAGGACACAGCGGACTGGTGAAGCCCCAGGACAGGGTACTGACCTGGGGGCACGGGGAGATCAGGGGGAGGGTGGTGGAGATGGCATTCGAGACGGAGTACTTGTTCTAATTAAGGACAAGAGCAGCGGGAAGTTCACAGTGTTGAGAGAGCCCATCCGTCTGGGAAACTGCGTGGTGTCCACAGATCCAGACTGCGATGACACTTTTGAGGTGCTTGATATTCGGCGGGAGTCTTTCGTTTTCCGTGCTTCGGACAAATCTCGCACCCAGCAGTGGTTCCATCAGATTAAGAGATACGCTCGAGACTTGGGCACGTGGAGGAAAAGACGCAACGCTTTGCCCAACATCATGATCAACACAAACCAGAGCCGCTCCTGAGACTAACCATCTCACACCATTGTTACACTGTAAATAACCTGAATCCTTCTACTGCAAAAATAAACTGACAACAAGAAGCATTTCTGAGTGACACCACTGTTGTAACTTGTTAGGTTTCAGTAAAAAAAAGAAAATCTTTCTCAAAGTCTCATAAGGGTAAGAGAAAGAAAGCACTTTTTTCTTACAAAGCTATAAGTGCGCCATACTGTCATGAAATTACGTACGAAGATTTAAGTCATTAACATTAGAAAAAAATACCAGATTATTGGACAACCAAAAAATTGGGCTGTGCTTGTCAGCCTTGATTGTAAAGACTGTTTGCTCTTAGAGAAAGAGAGCTGAGTTTTCAGTAAATAAGGTGTGTCTGTTGCAAAGCATGACTGAAGAAGAAAAATTGTAATGTCATTTTTATACAAGACATTTGTTTTTGGTACAAAGAGGTGGAGACGTGGTAAAGAGCTTTGTTCACTGGTTTCTGTTTGTTGTCACTGCCCTCTCCTGTGTATGTACCGCCCTCTACTGTATGTTGGCGGTAGAGCAACTTTCACTGCCAGAGATGCAGTTGAGCAGAGCCGTTATTACAGGCTGAACAGACCTCCTGTATCACTGTGTTTCAATGACAACTCACCTAACAGCAATAATCTCTGCCAGTGTCAAAAGAAGTAGCTACTGTATATGCATTTAATTTCCAAGATATACTTTGGCATTCAGGTGTTTATCCTGCTTCAATGTACCGATCAATCATTGGAGTTAGATAATCTTAAGGCCACAAAAGCAGTTCTTGAGGAGTCCAGTCAGTCCCCTTTGTATTAACATCTTGTTAAATAGCTAAATTCAAACACTACAGTTTATCTCAGTGTTAAGTTCGGAGTTTTTCAACCTTGGGTTTGGGACCTCATGTAGGACCGCACGTCCAGGCCGTGGAACAGATGTATTGATATTTGTTTAATCTCTTTGTAGGGCTGCAACAATGTCTGAAAATAGTGAAAAATGGCTTCAGAATTTTTGTTACAGTCCGAAACCCAGTTGTTTAATTTACAATTATATTAAAAAAGTAAAAGAATCCCTTTCCAATCATTAAGTAAACTGACAACCCCTGACAAAATGACATATTTTATGGATATTTCATATTATATTCAGTGCAAAACAATAACTTTACAGAACAACCATTAAACTTTGCAATTAACCCAAATATCGAATATAATAGCTGCAGGTTTGTGTAAAATAAGTAATCTGGATGAATTTTGAGATGAGTTTCCTGATATTTTAGTAACAATTTTATACAGTTCTCTGTATTTTTATGTTTTTTAACAATCATACGTGCTTAAAAGGCTGTTATTTTGACAAAATCAGTGTTTTCTTCTCCCCGATGCTTGGCCATTGTTCTATTAGGCTCTATTGATTGTATTAACAGCATACTTTTCTATTGCAGGACGAGGCTGTTTGGCGGAGAGTGAACGCTCTGTGAATATAGCTTTTGTTCAAGTCCTCTCTGTATTCTTATCCTCTGAGCTTTTTTTAAAAAAAATATCTCAGATGATAATCTAAACTTTAACAATAGCTATTTCATCAAGATTTTCTCACAGAAACTTTAACTCAAGAATGCCTTGTGCCCCCCAGTGGTGCTATGACACCCTCAAAATTGTTGAATTTGTTGAGCTGATTTATTGACTTATCATTTCAGCACAATTTTCTTTGTTATAAAATAAGTTTGAAATATGTAACCATTTCTAAATAAGCCCATCCTCATCCCATGACTCCGAAAGAAGAAATTAAAATCAGCTATTTTTAAATCATGACAATAACAGGAAGTCTCTCTGGCTGCTGTGGTCTTGACAGTTGTGGTGTTACGGTTGAAAAACCCTGGTAACTTAACAAACTCGCCTCAAAAAAAAACGTCCCAACCATCTCATCATGGCATGGTTTTAACTGTGTGTTAGTATGTGACTTAGCGATGAGCTGTTGTGCCTTGGTACTTGATTACTGTTATACTAAAACACTGGAATATTTGCAGTCTGTCACGTAGCATTTCTCTCTGAGATACGGACAAGACTGCCCTCTGTTGGCACTTGATTGAGATCAATTTACAGGCAATATAATCATTCCTCTGACAGTCCCTGGCTGCTAATAACATGTGATCACCTGATCCTCTCTCTTATTTTAATTGTGTTTTTATTTATGAAGGCTTTATTTTGTTCAATGCACTTTATTCTGTAATAGAAAGCTCTACTAGAGCAGTATAACTGCTGGTAAAACATGTTACTCGTTCTTGTTTATTCATAATTCTTCATATTAGAAGGAATCCAGTCATCAAACCAAAACCACTGTTTAAGACAGACGCTGTTTTATGTTTGCTTTGAAGTAGCACTAGTAAAGGTAGCAAATCACTGTGTTTTGGAGGGCAGGTTTTCTCAACTCCACACGAATACTCCTGTGCCGTCAGAGGATGCAGTTTCAGATGAACCCTTTCAAACTGTAAGGGGGAAAAAAAAACAAAAAACAAACAAATCCTGCTGAGTTGGGTTTCTTTTGTTTTCCTCATTTGCATTTGAAATACCTGGTGTATCATCTCCCCAATGTAATATATTGTGAATTATATTAAAAGATTTTAAACACGACCCTGCTTGTTGTATTTTTCTGTGGAATATACTTGTTTGAATTCAGATGAAGCTGGAAGTATAGAATGTAGAAATATATTTACAGTAATTTGAAGCATCTTTTAGGACAACTGATTCAAAGACAGGGATACACACAGTACAAGTGGAATGCACTCATCAGTTCAGGAAACAAAAGCACAAGATGGAAGAGAGTGAAAGTGAATTATTTCTAGAAAATACAATCCAGCTCCACTACAGTATAGAAGCAAACAGAAGCATGGATTATAGGAACAAAGCTTCAAGACATTTCCTGAAGTGGAAAAAAAACGAGAAAAACAGTAAACATATCACATGCAGTACATGACATTTGGAGTATTTCGTATTTACTCCTGATATCCAGAGAACTCTTCATCAGCCGACAACCAAAATATTCAAATGGTTTAGCAGACATTTTCATTGGCACTGATCTGCAAGGATTACTTGCTGTTGGAAAAAATGACAAATAAAGAATCTAACTAATCACAGACAAGCTTTATATCATGTGAAGTGCATCTTTGTCATTTCTTTGGCTCTACCTCTCCTGGAGCCTCATTTATCAAAAATTAGGTGTATGCAGGTTGGGTGCTAATGATAAAATCCAAACAGGGGATCTGTATGAAAATCAGAAATCTTCTCTGTCTTTTGGAGTTTTGGATTCTAGATTTAACTGAATTGTTGCATCAAACATTTCCTCCATAAATGAGGCTCCTGGAAGTCTATACAGACACATCAATTTTTTAACAAAATTCAGGTATAAGAAAAACCAACAGGTGTCAATTCAGCTGGTGAACAACACAGAACACATTCCACAATTTCTTTTTTGTTTTGCAAATAAACACACATCCATCTGTAACACTTTGAGCGATCGCTGCGTATCTTCTCGAATGAATTAAACATCAATATGTAATTTAACCATAAGTAGTTGATTTTTGGAAATTAGATCAAACGGTTGCAAAACCAACTCAGTGAAACAACATGAATCAGATCAGATGAGAACACAGATTTTTTTTTTTTTAAAAAAACAACAACAAAAAAATCCAACCAAACTGAACCTTCGATCTTACAGGGTGAACAAGGATGCCAAACTCAGTCACCGTCTCTGCCACCCTTCTGACAGACTGACATCCATCTGAAGCACTTTTCATGCATGCATTCGCACAAACACACACTCAAATGCACACACACACACTCACGCACACAGTCTGTCCTCAGCTGCTGGGGCCTCAGGTAGATCCCTGGGTTTGGCCTTCCAAGAGGGGTAAGATGCAGCAGCCGTGGAGAGGTCCCAGCCCTCCTCCATCTCCCACAGCCAATCACCGCCTCCCACCTCTACTTGTCCACACCAGACTCCGGCTCTTTGGCCAGCCCGCGGATAGACAGGTCGTAAACCACCTCTTCAATCTTCTTCACGTCGTATTTGAGGCCGTCGTAGCGCTTCCGTAGAGGGTCGTTCTTCAGGTTGAGCAGGCGGAAGCCCGAGTCCAACTCATTGATGAAGTTGGAGATGCGGAGCGGGCGGTTGTAGTCTCCTGCTGTGACGCTGTTTACAGCCAGCCGTGACTGGAGGAAGACACATCAGCACAAATTAAACAAAGTAACTTATCTGATTAATCTGTCAATTCTTTTTAAATTGACTGAATTGTTGATTCATAATTCAATTAATCTGATTGAGTTCCTCTAACACAGAATAAAAATATGCCAAACATCCATTACAATTTCACAGAGCCCAAGGTGACAGCTTTCAATTTATCTTTTGTCTGACCAATGGTCAGAAACTCCAAGACATTCACAAATTACAACTATATAACTTTTCCCTACTTAAACAGACGTAAAATCAAATTCCATTCTTTTGCATACTGCGTAGGAACCATGAACTGTCCTTCAGTGGGCGTGTGACCACCAAGATATCACCATGTTAAATCTGCTCCAGCCAAAAACTGCTCAGAGTACAGGGGCCCTTAAAGAATTCCAGACCAGAGGTGAACCCTGATATTATGCTTCTGTGTTGACAGGTGTAGGCAACTGAGGTACAATCATTTGGCCTCATCCAAGAACATTCTCAATTTTTTTTTTTTCATACAAAGAGCTCGTACAAACGTTAGGTCAGATTCAGCAACCGCTCATAACTTCAGATAACTGTGTAAACGATCCACTCGTGCGTATCTGAGTGCACCTGCATGAGACTTGTAAATCAGCATAATTAGCCATATATCATATAAGGCTGTGCTTCCCGCCCCATATGTCTGGAAGTGTTCATTCATGAAAATGGCATCAAAGAGAAAAAATAAGAACTTTGTCATCTTGCTTTCAGAGATCCACAAAGGAAAATCTGTCATTTTATCAGCGTCGACAGTCAAATTAAAAGCCCTGTTAGAGCAAAAAAAAAAATGGGAAAAGCGAATGCTGTTAATGTAATACTGTGCTACCGGAGGGTTGCACTGTCACTAAAATAAAGAGAAAATATCTGAAAAGAATTCAGAGAAAAAAAACTGAGGAGGGGGCCAGGGGAAGTTTTCACCACAGAGATCGAAGACAGAATAAATGAGGATAGTTGCTCGGACAGAGACTTCATAAACCTGCATGTGCAGATATACAACCAATACACCTGACAGCAGGCAATAATAGATCATTGAATGAAGGATGATAGGCTTTATATGTAAATGTACAATTATATTATAATTTGAAATGTAGTCAAACAGGATAATGACAGCATAATTATGAAGTGTAAATTATTTTTCAAACACAAAATGTCTTTAGATTAATTAAATATACAGTCAGTAGTGAATAACTCTACGACAGGTCTGAACCACCTGTAAATTGTGTTTGTATCTAAAAGAAAACTCAAAAAATACGCGAGAATTGGTGAATGCAGCAAGTTCTCCTAAATCGCTCGTACGCACAACTTAAGAACAAATCTGTTTGCACTGGTGGTTCTTGCATGAAGGCCATTGTTTTATCCTTAGTTTACTGTTGATGTAACATCGTGGCTATTAATAACAGACTCACCAGCTCACTAGCCATGATCAGCACACCTGCCAGGTAGTCCTCTACATCCAGGTGAAAGCCTTTCTCTCGCACCACCTCAACTGTTGGGTGAAGAGGGCAGAGAGAGGGGAAAAAAAAAAAGAATAAGTGACATTCCTCAGTAACAGTTACACACTAAAGCACAAACTGGTACCTACTGCCAAGTATCTGTGCCACCTCCTCTCGAGTCACAAGAGTTTCACTCTCCAGGTAGACGACAAAGGCTGATAAGAAAGCCAAGCGCTGCAAAACAAACCGCCAGTGTTCATGGAACCTACAGTGGAATCAAATCAGAGAAAGAACAATTTAGCATTTTACTTAATTTTATTTTTCCAGGATAATCCACTGAGAATCAATTCTGCTTTCTAGGGAACTCTGGCTATATACAATAAACAAACAAACAAAAAAGGGGCAAAAATATTGAACAGTGAATACAGTCTGCTGAGTAAATGAGTTTTATCAAAGGGGTTCCCAATTTCTTTTACTTTTTTGAAAAAAAAAAAAAAAAAAAAATCAAATTAGTTTTAGAGTATTTCAAACAGTATTTTTGATTAAGGGTGAATAGTGTTAAGATTTTAGTTACACACTGAAGACTTAATACAACAATTTCTGGTGATACCATGATAAAAGCCACATCCTAAATGTTGACCCTGAACAATTACAATATGATGATGAAAGCTTGATGAATACTCAGAATTAGAAAGCTCAAATAGTTTTAAAACTTAAATGAGGCAGCACACAAAATATAAGCTCAATTAGTCAGGGTGGACGTGAAAAGCTGAGTCAACACTGTTGCAGCACAGAGTTCCCTGACTAGATGGAAATATTAGCAAAGACAAGTCAGCTTACAACAGTAATGCAGTGACACAAAAACATCAGACAAAGAAGAAAAAAGAAAGGCTGAAAAATTCAATTTAGGGTTTAAATGAGAAAAATGTAACCCATGGAAATTAAAACCTTCAAATTAAAACCCTTTTAATCACATTTCAAAGTGTGTGTGTATTGAATCCTACCTGTAATACTGCTCCACTGGAAATTTTGTTTTAAGGTCAGCAATTTGTGTCCTGACTGTGCAGAACAACTCCCGTGCCTTTGCACATTTACCAGGAACTAATGGTAGAAAGGAAAAAGACAAATTGTAAAGACTGAGAAGTATAATTTGATGCAAACATCATTCAGCACCAGTCAGAACAGAGCAGACTGCGTCAAACACTCACTTTCTTTGAATCCAGATGGCTGGTGGACACTTTGGAGTACTGTTAGTATTTCTCTGGCAGTCTGCTCCAGTAACTGGACCACCTTGCGGATATCCTGCAGCAAAGTCCATTTGCTTTATACAAAATAACATCTTTTCCAAAAACAGAAATATATACCCAGCTACCCTAACATGTCAAGTACACACAATGTACATACAGTCATCGACTAAGGTGAACTACATTTATATGTAATATGTTTAAAGAATGTTTCATTACTTGTTATGTGAGTGTATAGTATACTTACAGTTAGATAAATATATAGGTATTCTGTTGCTCATAATTGTGAATATGGTAGCAGTAAAAATGCAAAGAAAAGTATTTAAAGGTGCTTACTCAGCACTGGTGGATACTATTAAGTCACTGGATATAATTTGTTTTTGATTATTTTATTTTCAAGAGCTTGTCTTGTGACTGTGTGTGTTCTAGTCTTTATCTTGTTATGATGTGTTATGTCATGTGTTGTTACGTTACTTTGTCACAATGTGAAGGTTTTTGTGGAGCCCAAGAAGAACAGCTGCCGTAAGGTTGTAGCTAATGGGGACTCTAATAAACGACACTACTCATTTTCGTTTAAGTTCTTTCCCAATCTTTGTTTGATGGCCAAAAAAAAAACCTTTAAGAAATGTTGTTGGTTTACGCGTGTTACAATTAAAGTGTAGATGCGTTAACGATAAAAAGTGCTACAAAGCATAAACCCTGTCAGATAAGCAAGACAGCATTATTTCGGCCATTTTTTACATGCACTTTGGTGTTACCCATCTCAGAGATACTCACATAACTTAACGCACGTAGATCAAAATATAACAGACAACATAAAGTGATGCAACTTATATTATATTTTAGGTAAAGTGATACGGCTGGTGTGCAGTCAACGCGGATAAAACGACCTTAAACGACTGGTTATTGTGGTCAATCATTGGGCGCGTTGTTGCCTAACAAACATGACATCTGTCATTGCTGTATAGTCCAATGATTAACGTGTGTCGGTGTGATTTCAGCTCTGTTTAGCTGCTAGCTAACAGTCAGACAGAGCTAATGCTGGTAGCAGCCTTGCAGCGGTGTGGCGGGCTGTTCATTCATACCTCTCTGACGTCCTGGTCGGCGCTCAGGAAGCCCTGAATGTAACTGAACATCTCAGTGACAGACATGTCTGATCAGAGTTGAGCTCTTCCGATGAAGCGGATGATGAACCGTCTGCAGCTAATTCATAAAAACATCAACGTGCACCGCAACCGTCCCCTCCGCCTCCGTGCTTTGTGTGGCGCGGGGAGATGATGTCATCACTTATCGCTCCGTCGTCCATGTGTCTGATGTTAGTTTTATCTTTCTTTCCCTGTCAACACGTTAAATGTCAAGGGACAACACCAGCATCATCACAACAAAAGAGATGAAAAAACAAAAAGAAGGATAGTATTAAACATGAAAAGACAACAGTGGGAGATCTAACATGAAACAAATGAAGTGAGAATATGTAGATGTATTTGGATTTCAAGGATCCAGGATTTTTATTTCCATTTTCACTGTGCATTTACATACACAAGAGAACGAAATTTCGTTTCTCGATCAGTGACTGCAGTGCAATAGAAACAGTAAAATAGTAAACATCATAATGAAATATAAGCATCATAATAAACTAATAAATAGGAATAAAATCAGATAAAAACAGTCCATTCTCTCAAAGTGTATTCAGTCTTTTGACTTGACAGGTGCCTAGCTGTCAAGGGTGAGTGTGGGTGTGTATGTGGGGATGGGGGACAGTCCGTTAATAAGTCTTACAGCCTGGGGAAAGAAGCTATTCAGCTTCGTGCTAGTCTTGCAGCCGATGCTGCTGTATCTCCTCCCTGATGGCAAAAGGTAGAAGATGTGGTGGTAGGGGTGGAGCGGGTCCATGATGATGGAGGTGGCTCTACTGATGCAGCACTGCTGGTATAGCTCCATCAGGCAGGGGAGTGGGGCACCAATGATTTTGCTGGCAAGCAAGATGAACAATACAATTCATTCCTCGATCATGAATCTGTACTGTTAATGCTATCCCGTCTGGGTCTAATATAGGCTGCCCAACATGTCAGTGTTTTTATAACAGAGGTGTAGTAGTTACACTTTTAAGCGTCATCATAAAACAACTTTAATCTACTCAGGTCATCCTTGACTCCAAGTAGAAATTTGTGAAGTTTGAAGAAATTTCATTGCAGCATTCTTGAGATATTGCGTTCACAAGAATGTGGTGCACAGTCCGATGACCTGAAATCCGAATGCCTCAGGCCATAAAAAAAAAGGTTTTATCAGGGTTTTCAAATTGTGAATCATCAAGGTCTTTCAGCATACAGTCGTGAATTTGTAATTGAAAAATCTGGCACACATATCAGGACTGGCAAAGTTTGCTAAATGATATGGATCTGGAGTTTAGGTTTGGCAAAATAGCACAACAGCGCCAAATAAAAAATTGTAACAAAGCAGCCATCACACCACGTTTCACCTAGGTGTGTGAAGTTTGGTAGGCACATATATCATGTCCAGACATTTAAAATAAATAAATAAATAAACTTAAAAAATATAATAAAAATAAAAATAAATAAATGAGAGAATTATTATGAATTTGACATTTCACACACAGTAGATGGATGCAATATCAAACTTGAGTGAAGTAGGACAGTATTTAAATCTGAGTTTTCATATTTACATGACTGAACTACTGCATAAAATGACAAATTTTGATGTCAGATTTCATTTTGCGCACATAGCCCAATTCTTTGATAATTATTTGGAAAACTTCAGTAGAATTCAAAATAAACTTCACAAGTCTCTAAAAGTGAAGCCCCCTTTTGGGGAGCAACTGGAAATCTGAGACTTAAATTAAGTGTTAGACTTCCATCTGGAAGGATGTGGTTGCTTACACTGATGATGATTTTGCGCACAGACACAGTAAAAAGTTGATGGGAAATGTTTGCCAGATGTCACTTTTTATGTGAAAATGTCAGCCTTATTATCATCATCTTGTTACTGCTGTTAACATTCAACTTGACACAAATTTAAAAAGTTAACTATTTCCTGCATGTGGTTTATTTTATTTTTTCAGTGGTGATCCAGAATGAAAATATGTGGACTTCAGTGAAATGTTTTTTGCTTGTAATATGATAGACAATGTTTACATATAAAAACAATTAAGCAAAAATAAGCTCACAAAATACCATAAGACATTAAAATTACCTCAAGCACATCTTAGAGAAATATATAGAAGACTTTAGATTTTAACAACAGAGCCTCTTTGTGTAACTTTTACATTTTGAATGAAGTTGGGAGTTGTTGCATCTCTGTCCAACCATAATTTATCATTATGTTTGTTATAATGCAATTTGTTTTTTGTTGTCCACCATCAAAGATGAGCAGTACTTCAATTAAACATAAAATACACAGTTAAATACTTTTGAATATTTTGTAATTTGTATTCTCATTCAGTCATTATCTATAACCAGTAATCTTTGAAAAGGCTGGAGCCCATCTCAGCGTGACAGTGGGCAAAAAGCAGGGTACACCGTGGACAGGTTGCCAGTTAATCACAGGGCTGACACACGGAGACAAACAACAGAACAACAGAAATTAGCATAGTTCATCTTCACCCATATTGAGGCTCCCTATAATTACATTATGTATTATATATAATTATCTTTCATTTTTTCCAACTGGAGGTCAGTAACATAACAATAGGAATTAATAGTTAGGTGATTCAGGAAATGAAGTGAAATGAATTAAATACTTTTTAATCTTTGGGTTTAGGGGTAGGTATCAAGATGAAGACAGCCCGGAGAACAAGATTCAACAACTTCAGCAGGGCCTGTCTCAGCTCAGGACAGCCTAGGAGGGCTTTGCCACAAGCTGCTGGTGTAGCCTCAGTCAGTCTCTCTGGGGTCGCTGTGTTTTTGTGAGGATGCCTTGACTTCTGACACCAAAATTTAAACAGTTCATCTTTTAGTCCAAGTGAACATCCTTCAAGACATCCTTGAGATATTGTGTTGACGAGAATAGGACAGACATGAGGTCAGAGTGACCTTGACCTTTTGCCTCTGACCACAAAAGCATAATCAGTTCATCTCTAAGTCCAAGTGAACATTTTTGCCAAGTTTGAATAAATTCCATGAAGGCGTTCTTGAGAAACAGCATTCATGAGAACAGGATGAACTGAAAACATAATGCCTCTGGTGATTACATGATCCCCTCCCTGAAATTATTATTCTTACTTTTTTTTTAAGCCTAGTATATAATGCTTCAGATTTGCATGTAATTAAACCTTTCCTGCAGTAGCTATTTCATATATTTAGTGATCACTTAACGTCTACAGTTTGCTTCACACTTCAACTGGGCAAACATAGGGGCGCTTTTATTGCAAAGAGGTAACGGTAGGATATTAATTTAAGTTAATAAAGGCCAATGATCATGTAACAATAATTCTTTTTACAAGACCCTGCAGTGTGTGGTTAAATTCGTGAATAGAAACGTCATTGTTTGCTGGTCAGAAATTTGATGACACTTATTTGCCTGCAAACATAGACAAACCCTGTTGATGGTGCTAAAGCAGCACGCTCGATAATGTTACCTTCACGTGCTGTTCGAAAAAAGTATCATCAACCACAAAACAGAGTTCTTTCTTTTCTGTTTTACAATCACCAGTTATTAGACTTAACAGAAACAGTATTTAAGCAAACCAGTACAGTAAGTTATTCTTTAGGCTTCAGAACAGATTTGCAGAACACATAAAATAAGTATATCATCTAACTGTAATCTCTATGGAAGCCTATTTCGGACAGAGAAAGACAAATAGTTATGTTACATTGACGAAAAAATAAAAGTACTCACCGTCAACATTTTAAGACATGTTCTTTAATAAATACATACAAAATTTTAAAATTCTACAAACTCATAATTGTGGGATCTCCAACATTACAAAATAGTTATGAATCTTAATCTTAATTTACCATATCTTGATTTTGAATGAGGCTGTGAAAATGACTTCATAATCTTGAATCAGGCTACTGTTTTCAAACTCCAACAGTCAACTATACTATGATATACTATATCGCAATTTTTCATTGACAAACTAACAATCTGACTTAATATTTTATAACTGTGATTCAGATGTCCGAGGGCTCCGGAAGGCATCATCTCAAAGCGCAGCTGACGCAGAGTAACACCAGTCGGTCCAGTCAGACGCCTGTTGCTCCAACCGAGTTAACCAGACCGCTCAGTACAAGTCAGGAGTTAGAAACCGGCTCATTCAGACTCTCTGCTCGCTCTGTAACTCTCTTATCTCCAGCACACCGTGTATTTGAATGCTCCGTTTTATTCGTTGCCTCGGGACTTTGAAACAATGCAACTAAGTGCAGTTCAGCCGAAGCTGTGAGATGGAGAAAACCTCCGCAGAAGATGACTGCGTGGATTCAGGAGCCGAGACCGGAGGGTGAGTAAAGCAGAGGTCATACTGGGATGATCCTGAATAACTAAGTGTCAATTATTATAATTTTTCTTCGAGTTAATGACTGTCACCTCTCAAAATGTTAAACATTTGAAATTAATAGTTGCCTACAAACAGGTTTTTAAAGAGGGAGTAGATGTGATTTAAAGAATTTAAATTACATCTATTACCCAGAGCCCTGGGAACTGAACTTTTTAATGGAAGACTATATCAGACGCAAAATATCAGCAGAGCATTTATGTGTTGTATGTCTGAGGGGGATCTGAGTGTGTTCATGTAACGATGTACCAAATGAAAACCAGTACACGATGAGAAATTGTGCTACAATATACTTTGTCAAATAAGCAAGACAGCGTTAAATCGACATTTTTAAACTGAAGTTTGGTGATACACATTTCAGTGAAACCGAAGGCAACTGAAGTGAAATAATAACAACAACAACAACAACAACAACAACAACAATAATAATAATAATAATGATAATAACAATAATGAATAGACAACAGAGACATAATATAGAGCGTTTTTATTTATTTATAGGCAGCATTTAATTCAAATCGAATATATGTATATATATTGTAATATTGCATAATTTTATTCTATTTGTGTGTTTTTGTTTTTTTTGTTTTTTTTCATATATAATTATTAAAAATCTATAATTGAAACACTTAATTGTTTCAGTGCCCTCATGTCATTTTGGACAATAAAGTTTATTGTTAAACTGTAAAATTTCGTGCCCCCATTACACATCTTTGTCACAGAGTGTTTGATAACCACATTTGAGGCATCATTGCAATATTGGCAGACATGTTGGCATATTTTTATTTTTCACTCCTTGATATCTGCATTGGCCCCAGAAATCCATTATTGGTCGGGCCCTAATTAATATGCACTATTATCGATCTGTTAAGGTGATGTTAGACACTTATTTATACTAGTCGTTCATCTGTTATTAGCCTGTTATTTATCTATGGTGATATTCTTGGATTGCATCCATGTGTAAATAGGCTAATTGAAGACGGCCTAATGTTTGATAAGGACACTTGGAGGAGGAGGAATGATCCTATTTCTTGAGTGGAAAGTTAAGTCTTAATCACCAACTTAGTTGTTAAAGAGAGTCAAACAGCCACGCAGCAGATGAAGCTTAATTCAAGAATGTTGAGAGAACAGAGAGATAAATGAATGTCTTGTTCCTTCTGTTTTCAGCCGTTAGACAAAGATGAGCCTCAGTTTCTCCTGCGGTACGTCACTCATAGGTGTAGTGTTGTAGCAGTGAAAGACCTGTGTTTGTGTGTGTGTGTGTGTTTTAGTGATGGACCCTACACAACTCTTACCCTCTTTAAAGACAACATCAAAATATGTATTTTTATGAGTTTTTGGTTTTTTTTACACTAACCCTACTTTATTGTGGAAATGTGATCAGCCACAGGGCAGGGGATAATTTAAAAAATATGAGCCTTTTAATGTTGCCAAATGTATTGTGAAAAATACCCAGATTTCTTGTCTAGATGGTTGTTTATTATTGCATTCTGACCAGTTGCTTTTCGTTTTCTTATATGTCTAACTGAGTCCTCAAGGGAGATAATCCAGAAGTCTAAATAAGCCAGATCTATGTACACATGTAACATATTTATAGTGTATTTTTATTTGTATCCCTAAAATAAAAATATGTAGTCCAGTGTTACACTCAAGTTTATTTAATCTCGCTATTTTAAGCGATTTAAGGCAAATTATCTCTGTCGTCCCTGATGCTCACGGTACTACATGAGCAATTTGTATGTGTTAATCATGTTTATAGGCTGGAACAGAAAATGTTTTTGATTTGTACATAATTTCTTCCTTCATGAAAACTGTACAGGGGGTGAATTTTTATATAACTCACGCATTTAAATTATATTAAGGGCCTGTCCACTGTAAGTGACAGGTGCACACAATCACAGATGGCTAGCCACTACGTAGCTGCTTCATTCAGCTCCCTCAGCCCCTGTCACACTCCACCTCTTTGCCCATTTTTGAATTAGCCAGAAGTTAGGCAAGTCAGGCACTGCCAACATGGCGACAATCAGAGCCACCACACTCTACTGGTCTGCTTAAAAGCAGCTCTTCAGAAACCTGTGGCTAACATGTCTTCACTAATTGTCATGCTGTCTATGATAAAAGCTTTCTTTGTAAAGGACCCGTCTCAGTTTTTAGGGAGAAATCCAAAGAATGTGACATTTCTGTGTGCTCCTGAGGGCCTTGCCTCTCTTTAGCTCTCCTACAGTGCTAACAGTTAGCTTAGAAATGAAGTCTGCTAACATAAACAAAACACCATCACCCATAACAACACAAGCCTAACTTTACTTTCCCCGTCTATCAACATGATGCGAGGCCAATGGTGTCATTGATAACAAGGATTTTCTGAAATTTCCACATAGTACCTTTAAAAGTGTGTAGGATTTAGTGGCATCTAGTCATGAGCTTGCAGATCGCAATCATCGCCTCACCCTCCCCTTCTAAGCATGAAGGAGAAACGGTGGGGGCTGTGAACGTAAAAAATGGCTGCATGTACAGCCAATGTTTGGTTTGTCCATTCTGGGATACTGTAGAAACATGGTGGTGCAGCATGATCGCTCCCACTCTGTAGATAAAGGGCTCATTCTAAGGTAATGAAAAACAACAATTCTTATTTTCAGGTGATTGTATACTAATGAAAACATAGTTTTGAATATTAGAATCAGTTTCTGCCTTATTCTGCCAATAAATTCCCCTAAATCTTACACATGGGGCTTTTAAAAGTTAAAAGATACAGCAAAAAATAATGTCAAAAGGCTGACAAAAGATTTAAAAGCTCACATGTCCATGCACGAGTTAAATGTAATAAAGCAAGCTCATAAAAGTGTAAGACAGACATTTTACATAAGAGACTAAAGACAACAACACTTTTATATTGAAAGCCAATAAGCTGGGAAAAGTAATCAGACATCAGCACGTCAATGCCCTTGTTGTCAGAGTCACCTGGAACCGTGTTAGCTGTGAACTGGAACCAAACACCATAATGTGTGTGAGAGAGCCTGTGTTTCATGGGAAAAGCAGTAGAGACCCCTGTGGAAAGTGCTGATGTGAAAGGAAAGGCAGGGACGTCCAGCTGATAACCGGAGAGCCACCACCTCCATCAGGTCACATTCTCCACCTCTACTGCCTCACTCCACTTCCTGTTCAGCGCCCGCATGCACTGTTGAGACCCTCTCTTCCATAAAATGACAGAATTTGTTCCAACATTTAACGTGACCCATGTTCGGATTATTTGAAGGGAAACTCTATTAGGTACTGATCCATAGTCAGTGTGTTATCTACAGTAGATGCTGGTCGGCACGCCCCCAGTTTGGAGAAGCAGAGAGGAGCACCAGCACAGAAGCTAAGCAACGAACTCATGTACCCCGTTGACAGGGTCAGCAAAAAAAAAATATTTTTGCCACCTAAACAAATCAGTATCAATTTAATGCTATAATACGTTTGCGTTGTGAGGCAGCTGGATTCATGAGATCACACGATCACGCGAGAATCTATCTTGCCAGGCTCCAAGCTATCTGTTTATGGCGTGGTGTTATGTGTGCACCTCAAACCATGCCCGCCCATTCGTCTTGAACAATGGCAGCTCCTGAAGTGGTTAGTGTAGATACTGTGATAGTTTCTATCGATCGAAGAGATGGCCAGCTTCAGTTCGGTTAGTTGATCTGATTGATTTGAAGTTAGCCCATGTTAGGCGTGACAGATGGTTCATTCAATCACTTGCCAAGAGTTTTGGCTTGTCAGGTAAATAATATGTAACATTTCTGCATTAAACATGCTACACATTTGTTAAATATTTTGTTGCAAAAGTCAATTTGTTCAAACGATGCATTTCCTTGCTAGTTGCTTGTTGCAGTAATTAAGTTATATACATCAGAGAGTGAGGAAGGAAGGTGGTGCATGTGAGTAAACATTAAAGTGAAAAAAACTGTTCAAATGTAAATTTTGGCTGTTTAGAAGCGGAGAAAACAACTTCCATGATCCCACATTGCTTCAGATGTCATCCAAGTATGTCTGTTGTTATTGTTTTAATATGAGAGAGACCCCATAATGGCAGGATTTACATATTGTAATTTTAAGTGTAGGCTATATTTAGAATATTTTCACCATTTCATCACCACTATCTTGTTGTCAGACAGCCTTTCTCAACAACAAATTGCCATTATATAAGCCAAATGTCACTCTCTTTTGCTCAACCAGACTCTTTTAGCAGAATAAGTAATTTTACCTCACAGAACAGTAGAGTTGCTGGTGTACTGGTGCCTCAACCTGTTGCTTCTGAACACCGAAGTCACACAATAACACAAACAGGCTAAATGATCGAGCAACTCCTGTGTTCTGTGATGTAAAATTACTGATTTCACTTATATAGCTTGGTTGGTTTGGAGAAAGTGATATTTGTCTTATATAACAGCAGTTTCCTGTAGGAAAAGGCTGTCTGACAACAAGGTAAAGCGGTGAAAAAAATGTATTCTAAATATAGCGAGTACTTAAACTGATACTGATTATTTTAGGTGGTGGTATTTTTGAGTGGCTAAAAGATGTTTTGCTGCTGATCCCTTCAGTGCTGGTACATTTCCCTACTTCTCCAAAGTGGGGACATGCTGACGGCCATCTACTGTATCAATAATACAACCCCACTTCAAATAATCTGAACTATTCTTTTACTTTTTTTTTTTTACAATAAAGCTCTTGCGGTTGCATGAATAATGACTTCCCTGGTGGAAGTAGCATGCCAGTGTTGTAATTTTATAGAGGATGGAGAGGGTTGGGTTGAATGGTTAGGCATAAAAAGACTGTGATTTCAACACGGGAAACTGTGGTTCACATTCCATCTCCTACCATCAGTCAGAACTGGAGTCTTCAAACCATGACGACAATCTCTCCCGAACATAACCAGGCCTTAACTGTAGAGGTGGCGGGCCATAAATTGCTCATATGAGTCATTGTTTGGAACAGTTATGTATTAGGATTTATTGCTTTTCTTTATGTTTAGTTTATGTTGAGCTGCCCTCCATCCCTCCTCTTCCCAGCTTCCCCTCCCTGTATCTCCACCCTAATCAAATAAGAGACATCTGAATCTGTTCAGTATGTCAAACAAGCCCTTTAGACTTACTTGAGAACCCATCAGGTCAGTCTGCAGTCAAACCCTGTGTGCATGACTGGGCTGCTGCCTGTCTTCGCTTCACTTTGTGTTTATTGTCTTTGGACGGAGATGAAGCAAGGCAGTGTGGCCAGACAGGGAAAGCCAGGCGAGATGCTAACCGGCACTGCCGTGGGAGTCCTGCCAAAGACACACACCCATGAGAGCCATCAAAACAGACCTGTAACTACGCACACTACTGCCTCCAACTCAACTGCAAAGAGTCATAAAGCTTAAAAAGAGAGTTTTTCTCGTACTTTTCCACATTTTGTCATTTTTCTTTGTCCACACAGGGACAAAGTCAATGAGTTTCACTCTGTGTCCTTTTGCTGGAATCTTCCGGTCGTTTATAATCCGCTCTGTATATTTCTCTTTTCCTTCGCTCCGTACGCCAACATTTTCCCCTCTGCAGTACCCCATCATCTTTTCTTCTTACCTTTCTCTGCTCACCTCTGCTTCGTCCCATACTCCCGTCCATTCCTTCCTCTACTTTGCTAATGCCTGTTAGTGAGATTGATAACCTCCTGCCGCAGGAAGCATACTCGTTCTTCTGTTTCCTGCTGTCCTGTAGCTTCTGAGCCCTTATTAGTTTAGAGACAAAGTCAGAGAGAGGGTGTGTGTGAAGGAATAGTGGTTCTCTGGTTGTCAGCTGACTCCTGTGGGACTAATAATCTCAGGTGGTGAAGTATGAGAGCTGATGTTTTATGACTGGTTCAGAGATTTATGACGTGCAGGATGCAGCTCCTTCATCAGTCTTCTTGTATGTGGGCAATGGGCATACAGGCGTCTTACATGTTTCACCTGTAATTACACAAAATGTCTAAATTCTTTCTCTAATCTATGGAGATCAGATTAGTGGAAATCTAATTCTACTGTAGCTCAAAGATGGGAGCTTTAGATTAGACAAGTCTCTTTCCTGAATGAGAACGTATGTGCGCATATGGGTGTGTGTGTGTCCCCAGCAGTGGAAGAAGTAGGATCCGTTATGTAAAGAAACAGTTTGACACTTTGGAAATTCACTTATTTGATTTTTTCTGTAAAGACTTAGATCAATACCACTCTCACGTCTGTCTCTTAAGTACATAGCCAGAGCCAGGATGCAAAATTACAAATCATACTAAGGTGAAAGTATGGCCCACATTACTCCGCTTCTGATTGACTAGTGCTGATTCCCTTTGGTTAAAGCAGGAGACGGATAGGTTTAGGTATGAGGAGTGATGATTGGCGAGGGTTATAGTAAGAATGTCAGGGTAAGAGGATGATTTAAGAGGCATAGTTGGATGCGTCATGCTCTCGCCATAGTGGGATTTGTAAATCTGCAGCCAGGACATAGTTAGCTTAGCTTAGCATGAAGACCAGAAGCATGGGAAACGTCTAGCATGGCTCTGTCCAAAGTAGGGGAAAAAAACTACTGAAACCATTATGCTATATCAAGGTTAAGTCAGTTTTTTACTTCCCCCAGTACAAATTCTGTTATTTATTAGTGATCATCAAATAACAACAAATGAGTGGAACTGCGTAACTAGCGTTTTTTAAAACAGTAGTACTGGTAAGGCCCTGGAGGAGGGACTGCTGCCATGCAAGCAGGATGCTGTCAGCTCTAGCAATGCTTTTCAGAACACTGACGTGCCAAATGACCTTGTTTTATCCACCATGCACTCAAACTTGGGGCAAACTGCCTCTCTTGCTTTAATGTTCTTACCCTGGAACTCTCAACAGACATGAGAAGGAAGTGACTCCTTAGCTACTTCCATCATCAGCTCTCTGTTTAATTGTTTTTTACCACTTGTCTGTTTAGCCCTGTTATCCTGTTACAAACAGAAATGTAAACAGGATAATTTGTGATGGTTATGTGCAATAGCCAATTCTTGGGGTGCAACTGCTACTCTATTTTCCCGGCGCTTTAAGAGTTACTGCATGTAACTAACTACAAAACCACAAGTTGTTGTTATTACATTTCTGTTTGTGGCCAGATTAAACAAACAATACATCATGTTAGAAAGATGATGGTAGGTGTATTTTTCCTGACTGTCAAATGAAATAAAAGTTAAAAAATGACCAGATTTTCATCTGAAATATAGTGAAATGTGGTATAAGTATAAAGTAGCATAAGAAAATACAAGTACCTGAACATTTGACTTGAGCAGAGTGTAGAGGAAGTAGTACTATTACAGATAGTGCTTCAGTAAATGTCCCTGTGTTTTATCCCCTCAGATAGAAACCACTATGAAATGTCTGTGTGCATTTTTGGTGACCTTTCCAGCTGGACCTCTCCTACTGTTTAGCCAGATGTCAGCACTTTATTTGAAATAGGAGTGTGTCATCCTGTAAATCATGTTGATTGTACTTCACACTGTAATATAAACTCCTGTCTCCTCTCTCTGTTTCTCGTCCTCCTTTTCTCTCGGTCTGTGTCCACATTGCCTCTCTGGCTCCTTTTTTCCCCTCTGTTCTGTTGTCCTCTGCAGGTCTGATTACAGTCCCTTGTCCTCAACGAGCAGTAAGTAAACCAACAGCGACACACAGCTTTGCTCACAGTGACTCAAACACACAGTGATCAGGCCCAGGACTTTATCTCCCTAATACACACTGACAAATTAAATCCACTCACAGGGGAGGAGTGTGTGTGTGTGTGTGTGTGTGTATGTGTGTGTGTGTGTGTGTGTGTGTGTGTGTTTAGTGGTCTGTATGGCCTACAGCAGATTTTATGGAGGATTCTTCGTATTTCAATAATAAATTTCAACAAATTCAATAATAAATTGCTACAGATTATTTGAAGCGGGGGTGTATGAGGTACTTATCAATAGTCAGTGTATTACCTAAAGTAGATGCTGGTCGACAGGCCCCCAGTTTGGAGAAGCAGAGAGGAGCACCAGCATGGAAGCTAAGTAATTAAATGTGGACAGAGTCAGATGCAAAACTTATTTTAGCCTCTTACAAAAGATCCACTCAAAAACATCAACATTACTTTAAGTGTATACAATATTTAGACTATTTTCACTCCTTTACTTTGCTGTCAGGACAGCATTTTCTGACAGGAAACCACTGTTATATAATATATCAAATATCTTTCTTTCTCTTGCCCTACAAGGAAATCAAAATCAGTCATTTTAACTGGCAGAAAATGGGAGTTGCTGGTCTAACGCTGCCTTCGCCTTCGATCTCTTTTTTGTTCTTGTGTGTATCTCGTATTTATTGAGTCTGATTAAAAGATCAAGGCAGCAGTAGACCAGCAACACCCATATTCTCCAAGGTAAAATTACTAATATCACCAGTGGAGTCTGGTTGAGTGAGAGGGAGCAATATTAGGCTTATATAACATTTCCATCCCAAAAGGCTCTCTAACATTTATATGATTTTCTTTAGATGAGCCTTTAAGTGGCTAAAATATATTTTGTTGCTGTCCACAGCAGTACATTGCTTTTCTTCCATTAGTGTGACTCCTACTGCCTCTCCAAATTAGGGGCGTGTCACACACTGTCATACACTGACAGTGGATAGGTACCTCATAAAACTCCACTTCAAAAAATCTGAACTATCCCTTTAACATTTTACACATAAAAATGAAAAGAAATATTATATGGATAACAATCACAGTGAAAAAAAAAACATTTTCCTTGACAGGGCAAGTGGTCCTAGACAATGAAGCTTTAAAAAAAAAAAATGAAATCATAAATTTCACATGACTGGACCAGTACAAATAAACTTTCTTCTTCATGTATTGTAAAAAAAACCCCCAAAAAGTCATTATTTTCCCTAACTTTTAGATTTCCATGCATCAGTATTAAGCTTCATATATAAACAGTACCTTGAAATACACAGTGCACATTTCTCTGGAAAATATGATGAAAACACGTGGCTGCCACAAGCAAACAGTGATAAGAATATTAAGCCATTTCAACAAATCATCAAATTTGTTACACATGCTAAAGGGATAACTTTGGTTTTCTACAATTAGGATTTTATTTTGATAGGTCTGGTCATTGTTTTTATCAATAATGATCAAAATTCAAAGTGGGGACATAATTATATATGGTGGCTGTGGCTTTCAACTATATCACAATATGATAATGATTACATAATATTGATTAAATATAATATTCTGATTCTTTTTTATTATTGTTTAATTGTATAGAATTGAAGTTTCAGTAAAACTGATGAAAGTGTGGATGGACAGCAACTGCTTAGAGACTCATGTTGTGTTTATCACTAAGCCAGATGAAATCAGCTTCCTAAATACACAATATGAGTTTTAGATCGGCTGCTTAATGTTGTTTGTGTGGTTGTAAGTGCCAGTAGTGCTTGAACTATGAGGTCACCACTTGCTGCTGAGTTACTCATCTCATGCTTTTGTGCATAGTGTCTCAGTGTGTGTGTGGTTTTGAATGTGTGTATAGATTGTGAAAGTCTGTGTTTGCAGGGGTCATGACTTCTCCACAGTACGGTTGCCAGGTCTGCCGGCCTTTTACAATAGGGGGATTATACCCAATATTAGCCCATTAATCTGGTCTACAGGAAGCTCTGTTATCCCACTCGCACCACACCCGCAGGTCAGGAAGTACAGGACCACATGCACACACACACACACCACACACACACACACACACACACACACACACACACTCACATCCATCTGATCCAGCAGTATCTGGTTTGGTCTTTCCCCTCATGTTTCCTGTGTCTTTCCAGTATCAGATGAGCTTCTGCCCACTATTGTCTCCGTCACTACTGGAGGTCAGGATTGGAACAAAACATGCACATTGTCAGAAAACACAATAAAATTTAAATACATGGGGAAGTGAGACCACATTTAGAAAGACAGGAATTCATCCTGCTTGTGTTTCACTCAGATTTACAAACTGAAACTTATCCAAAGGATTAAAATGTGATTGATGTGTAATATAATTTATACCACGTGAGTGTGGTAAATACTTCTGTCTAAGCAGGTGTCTGTTTACTTGGTATAACAGGGAACCTCAAATGTGGCTCTGGTCAACAGTTAAACCACTGTCTGATCTAAATGTGCAAGACATGTTTAACTGCTGGGCATGGAGGTTAAATTACATTATAGCATTACAAGTACTCATGTTACTGTAATTAAGTCATTTTGTGGATACCTCTATGAGTCTCTTTTTAAATATGCATTACACTATGTAATCTACTTAGTTGTGCTTTTTTACAATTTGAATAGATATCCAAACCTTTCATCTGCATTTTTATAGCCAATAAATCAGAACGGGCCAACGAAAACTATTACATGCTGATGGAAAAACAAAACTGCTGCAGCAGGCACAGGTTTGGAGTGGAGACTGCGTCCACCGACCAGAATACCACAGGCATTGGGTTTAATACATACATATATATACATATATATATATATATACATATATATATATATATATATATATATATATATATATATATATATATATATATATATATATATATGTGTATATATATATATATATATATATATATATATATATGATCGATGTGGTTTTATTTGTCCAGGTTGTCAGATATTTGTCTCTAAGGTTTTAGCTGCCACCCAAAACAATGAAGGTGAAAAAAATGTTTGAAGTTTTTAGTGTTGAAAAATGACAGCTCTGATGGGGAGTCTTTCTTTAGTAGAAAGCAGCTCCAATGAAAAGTGTTTATCCACAGCAGCAAGGACACTGTTCTTGGAGAGACACCTTACTGTTAATGTTTTAAAATTTAACTTTTAGATGCTGTGAGATGAGCAGCAGATATGTCAGATGCTATATCTCAAAGGCTTAGCAAAATTTGTATCATTATTTAAAGGATGAACTTAAAACTAAACTAAATGAGTACACATGGTACATCAAGCTGCATATAACCATAGCACATGACACTGGGCTGTGGCATTTTCACCCGTATTTAGTTCATTGTTTTGTTATTTCATTTACTTTCAAGCAACCTGTTCTCACACTAGTTGAAATATTTTCTTTGGTGGATTTTGCTGCTTCTCCAGAAGGGTCTCAATGCTAAGTAGTCAGATGAACCTCCATTAATCATTGTCTGTTGCCACATCTGTAACTTTTTTTTTTTTGACTTAAAAAAAACAAGAAAAAGCAAAGAAAGAGTCTCCAAGTTTCTGAGATGCTGAGTGGCTTACTGTGTGTAAAGCTTTCATTACCCCTCAGGGAATATGTCTTGTTTAAAGATTTAAGTTTTAAGGACAAGGCAGTGAACAGTGAATCCCGAGTAGCTCCAGTTCTTCGACTAATACTGGTCCCGAGACTCATTATTAGTTTATGAAATGCACACATCCTACAGACAGACAGATGGAATTGGGCTCGGTTCATTTTTCAAACCGAGGCTCACACTAATGATCAGAACAGAAAGGATAGGACAGATGGATCCAAACTGCTGTGGTAACAGAGTTTCCAAAGATGTAAAAGCACAACATAGAGAGATCATCTGTCCCAGCGCTGTGTGTGGCTGCCTGTCTTTGTCCCCCATGTGTGTGTATTCATGCATGTCTGTGTGCTCTGATGACTTCATTTGCAAAGACGCATGCAGCATCAGTCTCCCTCACCTTCTGCCTCCACAGAAGTATATTTAGGTTCTGGTAGAGAGGGTTCTTATGTTTATACAGGTGGTCCTAACCCCTGACCTTTGACCTCAGTTTAGACCAGCCATGAGCCGCCTGGAGACAGACTTATACCATGTTAAACCACCAGCATCAGTGTGACTGAGGTTATATTCTACTTTAGATCCCGTAGGTGTAACAGACACTCAACCTCAGTCTTGAAACTTAAACTGTGTCAATATGTTTGAATCTAAATTTAACAAGTATTAATCTGTGAGTTGTTTTTGGACAGTGAGGCTGAATGTTCAACGGTACAGTTAAGGGTGAAGCATTTGACAGCTGTTACTAAGAAACAAGAGTTTGTCAGTTACTGAAGCCTTTGTAAGCCTAGTAATACTGCACAAAAAACAATTCAACACTAAATATTCTATAGTATTTAGTTTAATAGAGTTTAATTTTTTGTTTTAAGAAAAAATGCCAGCGTAGCGGACAAAAATACATTCATAATATTATGTGAAACTAACAAAAAAAATGTAGCCACCTCAAATCACTCACTGAAAGGATACGGTTGGCTGTTATTCTGTGCACCTATAACAAACAAAACCATCATTGTGTTACTTTGACTCTCAGTTCTTTCTGACTTCTTTACCCCTGTCTATGTCTCTCACCTCTATACTCATTGACTGAAGATACTGAAGGTACAAATCTTTAAAGATATGTCACAGATATGCACACATATATACAGTTGTTTAATATTCAAAAATGGCTCAGTCATTTTCTAAAACAGCTGGTCACTCAGCAAACTCAAACAAGGGGAGATACTGCATTTTTTTGGAACTATTTTCAGCTACATTCAACACAAGTTTGTTCACACAAATCCTGGGGTTCAGACTGGAGAGTTCCCTAAGTCACTTATACTAGTTGATGCAAAATGTATAGTTGTATCATCTGCGAATGCAGTAGGACTGCACTTACTCAAAATGTAAGGTAAGTCATCGGTAAAAAAAGAAAAGAGGATCGGCCCAGACAGCTCCCCTCAGTCAGGCCACACTGTAAGCATTTAGAGGAAGAAAGACTACCATTAAAAAAAGTATATTGCATCTTATTGCATAAAAAGCGATTCATCCACTGATAGCTGTTGGACTAAACCCATATGGAGTTAGCCTAGTTAATAATAACCTGTGGTCTACAATATAGAATACTGCACTAAAGTCAAGTAATACTGTTTCAACTGTTATTTTGTTGTCTGGTCAAGGTAACCATTTGTCAATTAGTCTGTCGTTGTGCATGCAGAGTGATCTGTCTTGCTGGTAATTAGAATTTTTCCATTTGCTTTCTTTTCTTTGTCTCCTGTGTGTTTTTCTGAAGAAGTTTACCCTGGCAGATTTTCAATTTGAGCTGAATAACCTCTTGGTCAGACTCAGATTGAAAATATGATACATTGGCAATGGTATATTCAAGCAAGTTTGAGTAAAAATGGAACAAATAACCATTCTAACATTAATGCTGTACCACTGCCATGTCTGCACTGGGAAAATGCAGCTAAAACCTCTATGGCGTGTTGAATTTATATGTAGTCTTTAAAGGTTTTCGTGAATGCAGAGGCTTGCGCAATGGTTTTATCACTCAGACGTAAGGTTTAGAAGTGTAGTGACAAGTTTCAGCAGTGATGGAAAACTAAATGCTGAGTGTAATCTGTCTGTTACGCTGCCTGCAGCTGGTGTGTGCAGCATCTTTGAATGTTCAATAGATGTCCCGCCCCAAACACTTAATCACACAACCTCACTTTCTATTGGTCAAAGCAGATGAGTGTCCATTCAGCCCGAGTGACCTGTGACCCGGCCCCCGATGGTCTTCTACGTGTGTGTATGTACATATATGTAAGACAGAGGGGGCCTGCTGTCAGAGTAACGAATGTTTTTGTGCCAGAAGGAGGACGAGGTCAGACTGTAACAACACAAATACACAGAGCAGAGACACAAACACAAATATACTAACAGAGGCATAAACCAACTTGAGAAGGATGTGAATGATTTGTCACACTTGAATGACTAACAAATACACTATAGATGTATTAATCACTTGCAGATGTAGACTCATGAAAATTTACACGACAGCCAGCGTCCAAAAGAGGAAAAACTTGGATGTAAGATGAAAAGAAATCATGAGACGGATTCAGGACATCCAACTTTTACAGGTAATAGTAAGCAAAACACAGACTGTGGAAACATTTCTTCCTGAGAGAGGAATCAAGACTGAAAGGAAGATTTCAAAACGGTGAATAAAATAAATGTGCATCAGCATATTAAACAGTTCAGCGAGTCTTTTATATCACAGAGCCCTCGACAGGATTGATAGTCGTCTAACAAAAGCCTGGGAGTTACTGGTTGACATCTGGGGCTTATTTTCTTGGATCAGTCTGTCACCAGCAGATGTTTGCTCGCTGACACACACATATATTTGTGTGTACGAGTAAATGTGTGGAAATGTCGCTCGGCTTTACTGCATTCATGCTAGAGTGTGCAAGCACTGACAGGGTATCCAACCTAAATACTTCATGAGTACTGATCACTTTGAGTCAGAAACATCAAGTTTAAAAAAACTACTGAAAGCTGTTGCCAAATACTTGGCTTCGTCTTGTTAGATTGCACTCCAATTAGATCATTTAGGATACAAATTAGAATCAATCAATATGTTTTTATAGTTGTGTTTTATGAGTACGTAAATATTTACAACCTTCTAATGTGTTTTCATAATGCATCTCATTGCTGTTTTAGTTTTTTATTCTATTTTATGTAAGTGTTTACATTTTTAAGACACAAATAATATTTATAGCACTTTGTTAGGTGTTTTTAAAATATGTCTCACTAAATAGCAGAGATGAAAATGTAATTAAAAATATCATCATTATAATGACCAGAAGTTTTACATTGAATATCACAAATAAGATGAGCAGCACTGTGCAGTTTTCATCTGCATAAACATTAAAATAATAGCATAGCTAATACCTTATGTTAACATATGAAAATCATATCAAATGTGCAGTGCAAACCATAGCATTTTCCTCCATTCTGAAGTCCCCACAACATGCATTGAGCTAAAAGTTAACCCAGTGTTACCTTGTATTTGCTATAAAGTAGTGGATGGTGGTCAAGAAGATGACTCGTATCAATTTTCTTTTTGCATGTTCTGTAGACAGGGTGACCATCTTTGAAAAGTTTTCCTCAGTACTTTTATAAAACCCCAAATATGACCACGCTTTAGACTAAGTACATCTCTGGAGAGCCGTCACCGCCTTCCACCACTGAGACACTAAGACAAACCAAAACTGCATGCCACATCTGTGCACCTGCATCTGGCTTACTTTGGTCAATGCCGGACAATATTCACCACAAGTTTTTCACAATAAAAACACAGCTAAACCACCAGTTCTAAATAGTATCACCAATCTATTGGTAACACTTTGAAGTACAGTATACTGACGGCACTCAACAATAAGGCTTGCTCACATACTCAGGGCAGGTAAAATGCCATGTCAGGCTGGTAAATCTAGCAACTCACTTACCCGACAGGGAAAGTGGTCAAAAAGAATCAAGCTATTGTATTATTTTGATTAATGATGAATGATTTATGGTTAAAGTCATTTTTAATGCAAGCATGCTGTTTTTGCCTCTCAAGATATGGAGACTTCATGCTTTTCTCCATTTGTTATCATATTAAACTGAATATCTTTAGACTGACAAAACAAGACATTTAAAGATATCATTTTACTCTTTTTTGGCATTTTATAGAGGTTGCAGCCCTAGATTGAACATGACAAACAACCTTAGTCTTTGCTGTTACTTGATAACGACTAATAAATAAAACAATCTGTACAGGCAGAAGTAAAAACTGGCTTTGAGCAAGTACATTTCTGATTTCTGCATCAGTGGCTGTATCTGATGAGTCTTTACCACAAAGTGAAACTCTTGGTTCCAGACTGCCTGTGCATCCAGTAGTGCCTGAGGCCCTGCTAATGATCAGGAGAACCAGGAACACATGTGAGCAAGTTACTCCAAATCCACTCTCCAAAATTTGTACATGACCCACGCAGTTGTATATCAGGCAGTGGATTAAATACTTACCGGTGAAAGTGCAGGAGTCTGTGAAGGTTTACTTCCTCTGCTAAATCCTTCAAGGTCTGCTGTGGTTTTGAGTGATCTGCGGACATGTGCAACTCAAATACTTGCAGCCAGAAAGACGAATGGAAACTGGAATACATAAAGGTGCTATAAGTTGCTTTATAATTTATTTTTTTACTTTTTAAGTTCTGCTGTAGCACTATAGTTAATACAGAACAAAACGTCTGACTATGTTTATACATAATTTCTTGATTTAAGTTGAAATATTTTGTATTTGTATTTTTCCTTAGAGTTGATATTTACTATGATTTAATTTCTAGTAAAAACAGTGTAGGTTTTGAACAATACTTTAGTGTCTAACTTCACATGTTAATGGCACCCCAGTGACACTAGGCAAATGTTTTGCATGTGATCAAGCCGTGTCCTGCTGTAATTCAATTCCCCACGCTGACTGCGTTTACAGTCTTTCATCCAGTGTGTGATATAGAGTGGTGGTTGTTATATAACTGGAGTTACATCCAGGTAACTTGTGTTTCCTCTGGTCTCATCGTACTTCCATGCAGTTGTGTGTTTACATTGTATCATTCACTGTAATAGAGAGCAGGGGTTGTGGTGAGCAGGGAGTTTACAGTGGAGATGACTGCGGGTGTGTGTTACCGAGAAAACTATGTAGTCATTCTTCAACTTTTTTGAGGCCCTTATAGAGTATGTTTGTAGCTGCCATAGCCACAACTTGTAGTTACATTTTGATCCATCTTATATCTCAACTACCTGCATGAGCTTCGAATCTACACCATAACCTCTTCAAATCAAGTTGAAAATCACTTGTAAAATTATCAGCACTATGCACTTTTTTTTGCATAAACATTAAAATAATAACAGCAGTACGTTGCTTAGCTTTCGGACTGGTGCACCTCTCCACCTCTCCAAACTGGTACGTGCCGACCGGCATCTACTGTAGGTGACGCACCGACTATTGATACTGTCTCTTTGCCTTTTTATCAGCACCGACTTGTATTAACACTCAGAGACAGTGGGGATGATGACGCAGATGCCTGTGTTAGAAGGACAGTGCTGAGTATCCGTTTACAGGCCAAACCACTCACAGTGGTGTCAGCCAAGGCACTTTCAGCACAAATAGTTTGAGCAGCACCTGATGGATGAAGGACCGCCCCTGTAACAGCTCAGCACAAGCACACACGCACTCACACTCGCGGTGCTTTCTCTCTAGTCGAGCATGGCGCATGAGATCCAGGCGATAAGGCAGCTTGGATTAAGTGTTACCAAATGTGCGTCAAAATAAGGTTTGGACCATGAGGCTGTGTTCGCTGCTAAACATGCTGTACTCAGCTGTTTGCTAATGGTTTAATTGAGGCCGTTTTGTCTGTCAGCCTTGTTGTGGGCCCTTCGTGATACTGAGTAAGTGAGTTCTCACTGAGTGCACATTCACTGCAGTCAGTAAGTAGTCGCATAGTGAAATATGTTTTGTTGTTTTGGCTCTGCACTCCACCACAGTAAGTTTAAAATGACTATGAGGTTGAAGTTCGGGGTTTTCAGGCATCATTTCGTTCTTTGAAACTAAGGCCATCTTGCAAAGCTTCTGATTATTCTCGGGAGACTCCTATTTTTCATTTCACTCACATGGTTTCCTCCCAGTATCACAGTTCTCCTGCATTTTTTCTCCCAACTTATGACAGTTTTTTTCACCTTTCTTTCCCTATTCATCATCACAATCTGTTTCTGGTACTACATGACATATATAAGCCTGACACCTGTAAAGTTTCCACCTGGATAACAGTAGAGATACACCAAATGCATCTCTATCAAATCTATCAATCAGATGTATCGAACCTCCTACTTTAGTTTTGAAAGTCTCCCTATTTTTGAGGGATTAAGGTTGGCATGTATGACCAAGGCCTGTGGTCGGGCAAGGTTCAATTTATTCAGTGTACAGTATTTGTGACAGCGGCAGTATTTGTTGATAACATAACAACACACATTAAAAATTGCCAAGGAAGAGAAGAGAATAAAGTCAATAAGTTTATTCTCATTGTGGTCCTCTAGTTTAATGCTTACCACATCACATGATAAACAACAACAACAACAAGACAGCAAGTGAAGACGGTACAATCTACATATAGTATATAGCAGACAGTGGGGTGTCTATGTCAACATGCTTCTGATTTCTGGGTCATTAAAAACTAAAAATGAAAATTGTTTATTCTACATTGTGATTTGCAGCCATTTCTTTAAGGCCACTTCAAACCTGCTCTGTGAAGTACCTATTTCCAGATTGTTCTATTATACTGCTGCACTACAGAGAATTGTGTTTTTTCCCATAAGGCTGTTGAATCAAACAGGTATGAAGTCTGTCGAGTTACCTCATGTAAAGGAGCGATGATTGTCTCTTAAAAGTGAGAAATAAAATGGCTGCATTGTCCTACTATGTACAGAATGGGGTTTTACTCCTACACTGTTCCTCCCACACAACTTACATGGATGTGAACACCCTCAAACACCTGTTTTACTCATTTTCACTTCATTTATTTTATTTGAAAGGTTTTGAAGTACCGCTTCAAAACATGCAAAAAGTAGAGTGTCTCATATGTTTATGCTTGTGTGAAATAGACTTAAATAGGGTCACGACATTAGCACCTCTTTAGCTTTTTGTCCCTCTACTAAGCCAAATTGCCTTGTCGCAGGTCTGTTTGGACGCTGAAGGTCACATGACATGCATGAACTTGGAGTGGCTCTGTGAACTGGCTCTGGTCTCCTCACTAAGCCTTCTCTCTTAATCTTTCCCAACAACAGTCTGTCGTAACCTATCTAATCAATCTAATTCTGGAGTTTGAAACCAGCAGCAGTTTGAAGCCAGAAAATAGAGGCTCCACATTTTGATGTAATTGCTTTTATCTTCTGTGAGACATTAGGGTTGGCTCACTTTACTGTCTCAGAGTGTCTGTCATGAGAACTGCTTATAAAGGATGGGGCTTGAGTTATCTATATTGTCAGCAAAACAACAATACTTTTCTTCCCTCTCAGCCCCAAGCCCACTGATTCCTACTGAAGACATAAATCTTTAAAAGTGGCTTACATGTATATGTTTTGTTTTTGTTTGTTTGTTTGTTTAAGGTCCACTGTAGTTTTTTTTTTTTAGCAAACATTACTTTTTTAATAGTTTTTGGACAGAAGAGAAACACAGAGGAATAAGATAAATCAGAATTTGGATACTACTACCTACTAATACTTGTTAATAGGAATTCAATCGTTCAATTCAATTGTTTTGGTATTTTCAAGGGATTTATTGAGCAGAAGAATCATTTTTGGCCAGCAGGCAGCTGTTTTCAGTGAAAAAGGCTTTAAGAAACCCACTGTACACTACCAGCCCAGCATCAAACAGCAGACAGACACAGTTAGCAACTAGCTGGTGAACACAGTGGAGCATTGTGGAGTTGGTAGAGACCAAAAACAGAGCTAAAAGAGAGAAACTAGAGATCGTCTTGTGATGGAATCACACCAGCCGCAACGCCCGTGAACATGTTGACGTTCCAACTCATGAGCTCTCAGTAGTCACTGCTGCATTATTACATGAGTACTCAGTATTGATATAAACTCACAAACTTCACTATTAGGCATCATCAGTGTTTAAAGGTCCAGTCTGTAAGATTTATGGGGATTTATTGGCAGATTAGGGCAGAACTTGAATATAATATTCAGATATATGTTTTCATTAGTGTATAATCACCTGAATTTTTCCATTGTAGACCCCCTCTAGAGGATGTGGGTCCTCTTCCATGGATGCATCTTGATGTTTCTTCAGTAGCCCAGAATGGACAAACCACACACTGGCTCTAGATACGGCCTTTCGCGTTTTGCGAGATTCACAACAACCATAGCTTCTCCCACATACTTCACAGGGGAAAGTGAGGCAACGTTTGCAATCTGCAACATCACCACTAGATATCACTAAATCCTAGACACTAGTCCTTTAAGACCATGCTGACCATATATGAGATGGATGGTTGCTCTACTGGGAGTGATTTGTAAGAGTATAGGGCCTCTTATTTCCTGTTACCAGCAGGCTCGGCTATGGCTTTGATTCATACCCCCTACTTCTGATGCCCTTGCTTGGACATCACCCGTCTTTTAACCCAGCCGTCATTTTCATCTCAAAATACTGCCAACTGTTTAGTACTGTTTGCTAACAGGTTTTTACCTTTCGGGCCAGCTGGATTTGCAAGATCATGAGGTCATGCAAGAATCTGTCCCGATTTGTGTATGTACCAGAGGTGGTGCGAACCAGTCGGCATCCTCAGAGGAACTACTTGCAGCATCAGGCATGGTTTTAGGTGCACTGACAGTGAGAGGTGTCCGTGGAAACGACTCGTCTCAAATAAACAATGACAGCTCCTAAAGAGGTTACCGAAGATGCTGTGATAGCATGAGTGATATCAGAACTGGAGAGTATTTCAGCATTGAAAGAAGGGCAAAGAATGGCACTGGAAGCTTTTATTGACTGAAAAGATGTTTTCATTCCTCTTCCAGCCGGCTTTGGTTTGGTGAGTTGATCTGATTGGTTTAAATTAGCCCATGTTAGACGTGATAGATGGTTCATCCAATCACTTGTGAAGTGTTGTTTGAAAGTGCCCGCCTTTTCCCAAACAATTTCTATGAACGGCTTCCCAGATGGTTCTGTGTAACAAACCATCTGGTGTGTCAGGTTAAACAAGTGTGCTGTACCAACTTAACAGATATGATATGTCAATGTTGTGTTCACAACTTGTTTCTTTCTTCTACCCCGAAGTGGCCAAAACAATCACCTATTGCAGTTTTAAGTACATAACGTGTTGCACATGCAGCTGGTTTACAGAGGAGAAGTAGACAACAACAATATGCCACAATCTGAGTCAAAAAACTTCTTTGCTTGACATTTTGAAATAGCAAAAGTCAGGTAGTTAAGATTTTATTGAGCACACATAAGTTAAATATTATAGTCAAGACTTTACATTTTAATTTCCTTGGTACCAGTCAAACTGACTGTTGGAGGTTGCATCTTTTTTCTTTTTTACTTTTCACCAGACGACAAAAAGGGGCCCCCATCTTAAATTTCCTCCTTCAGTTGTTTTGACTTACACTAAGGGCCAAGCTAGCTAAAGCTGTGACTGCAGTACTTATACACACTCGCACACTCAGAGGCCGTGGTTGAGTTTTCACTGTTAATCACTCTCATATGTGCAGGGGCCACTAGAAGGCGTGTTGTTTTATCGCACGTCATCATCTGTGTGTATGTCTGCGAGCATATGTTGCCAGTTAACACTTAAACAGGTAAAAAGTAAAAAGTGTGTGAGTTTTAGAAAAGACAGGCCTGTCTGTGAATGTGTAAATTGATTCTGTGTGTTTAGGATGGTTGTGCACATGTAGGCCTGTGAGTGTGTATGTAGACAGTCGAGTCAGAACATCAGCTTCAGTCTGAAGACTCGAGTGGATTAAGAGCTTAGAGACACACTCCTCCAGAGCTTTACACACAAACCCCCTTCATTCCCTTCACAGGATTGGGGTCCCTTAATCTCTAATTTATTCTTCTCTCTGCCAGCTTCCTATTAACCCTTACTGCTAGAGGAAAACGTCAGCGTGAATGTAAGTTCTGATTTGTGTCCTTTGGTTAACTGTACCAAACAGTACAACTCAATACCTTGTGTATGTGGCTGCTGAGTATTTGTGACCGAAGACTGAATCTTCAAATCTTCAAACATCCACTTTGACTCAAAGATGAACTGGTCTAAGGCCAAAGGTCGCTGAGACCTCACAAAACACGTTCTTAGCCATAACTTTTTTGGCCATAAACCCAAACACAGTGGTCCTGTGTCCTGTGTCAGTCACATGCTAATTGGCATCTAGATCATTTTAGTTTGATTTTTTTTTTGTTTTCTGTTGTCAGACAACTGAAAAATTATGAAAGTTTTATAGCAGTCCATGATATGTTGAATGTCAGTCAACAGCTGTGCTGTAAGAACGACTACATTGACGTTAAAAATGAGCCATGACGATGGAGAAAATTAGCTGTGTATGTACGCTTGTAACACATACAGAAAGTGCCTAAAACAACTCTGAACTTTATTATTAGGAACAGTTACTAACTGGTGTAACTGGGAACTGGCCCACTCAGGTGTCCAGTAAGAACTTAATCAGAGATGTCTGATTTTGTGATCCTGGGAATGTCTATTCATTGCCAGATGAATGACAAGTTTAGTATGAAGTTACCTGTAGTTGTTCTGGGCTGCACACAGAACTACAAGTAGTCCAGAAATGGAGCAGCAAGAGCGAGCTAGAGGGCGAGACGGTTAGGTCTAGAGGGGAACCGTAGACCTGCAAATGACCTTGTAATTGTAATTATTTTAACCCAAACTGTGATTTGTCTCTAATGAAGTGTTTCCTGTCCCTAAACCTACACAGCCCTCTCTCATTATAAATCATTCTTAGTTTGTACGATCTGCACAATAAAGAAACAGCACAAACAAATCTTGCACGAGTTTTACAAACCAAGGATTCCCTTCTAGATATGAACGAGTGAGAGGGATTGATGTGCTGATACTCAATATTGATTGAACATATAAAGAAAGTGAATGATCTGGCCTTTGCTGCAATTATTGTAGCTGCTGAAGAACACATATCTATACAGACTTTGCTTATCTCTTGCAAATGCACTGCACAGACAACAGACATGTAGAGGGTAATTTCTAGATCACATGAGGTCCTCTAGTAATACTAATCCTGTGCACACAGGGCTTAATAGGATAAAATGATGAGGTGATGACATTTTATATCCAAAAAGTCAAAGCTCTCTGTCATTCATCTGTACTTTGTTGTAAAAACTAATTTAATTTAATAATTTTGATTGAATTCCATCAAATGTCAATGTAGAGATAAGTTCTATGTTAAGTTCCTTTAAAGTCTTCACTACACACATTATATGAGTATGGACAGACATGCATGTAAACTGTAACTCGACTGGTTGGCGGAGGTATACGACTATGAGGCAGTAATTCAAGTTAAACTTGACAGGAACTTGAACTTCTGTAAATCTGTCATTGATCAAAGCTGCATCACTTAAATCTAATGCGATCAGACAGAAATAAACGGTTGTGAGGCCCTCAGTGTGTGCAGGAGCCTGTCTGTGGCCTCGATCCTGACCCAAACTTAGATTCTGCTTTAATCCCTGAGTCATCTTAGTTACCAACTCTCAAGAACTTTAGAGAGATGAGGAGACATAAGATGGAGAAGGAGTGGAGGAGAAAGGTGGGAAAAGAAAATTGAGAGAGACAAAATAGGTAAAGACATGAAAAAATAGAAGAATATAAAGAATGGATTGGATATGAAAATGATGATGATTGATGATATCTTCTTATTTACTGCCCCATATGTATTATTGTCAATCATCTATTCTAACAAGGCAGAGGTTGGGCAGTTTGAAGCGAGGCCTCTGTTCGTGTTGGACTCACTTTAGGTTCGGACTCCTGAAAAAGGATTCAGAGCTGTGTAGCAGGAGTTACTGTAGGGAAATCAAGCTGTCTGTGTGGCAGCACAATGTGCTGTACAGTAAATACCCTTTAAAGATCCCTATCATCCCTGTGTTTGGTGTCTTGATGCCAGCTACATGTCAGGGAGACAGACATTGATTCTAATGAGATCAAGCAGTCGTTAATGAGCGGGTTGCCCTGTGTGTTAGTGTGTGTGTGTGTGTGTGTGTGTGTGTGTGTGTGTGTGTGTGCGCGCGTGCATGCATGTACACGTCTGTGTGTGTCAGGACGTCTGTGCCTTGGCATCCAGCTTAAACCTGCAGTAGATTCTTCTTGATCCTGTATTTATCTCTCTCAGACAAAGCGAGCCACATGAGGACACCTGAATTGAATCTGATTCTTTTCAAATCACGTCATCAAATCTATTCAAGTTTGGTGTGTAACAATTTTAAGTAAGAGAGGATGTGAATAAAATCAATGACTGACACTCAGGCTACTTAACTTAAAAGGACAGTTCACCCCAAAATCAGAAATATTTTCCTCTTACCTTTAGTGCAATTTTCCATAAAGATTGGATTGGTGTGTGTTGGTGCATTTATATCAGTCGTAGAGATGCCTGTCTTTTCTCAAATATAACATAACTAGATGGCAATTAGCTTGTGGCGCTCACAGCACCAAAGAAATGCATCTGAAAAACCCAACAGCCGTGTCTCTTTCATGAAATCATGACATAGTTTACTTAAGATAATCCACAGACCTTGTTGTGAGCAGTTTCATGTAGGAACTGTTTTCTTCTTTTCAATCTGAAATACCATATCACCTCACAGAAGGAAGCATGCATCTACTCATGGATGAGAGGCTTGTGCATGTGATGGTGTGGGATGTAAACATTAATGGTGTCCTTCTCTGTGAGGGTTCAGTAACCTGCTGCTCTTTTGCCTCTTTCTAAGGTCTAAAGTGACTCTTACATTCTCCAATTGTAAAAATTAGTAGCTTATACATAATATTAATATTTTGTCAACTAGAATGTGTCACAGCCTTCATCTGTGGCTCATTGCCTTTCCTCTAAATTTCACCGGTGGCTAGTCTTGAGTAGAGATGAAATGAAAATTTCACATTACCATCACAGTGACCGAAATGATGATAAATAAAAAAAATGTCTCTTCTGTGAATAAAGTTTTCAGACTCCTGTCCTCAGCTGAGCAGTAACTTCTCATTTATGAGTGGTTACAGCTACATGAGATGCACGTTTCCTTCTGCACAGTGATACACTTGGTTAATAATTTAAACCAAGTGGAGGAATGGAACAGCTTTTTAGAGATTCTACCAAATAGAAACAGTATTATACAAGAAATGGTAAAAAAAAAAAAAAAATGGCAACATAATTTTCACACATTTCGTACTTTCTAGTCACACTTTGATTTTGTTCAAATTGGAATGGATGGAATTTAAATGTATCAAACAATGAAACTAGTTTCATGCATCATTCTGGACCCTGAGCTGATACATCTCTAATTGCCACCTTTAAGGAACATTTCCTTGTAACCTGATCTTAACATTTAGAAAATGTCACTTCTTCGGTCAGGTAGAAAGTGTCCTTTTGCAAAGGCCAACGGCACTCATGAGACTGAACCTGTCTCTGTTTGGCCTCTCTGTTTCATAGAGGGATTCTGGCAACAGCCAAACAGTCTGCTGTGCCAGGGACAAGAAGACTGTGTGTCCTTTCCCAAACTGCCTCAAAGCAGAGACGAAATGGGACAAGTCCCCCGAGAAGTCAGATAAAGACCATAGGAAAAATGCTCCAAAGAGAAAGAATGAGGGAACATGGAGATGAGGAGATACAGTGTGAGTGTGTACATGTAACATGCAGGAATGAAAACATTGGCTAAACGTGACTGTACTTTGGGAACGTTTCAGTGATGGTTTTGCTGTACCTGTGCCAGGGCGCCAAGCTTTTCCAGGTCAGGGGTTCAGGGGGAGGCTACACCTGAATGCATGGCTCCTGCTGGGGTCTGGAACATTCCTCTGGGCCTCAGTAATGACCTCCTAATGGCACTAATGAGCCTCCACAGAGGAGCCCTGCTCCACATGGGTCTGCTGGAACAGAGAGAGCAGGGAGGGTGGGGGGGGGTGAAAGGTAAACATAGAAATTGGGAGAAAGATGGAGTTCGATCTGGATGAGTGAAATGGAGAAGGACGGGAGTTAGAGATCTGTGGGAAGAGGGGAGGAGGGAGGGAAAGGGTGGGAAAAACCTGAACAAAGAGAAGATACTGGAGTTAAAAAACAACCTCAGTGTCCTTTGGAACTGACTTTTTCTTGGCAGCCATATTGATATGAAATAGCAGGGTAAAAACAGGTGTTACCAATGATACTTATTAAGGTCCCCTTCCATTTAGTGTAGCAGAGCCTTTCCAGTGAGCCAGCATACACAATAGCAGCACCTTGACCCTGTTTGACATGATTACTATTAGCATTAGTAATTAGTATCATTGGTAACACCTGTGTTTACTATTTCATGTCAATATGGCGGCTGTGAAAAAGGTCCATTATGTTCCTTGTGGATGAAACTGAATGTTAAACTACATTGCAATTGACCCATTTGGAGTTTTGTTTACAGGTGACAGGGTTTCTCTGAATGCTTGTAACAATGCCTAGTTTGGCGTTCTCAAATTCAACAAGCTGATTATAATTTTATCTCTTCTTTCCCCCTATCCTTCTCATCCCTGCCCCTCTCCACCCTCTCTTATCTTGTCTTGATGCTGCTGTATGTGGAGGTGAGTTATCCATGGGCGAGCTCCAGGATCCCTTCCTCGTCAGCATCCACCTGATCGCTGACCCCGGCCAAGGCAAGTTCCTGCAGCGTGCCGCTGATGCTGTACTGGCATGGGTTCATCCTGAGCTGCAGCTCTTCCGAGTCTCGGAGCGGGCCTCCGTCTCCCAGCGGCCTCGGCACAAGCACCATCAGAATGGCAGCCTGGGTGCAGCCTGCCAGCCAGCACTGGCTGTCATCCTATTCCTCCAGGAGGCATATGGCGGTGAGGAGCAAATCCTGATGCTGCACCGCACCTTGCAGAGGCCGCCTTGGCGCTACCACCACACTGAAAAAGTCAGCAATGGCCGACGGATGCTACCGTTGACGCCATGCAGTCAGGACTTTTTCACTCTGGCTCCTGGCACGCCGCTCTGGGCTGTGCGGCAGGTCCATTACGGGAAAGAAATTGTGCGATTTACAATATATTGCCAACATGAGAATTATGTGGATATGGTGCGGCTTTACAAGCTGCTGCTTCAGCGGAGGGTAGCGCAGAAGAAGGAGGACTTTTGCTTCTTTGTGGTTTACTCCAATCCAGACATGGAGATACAGTTGTCCTTTAAGAGGCTCCCGCGAGGCCAGAGTCCGATGGTGCTGGATTCAGCGGTGATGGAAGTGAGGGTACGAGACGTCGGGGCACTGGTGCCCCTGCTGCCACAACCCTGCAGCCCAATCAGTGAGGTCCGCTGGCAGACGGAGGACTACGATGGAAATAAGATCTTGTTACAGGTAAGAGTGCTTGCTGTTGGTGCCATTTTTTGCATGTGCCAAATATACTACCCTTTTCACCCTAAACAACCCAACCACTGAGGGCAATGAGTACTAGCCAGTCAGAGGTAGCGGGTTATGACTCTGTCCAAGAAATGTTGCATCTGACTGTGTCTCTCTGTGAAATAACTATAGGTCAGTGCCTAATAATTGTCATCTTTCAAGATCAAACTGCACATTTTAGAGTGGCCTCTTATTGTGACTAGTCTAAGGCAAACCTGTGCAATATTCCTGCTGTTTAATCAGCGTCTCTATATGCCACTCCTGTCAGGTGGATGGATTATCTTCATAGAGAAGAAATAACTTACATGGATTTTTAACAAATCTGTGAACGAAATTTGACAGGGGGAAAAAAAAACTCTTGATGGTGGCACGGTGGTGCGGTGGTTAGCACTGCCGCCTCACAGCAAGAAGGTCCTGAGTTCGATCCCCCAGCTCCCTGGCTGGCGCAGGGCCTTTCTGTGTGGAGTTTGCATGTTCTCCCTGTGTCTGCGTGGGTTCTCTGTGGGTTCTCCGGCTTCCTCCCACAGTCCAAAGACATGCATGTTAGGTTAATTGGTGACTCTAAATTGCCCAAAGGTGTGAATATGAGTGTGAGTGGTTGTCTGTCTATGTGTCAGCCCTGCGATGAACTGGTGACCTGTCCAGGGTGAACCCTGCCTCTCGCCCAATGTCAGCTGGGATAGACTCCAGCAGCCCACGACCCTTACGGACTAAGCGGTTACAGAAAATGAATGAATGAAAAAACTCTTGATGTGCATCCTCATTGAGTTTTTACTTCAACTCATTAAAAATTGGAGCAAAAACAAATATGTTGTGTTTATATTTTTGTTGAGCGTAAAATACCAACAGGTTGCATACTTATGTTACCCAGGTTACACTGATTACCTCCACCTTTGAGGTTGTGTCTTCTGCACCTGCGGTTAGTCATCAGGATGTCTCAAAAACTTTACCGAACTTTACTGAAGGAACAACTGATTTGCTCTTAGTACTGTGTGACCTTTAAAAACAACTTTTGCTCTTAACTCCTGAAACATGATTAAAAGTAAAAATGATTGTTTTGCTATCTATCTATTATTAAAGTAACAAGTTTTATCTCAGGACAAAATAACCACAGAAAGAAGGACGTTTCTTGCTACGGTCTGTAACAAAAACAGAGAAAAAAAGGCAGTGTGTTGAGTGAAAGAACAAGAGAAGCATAGAGCGAGAAAGAAAGAAAAAAAGGTTCAGCGAGGGATATAAAACAGATTCTGCTGCCAAAAATAACACTCAAACAGCAGAGAAAGCAGCATTGAGTCTCTGCAATTTGTACCCCCTTTTATTCCATCCATCCAACTCTAAATGTATGTAAATGGATATCTATGTATCCATCAACATCAATCCATCCTTCATCCAGACTGTAAAATGTTTGCATGTACACGTTTCACAATGATTACACAAAGATGTATGGCATTAAAAAATGTGTTTGAAGTGAATGAAAACACACACTCATCCACCAAAGAACACACACACACACACACACACACACACACACACACACACACACACACACACACACACACACACAGAATGGTCCTTGTTTGGAGGGTATCAGTTTCACAGGGGATATTTGTGTCCAGGCGGAGGCAGATAAGAAGTTTTGAAAGTTCAAGCCGATTAAGCAGCAGTCCATTACTGGGATTGGAACAGCACTGAGCGAAACAATAAGCTAATCTGTCATGACAATGGACCATATGCATGATGCTTACCCGCCACCTGTCTTGATGTCGTGTGCTCCTCCGTACTGTTACACACTGTGTAACATTGCACTGTGTCAGTTAGCTTACATTAGCAGCACAAAGACTGGGAACTGTGAAGCTGCAGTCAAATGTGAGATTGGTAATGATCTTCTCATCAAACTCTTGGCCAGAAAGCAAAAAAAAAGTTAAGACTGTGTCAGTTTGGTGTGGCCAGTGGCTCTAAATATAACACATCCAGACCCTGTAGAGATGAAGACACTCACAGCTGCAGCGAACTCTGAATGTTTCATTGTGGCATTTGCAAGATTAACACTACATCATCCAATGATGGATAATGATGGTGATGGTAAATGAACCCCAGACTCCCTTCAAAAAATCACAGTGTTTTGTGAGTTGTTAAGTTTGGAGAAAGTTTATAAACTTTGTGCAGTGCTGTCTATGAAACTTTGTTAATTATTTGCCACCTCTTGTAAATTCGGCAAATGTAACACAATTAATGATTCCTTTCTTTGTAGGCTGATTATGCTCAGTTTGTCGCGGTGTTTTGTAGTATCAATGTGTAGGCTTCTCTTTGAGTAGGCAAATTATACGACTTATTAACATATGACTGAAACGCTCAACGCTATACAGAGCACACACATACACAGCACACTTGCTTGCTTTCATTTTTCATACAGTTCTATTGAATAATGCATCCTTCGCACTTTCATGGCACAGAATAGATGTACAATCAGTAAATAGAGCCTCCGTCTCTTTCTTGTTCTTGTCCTCAAAATTTGAACAACAACCTATATAATTTATTTTAGCTAAACACAAATATCTGTATCAATATTATGTTGTGTACGGATGCTTTCACACATGCCTTCATGATGCATTTTACTTTAAATACATAAACATGTCCAAATATAGATCACATTTAGTGTAAATTGTGTCTCAGAATCTGAATCTCACTGTTCTACCTTCTGTTAGCAGAGCACACAATTGAATTTTAGGCTTCAGTGATTGGATGTTTCATAGCCAAGTGCACCATGGGAGTTGTAGTTGACTGCTCTCCTGAAGTACTGGTATCTTTAAGTTTTTATTAAGGAAACAGACATTTTCTAACATAGTTGTTCAAGTTTTATATTGATTACCAAAACAAGAGAGTCTGCTGTTCATCAAAGTAGTCCAACTGTCAGTCAAAATAAACAGGAATTTTACTTTCAGAATCCTGCAACTTTGTTACCCTGTTATCTTTAGGGTCTGTGGAATTGGAACAAAAAATGCTAACATGATATATTTTTGCTCGTGTGGCTTATTATTGAATCTAGGGCTGCTGCAACTAGTGGCTTAAAAATGACTGAAACAATTGATCGAATGTCAACCAAACTGCTTAGCAAATAAAGAATTACATTTATTAACTTAAACCACAGATTTTCTGGCCTCTGCAGTATCGTGTAGTTGAGGATTATTGTTCATTTGTGCTGTTTTTGGCTTGCTGAGGTCAAATCTCTGGCTGACCTTGCTTATCCCAAGATAACTAAGGCTTACAAGAGTAAGGGTCTGATCATCGCCATGTCAACAAGCTCATTACCCAGCACCCCCTGCTGCGGCTCCTCCCCAGCATTGTAGCATGTTGTCTTCACGGGAAACTGGACAGACCCTGTCAGGTCGTATTAGCAGATGGTGGCACACACGCTTTCACCCAAACATGCACAGAAAAAACTCTCAGTAAACAGCAAATGTGTGCAGTTGACCTGCAGCATCTTTTTGGATAACTCGTGCACACACGCACACACACACACACACACACACACACACACACACACACACACACACACACACACACGCACACAAACTCATCCTGCTTTGGCCTCTGTCTTAAGTGTCATTAAGTTTTAAATCACAGCCTCGACAGTAGACGACAACACTCACTGCCTCTTTCTTTCCTGTGTGGGAGAGATAAGTACGCAGCCGTACGACTGCTTCATGGCTCAGAGCGAAGGAAAGCATCCGAAAAAAAGACAAAGTGTAGAAGAGAGTGAGAGAAAGACAAACAAGAGGCAGAGGACTGTAGAGCAGAGAGAAGAACAGAAACAGAGGGCAGAGGTGGTTAATATGAGAGAGCAGAGACATTGAGCAGGGAGAGAGAGTAAAACACTGGGGCTTTGTTACTCGTTCACTCTCAACACACAGACACAGTGATACATTTGATTTTCTTTTGGCCACTTTGGGGCAGCAGAAACAAACTGAACAAAACCTTGACATACCATCACATTTTAAATCTACTACAAGGAGTGTTAAACTGTTTATGAAAGTCTCCATTTATTACTCATGCCTCTAGATGACCTACATAAGCAAACAAGACCATCTGCAAGAAGATCGGCTATTTATACATAATTATTCTTCATGCCTGCCACCGGGTCAGATTCTCCGTGAAATCAGATGAAATGAGCCTGTGTTTACTTTTTCTCAGACATAGTTACAGCATGTAGCATGTTAGCCGATTTAAAATTAATATTTCTTTAGATAATTTTATTTTTGGACACTTTTGTCCACTGGGCCCTCCAAAATCCACACAATATGAAAGAGTCTTGTAGTAGCTTTAAGTTGAAAGGGTGAACTTATTACATGTCAGCAGTTACGCAGCAACATTAACATTCATTCTGGACTCGTGTTTCTGACCAACTGAGAAATGTTAATCCAATATCCAGTCTCTTTTTGCCAAGCAATGTACTGCTGTGGTCAGCAGCAAAATGTATTTTTACCACCTAAAAAAAAAGGTCCATCTAAAATGATCAATTCAGTGTATGTTAAGTGCTAAATTTAGAATAATTTCACTACTTTACACTGCCTTTAGACAGCCCTTCCTAACAGGAAACCACCATTATATAAGCCAAATATTACCATTGGCAAATAAGTCATTTTACCTCACAGAACACAATAGGTTTACCCCAACCTTGATAGTTAATTTGTTTGTGTTATTGTGTGACTTTTAAAATGTTAGTTTGCATTCACCAGTTTCACAATGCCAAACAAACTTACTGATCAAGTCAGCGGTGGGCCGGCAACTCCTGTGGACAACACAGTGAAATTATTGATTAGTCGACGATATTTAGCTTATATAACAGCAATTTCCCATCAGAAAAGGCTTTCTGACAGCAAAGTAAAGTGGTGAAAATATTCCTGACATAGCATACACTTATTGATAGCTTTGTATTTTTTTGTTCTGTAAATATCCGTCTCTTTAGCTGCTAAATTCTGCACTCTGTTTACCAGTCACTAACTGTGTCACTAACAAACATGACAACATTAGAGAACTGAGAGCAAACCAAAGCAGTAAATTATGGAAATTATGAATGGAAGCGATATTTTTCTACCTACTATTTGTCCATAGCTGCAGATAATCAGAGGACTGGACTGATTGTCTGCCTCTCAATCAGCTGAGAGTCCACTTAACTACACACTCACATAAACAGGTGTCCTCTTAACGAGCCACTTGCTTAACGAGCTCCACCCTGTTACTATAGCGACACTCTGGTCAGTAGTCTGCCATTTTTGTGCTTTTGCTTTTGTATGAACCCCCCTCCCCTAAACATAAATACTTCAATTCAATCCATCTTGATCCACAATAATTAATGTTAGAAATACAAACATCAGTCATGAGAACTAAATGATTAAATCACTGTTCAACTCTTGGAAACTAAGATTTTTTTCATGATATTTATTGTCGTCAAACATGAACATATGGAAACCTGCAAACTCCCCTTCATCCCTGTGCTCTTGGAAATAATTGTCATGAGGCTGCTGTGTGGAAAGTTATTGCTTCTGCTTGTATTGTTCGGTTGGAAAGCCGGATGACAGGGCAGACATGAGAACAGAAACATGGAGAAACTATCAAGACGGAGAGGAGGAGGAGGGACCCGTGCATTTTAATACTTACAGAGAAGGAAAACCGAACTGACAGAGCGATGAAATGCATACTGCTGCAGCTGCCTCACATGTTAAAAAAAGGAACATTTGTGTCAGAACAGGAGAATCAACCATATTCTTCTTACTTTTCCAGACCTGCTGCTTTGTGGATGATAATCAGACTGTAGGTTGGTGGGATTTCTGCACAGCATGCTTTGTGTTTTGAGATATTTTGGTGGGTAAATGGAAGTGTTATACACACGGGGCTCCTCAAGACGCTGATGAATTCTCCAGCTGCTGGTGTGATCCATAAAGTGGCCTGGCTGAGAACAGGGAGCGTGTGGGGGCTTTTGTAAAACCCCGGGGTTCCCTTGTACCCCTTCCTCCTTTGCGTCGCGTGAGGAGCGCTTGGTTGCATGAGAGCCTGCAGGGAGAGGTTAATGGTCTCCAATATGCACCTCCTTTCTTTGTAACCCCCGTGACCTCATGTTTAACTACATCTGCAAGATATACAACAACAAGAAAGGAGAAGTACTGTGCTCTCTTACACTGCAGCAGTCCCCTTCTACAAACAGGCAAAATATTTCAACAAGATTCTTATCAAATTTCCATTTCAAAGGTCAAGAGTGAGCCTCATGAGCTCCAGAAAAAATATGTAATCTTTAGAAATTTGCTCATATCAAATAATAAAACCTGCCAATGGATTAATCAGAACCAGTGCTTACTGGATATAATGAAATGTCGGAAATTCAGAGTAAAGGTTCTTGACATTTGGCAGACCTGCGGGAGATTTGGGGACATGAAATCTATACAGGCCATGTTCAAAGCCTCCATTGCAAACATTTCCCCCTTTAGTGTCATTACATTTTATGGCATTATCCCCACACAGTCAGTCACACTGCGCTTTCTGTTTCTCTTTCTTTTCACTGACAGGTCTAATGAGTGATGGAGTAGGCTCAAGTATCAATGTGCAAACTGCGATTAGGGACGTTTTTCTGCATTTATTTTTGGCTGACTGTGGGAGTGGCAATAAGTTGTGTGCATGCCCCCAGTTCCCCAGTTACTGAGATTTGTAAAACAGTTTTAGTGTAAAGAAGTAAAAGTACATTCTATAAAGGATCTATAAAGCATAGCTGGCATACTGGCCTGCTTACTCTTCGTATCAATCCTGGTGGACACATCAGGAATAGCAGTGCATATTCCTTACAATTTCCCAAACACTAATGTGTCTTGGACCCTTTAGCAGGCTGGTTCCATCATCATTCTGGTCCCATCAGCGAAGGAGACTATGTGTTCTCTTCAAATGAACTCAAGTCTACCTTTAAATACAGTTTTAATGTAAGACTATAAAGCTGTTCACAGCAGGCATTTTGACACATTACAGCAGTAAAAGCACAGGTGTAATGGATAACATTAAAACGGATTGCATTTATTTCCAAGACTCTGCTGTTCTGCATGCTGGCTCACTGTTCTGGCTTACTGAGACATCTGTGCTTTTCCTGCTGTGCTTTCCCTACTATACGTCAAAATGTCAACCATGAGAAATGTATAACTAATTTTCTTTTTTCAATTTTCTTTTAATTAGATTTCTAATTTTACAGTGAAGACTAATTAGTACAACAAAACAAAAATATTAATTTAACTATTGATTTAAAGATCTACTGTAAATAAATTTTGCTTTTGTTTTTTTTATTTTTTAAGACTGATCTGATTCTTGAAGCGAACCCATCAAGTGTCTCTTAATAGATGTTTGGGACATGACTTGGTCTTGTCAGCTGAAACAAGTTTATTAATAATGTATTTCAAATGGTGCTTTACAAGATATTTTTTACAAGGATAGTTCAGATTTTTTGAAGTGGGACTGTATGATGTACTTATTGATAGTCAGTGTATTACCTAATGTAGCTGGCCCCCAGTTTGGAGAAGCAGAGAGGAGGACCAGCACAGAGGCTAAGCAATGTACTGCTGTGGGCAGGGGTCAGCAGTAAAACTTATATTAGCCATTTAAAAAATGCCCAACCAAAAAAATCAATATTATTTTAAGTGTACGTTATATTTACAATACCTTCAACACTTCATGTTGCTATCAGACAGCCTTTTCTGATGGAAAACCACTGTTATATAACCACATATCGCTCTCTCTCTTGCTCAACCAAAGGCCATAAGCAAAATAATTATTTTAAACTCCCAGAACACTAGTTGTTGGTCTACCACAGCCAAGATCCATCAGTTTGTTTGTGTTCTTGTGTGCATTTGGTGAATCTGAACTAACCGTTTAAAACACCGAAATCACACATTACCATAAAGAAACTGGCCAATCAAGGCTGTGGTAGACCAGCAGCTCTCTTGTTCTGCCAGGTGAAATGATTCATTTCACCAGTGGAGTCTTGTTGGCATCTCAAAATTGGGAATGTGTCAGCTAGCACCTGCTTTAGTTAATATACAGAGTATTGATAAGTACCTCAAACAAGCACACTTCAAATATTCCTGACTATCCCTTTGATCTATTTGGAGAATAAATTACATATAGTCATCCTAAAATAAGATATTCTGATTCTATATTGATTTGGCTTTCTTGCAGTGTACCTCTGGGAAAGTTTCCCATTAGATTGTCTAAGTTCAAAAAAGTTACATACTCATTACATTATAATTTGTTTACTTTTCCTTTCTGCTCAGGTCCAAGGTGCACATTTCAAACACCAACATGACCCCTGCCACATGTCATCCGCTATCACTGAATCAGCCTCAGCTCCCTCCACCTTCACACGGAACGCCGCCTCCTACAGGAACCGTCGGCACCACCATCGGGCGATGTCCCGTCTCAGAACCCACCAGACCCCCAACAGCTCCCACCCTCTGGGCTGCGGGGAGCTGGACGAGCAGGAGCAGTGGGCTGACCGGCACCACCCGGACACCTGGAGGACCCAGTGGAGGGGCCACCGGTCCGGCTCCCTCTTCTCTCTACCCAACCTGGGCTCGGCCAGTTCCCGCTCCACCTGCTCTTCTCCTGGCCCTTCTCCCAGCCCCCATCACCGGAGCCACTCCCTCAACAGGAGCTCCTCACACGTCCCGCCCTTCCGGCTCAATGTCGATGCTCTAATCGGGGCAGAGGAGACGGATGTGGACACAGGGGACAAAGTGAATCCAGGCAGCAGTGTGGACCTTACAGTGGTGTCTGCGTACATCAAATCCAGCCTGCCACAGATGTCTCGGCCAGTATCGGCGCCACCAGAAGACATCGGGCCCTCCATATCTCCTGGCTTCTCAGAGAACACCTACAGGGCTGCCACACTGGGCCGGACTCCAAACAGCTTCAACACTCCCTCCACTTTGTTGGGGTTACGTGTTCACAGCACCAGTGTGAACACAAGTGCTGCTCCATCCCTGAGCGATGTCTCCATAAACCAGTCGGACAGCTGCAGCATCATTAGTGCACCAGTTATAGATGCAGACAAAGTAGAAGAAGAAGAAGAACAAGAATTCTACATTTGATCTGTTGTATCTATAAGCTTAGAGGACTCACTCTGGCCAGTGATGACAGACTTCAACACAGCTCTACTCTGCCCCCTGGTGTTTGATAGTAAAACTGACAGTGACAGCATAAACTGGATTTCAGCACAAACTGTATTTAATGTTTTCATGTATTTGTGAATGTTGCTTTTCTTGCATGTAGATTTAAGCTTTGTAAATGTCGGGTTATATATTATAAAGTAAATGAAATCACACATTTAAAGGACCGACCACATAACTGTGTACAGAAACGCTACTCAATAAATGTTTCTCTCCATCATGTGTGCTACATAGTACACCGTTAAGGTAACTTTTCAATGTTGATTCTCCATTTTATTCATATTAAGGGGATCGTTTGGATTATTTGAAGTAGGGTTATGTGAGGTCGTCATTGTATTACCTACAGTAGTCGGGACAAAAGCCACCTAAAAAACTCAATATCACTTTAAGTGTACACTGCATTTAGCGTTTTCTGATGGGTAACTGCCTACAAATATCGCCCTTTCCAAATCAACCAAACCTCATAAGTGAAATCAGTAATTTTACCTGGCAGAACCCAGGAATTTCTGGTCTACCACACCCTTGATCTTTTAGTTTCATGTTATTGTGTGACTTTAGTGGTATAAAAGGATAATTCAGATTCACTGAAATCATACAATAACACAAACAAACAAACAGATAGAGGCTGTGGTAGACCAGCAACTCCTGGGTCCTGCCAGGTAAAATTACTGATTTTGCTTATAGAGTTTGGTTTGGTTTGGAGAGAGTGATATTTGGCTTGTATAATGGCGGCTTCCCATTGGAAAAGGCTGACTGATGGCAAAGTAAAGCGGTGGAAATATTCTACCTATAGCATACAATCAAACTGATGTGGCTAAATTACCTTTTTCTGGTGACCCTGTCCACAACAGTATGTAACTTAGCTTCCATGCCGGTCCTCCTCTCTGCTTTTCCTAGATGGGCCAGCTCAACAGGCATCTCCTGTAGTTAATATACTGACTGTGGAGAAGTAGGTGTTACAGTCCCATTTCAGATAATCCAAACTATCCCTTTAAAGTCTTTATCCAAAAATTATTCCGGGTTGAGTATTAAAGTGAGAATAGTCTGAGGTTAGAGTCTGGAGGCCACAAGAAGCCTGTCAGGTTTTTGAGAATGACAGCAAAGTGACTAACAAGCTCTTCCTTATTTCATGCAGAATTTATGAGGGTGTGTAGGAAAAGATTCAACGAATGGATAAACAAGTCAATTTATCACAAATAAGAGAAACTGAAAGCTCTGAGAGCTGGTACCTTTAGTTAGGCAGTAAATGCAGTCAACTGGACTGTGATGAGTTTGTCATTCTGCAGATGTTCAATAACACAACAGTACAACCAAGTTCAGGAACTGTTAGAGCTCAAATATCCACCAAACGGATTAAAATAGATACCCTAAATACTTTCACACTGAATTCCTTAAGTATCTAACATTTTTCAATCTACACACACAAAATTTACTAAAAATGTTTAACTTGTGCCCCAAAGTTCATTTACTTGAAACAGGCTGCTTAATTATATCTCACAGTTAAACCCCCAAATAAATGAAGGGAAACTGAGGATTATTCACTTCATCCCTGTTTCACTGTAATGTGGATATGTAAGGTGGGCTTTTAGAGGCATGTTCACTACATACATATGAAGTTAACTCAATTTAAAACAAACAGTCAAAAATACATTCAGATGGGGAAAAAAACTAATAGAAAACCTCAAAATATTATCGTCAAATGTATAGAATTCAATAGGCACAGAAAACTAAAGAATAATAAAGACAGAATCTGGTCAGTAATGCAGTCAAAATAACATAAATTAACCAACTTTAGTTAAAACATACTAAAGATGGTCTTAAGGGGGGTCTTGAGTTTTATAAATGTTACTCGATAAAGAGTAAATAAATAAAAGGTTTTTGACCTCCAGGTCAAAGGATGAATACAAACTATTCTCTAACATTTTCTTCTCGCAGACTGGACTGTAACGTCTTTTAGTGCAGTACAGTGGTGCCCTCTTGTGATTAACATTGAGGTTAAAGATTTAATTTGAATGTTCACACATTCAGTGATTATATCATCATTACAGAACTGTGTCTTGATTTCACACTGATTTCTAAATTGGTAAATCCAGAGATAATCTGTCGAAGTTTTTTAAGAGCCTTTAAAACAGCATTCCTGAATGTCAGTTGTTTCACTGAGGTCGGTAACGCTCCTCTGTGACTTTTAGAGAATCTTAAACAACATCTTGTTTCAGCTCGGCCTGTGAAACCTGCCTCCTCTCTACACAGTTTAAGCACTTAAACAGGTGTCAGTCTCCTTGTGAGGTCTCCACACAGTCTGAAGAGGGAAATCCAATAATAGTGCACACTGGTGGTTGTCATGGCAAAGTCTACTTGCAGCCCTGCAGAGGTGACGTCATCATCAGCCAATCAACACAGAGAGTGGTATAATGTATTAGTTCCACACAGTGCAGCGGTTAAACATGAAGAAGTCTGGAAAACAGATCAGACTGCAAGTTGAGAGCCAGAGATCCCTGACAAAGTTTGGTACAACAGTCTAAATAAAATTTATTCCCTTATTTTTTTCTTTCTTCTTCTTCAAAGGTAAAACATATTTTGTAATTTGTACAGAGCCAAAGATTTTTTAGTGTTAAGCACTGTTGAGAATGAGAGAAAAGCTCCAGCAGTCACAATGAGTTTATGCAGCTGAGATGCCCTTTAACCACATATGAAGAGTTCATTTGCAAAACAGATAAATTCCATTCTTGAAATAAATGAACAAAGACCAGCTTGATTTATATTAACACAAATAAAAAAATGCCCAAATAAAAAACAAAAATATATATATTACTATTGAAACAACTCAACATCAATTATTTCCTGGAGTGCACAAAAAACACAATGTGGAAAAATAAATATGAAAAAACTGTGATATCTGTTATTTCAAGTCCTTAATAGAGGCACATTTACCACATCTCACACCTCATCTCATACAGATATACAGGGTGTTCACAAAATGTCTTTACAATTTAAAAAAGTAAAAAGTAGATATTGAAGGGTTTTTTTGTCTCATTTAATACACCTCTATATGGGCACCATTAGTTGCACGAAGCACATCAAGATGGTACTCGATTTCTTGCCATGTTCGCTGTAGCATAGACTCCTCAGTGGTGGCAATGGCATCAGTGATCTTTTGCTTCATGTGTGAATGAATCATGAATGTGATTAAAAACTTTGATAACCACTGAGTACATAGAACAAATCTGATTAACATTTAACATTTATTTTCAGAACACCTCAGAGCTTATAAAGGTGAGTTCTTCTCATATAAGGTCTTTTGACTTGAAATGAGTTGACTGATTATACCATACAGAGTTCAATCAACTCATTAAATTTCTAAAGAAACACGATCAGCATCTTGGCAGATTTCCCAGTATGAATTGTTTGAGAGTTAAAATTCTCCCAACACCCCTCTGTTCTATAATTTGAAAAAAAAAAAACCATGATGAAAACATTTGCATCTCTAATACACTTTAAGAGAAGTCGTGGTTTCTGGTAATGAAAACACTGTGGAACATGAAGGCTAGAATTTAATTCAGTCCAAACCCTTTTACACTAACAATCTGATAAACTGACTGGGGAGCAGTTTCACGTACTGTCTTTGTGCCAAGGCTGGAACAAAGTAGCTCCAACGGGAGCAAATGCAGCTGCAAGTTCTTTGAGTGAAATAAAGAGCCAACTCTTCAAACTGAGGAAATGTAAAAAGAAATAAAATTCATTTGTGTGACTGAAGAGCTCTTGGTTCACCTTAAACTTACTGAACACGTTTCCTCAAGTACAACTGAAGTAAATTCAACTTTATGCTATCAACTTTGATTACAAGACTTTATTTGTTTTGAATTATCACAAAATTACCTCAACTTGTCTTTTCAGCCAATGTTTATGGCAGCCTGGACAAGATTTTGGGGTGAACTGTTCATTTAGGTTTGAGGAAGCTTTGAGAAGTCCAGCACTTGGTGTCAGAAAGGTTGGAATGACAGATACTCTTTGACTAATGTTCTTGTGCTATTCCTTGGATATCTGTAATGAAGTTGCCGTAAAGAGCTCCTACAGTATGACTTGGATGTTTGTCGCTCTTCACAGACCTAGACTGAGCTTTGACTCGGCAGCAGGTGGTGCTATAGAGCAACAGAAACAGATTGAAACAGCTACTACAACTAATTTAATATTTACTAACCTGATTCTTAAAAGGCTCACAAACCAAAACCTCCAGTTTATCTGATACACTGTTAGAACCATCATGATTTAAGACTCTGTCCTGGCTGTTTTTTTTTCTCTCTTTCCTATTGTGTATTTAACATTTTTGATGTGGTTTTAAATATATTCATCAGCTGCCACCTTGAGACCCCTATTCACCCTCTTGTGTTCAAAACAACAACCACCAACATCTTTCCCATGGTTCCCTGGAGCCGTGCTCCTGCGAGGCGAGGGCTACATGGGACACGTCCCCTCACGTCGCCCCTCTCACAGTGCCAGCACTAGTGGCTCTAATCCGCCGTGGCGTACCTGGCAGATCGCTCTGGCGACACCGGCTCACAGCGCTGCTGGCGTTGTTGTAGCCTGGCCCGGCCCCACACACCAGCATCCCCTCTAATCCCTCCCCGCCTGAACTGCCCAAAGGCCCAGCAGCCTGCAGGGAAGTAGGCCACTGGAGGTGAAACAGAATGAATCAGTCACAACCAACTGTGCCCAGTGCATCTCTACACCTTCATACAGGCTGCTTTAAATCTGCGTTTACTTTGCAAGTGCAATATTTGCAATACAGACTAAAATACAGACTTTTTCTTGTTCTTTTTTGTTTTTAACCTTCTCTTGCTTTGGACTTATTGTTCTTGTTTTGTTCCTCTTGACATCTCCTTTTTTTTGTTGTTGTTGTCCTTCTGTTGTTGTTTGACTTCTGATTTACTCTACTAGCAGCCTGCAGCCTGGTTACAGCCTTTTTGATTTTTTCTATGGCCTGCAAGAGGCTGCCTGCAAATCAGGTTGGAATGTGCATGATATGATAAATAAAACACAGATACATATCTCTGAGCTACTCTGAGACATCACCACCATAAACTGTAGAAATTTAACCAATGTTGTTTTGTTTAAGTCTTTTTAAATTACCTGTGCGCTGTGATTGGCTGTAATAGAATTACATCTGTCCCACACCTGCCATTCTCTCAGTCAAGCTTCGCGTTGCATTCTGAGCCGGTGGGTCACAGAGAAACTCATGTTAGCTAAGTTAACAATATGCTTCAAAATATCTCTGTCTAAGCTACATACTTGTAATGTTGACTGAAAATTGCCAGTTGGGTGTACGGACTGACAAATCAACAAATGATAAAACGGTGCCTTTACTGTGCAATGTCATTGCTCATTTTCTGACAGTTTTCCTGAGGGCTTGGAGGATTATATCTATTAACATTATACTGTCAGTAATTGTAGCCATGAATTGACAAAGTATTCTGTGTTCGTGTATTCTTTGTTGTTCGTTGTTCTTCTCCATCCTCTTCCTCTTCCGTTGTTGTTTCTCTTGTTTTTTGTTCGTGTTTGTTGTAGTTCCTCCTCTCTTCTTTGGCCTGTGCCATGAGGCGAGGTTAGTGGGTTAGCCAGCTATCTTTGGGCTTATCTCAGTGTTTTTTTTAATATTGTGAAACTAATTCCCTTTTAACCAGACTAGATTGCAATGGTACCCTATGATACAGAAGATGCAGCCCTTACAGAAACATCCCACTTTAAGTCTAGAATATAAGATAGAAAGGGTATAGACATTTGTTATTATAGAAGCAAATCCTGACTAACTTTAGGATCTTTTATTTTTTTTTACTTCATCCTGTCACATCTCAGGTTAGGAAATCCTAAATACTGAATCCAACGTCCCTGTCAGCTTTTTCAGAAATGGAACAAAAACGACCATGGCCACTTAACTACAACAAAAGAGTTGTTGCTAACATCTGCATAGAAATCCAAAGATATTCTTTCTGGGAAATTTACAACAATGCTAACTTGGGAGATAAAAGATCAGCAGACACAGTCTTTCAGGCATCCATTTTGTAAAAGCAATAAAAGAACAGCCATACAGAGTGAATAAGTTAGCTTACAGCTAGCTGAAACTAATAGATGTAATATTGGAGAGAACATTGCCACTGAGCTCAATTTTTCTCAGTGGCAGCAAAGGATTCCCCGCAGGCCCAAAAAGCATTTTGCCTCAGAAGTCACCATTATAAAAGAGATGTCTGTTAAACTGTTGACAAACTGTAAACAAGGTCAGTTATGACTCTTTCTATTATAAGTTATTGATCCATTTTATTTAGTAAAACTTGACTAAAGCTGAAAAGGGCATTTAAAAAATCTGTGACATCACCACAATGTAAAGTCTACAGACTGAGTGGGAACTTCGAGCCCCACCTGTACAACTTTCCTAACTAACATTAATGTTAGCTAGTTAGTAGGTCATCTTTTACCACAGGCAGAAAACTGAATATTAGGACAGCTTAATGGTTATCCTAAAGTTAGGGGAGTTTATTTCAGATTTTGGGAAGTTAGGATGTTTGTGTAATACGTTTCCTACATCTTACGTCTTAAGTTCGGAGTGGAACATTGACTTTGAAACGGTTCATCTGTAATGGCTTTTTTCCCTTAAGTCGGGTTACCATGGTTACCAAACATGAGATAAGATCTGCAAGTTAGGAAGCTGAATGTATCAACAGCTGAACTACTACCAGCGAAAAATGAGTTATTCCCACAGGATCACAACAATCAGAAAAGTACTGACTTTACAATAGAAACATTTTGCTGTTACAGGTTTACCAGTTTCAGCTTTAAAACAAAGCTTCCAACAAACAGAGGGATAGTTTATAACTCCAAATACATACTGATTGAAAATTATATGTCACACAAACCTGCTCATAGCTGGATTAGAAAACCCAGAGCTAACAGTTTTATGATACTGGTTATCCAGGATTACCAGTGTTAGGCCCAGTGAGGTCAGATAACCCACAGAGAGCCATACTAATTTGAACTGGTGTCACGGTAAAGGTGTTGATGATGATGTTTTTGTCGTTCTTCGTTGTTGCATTTCTCCTTCTTCATTTGTGTTTCATGATAATTCCTTCACCAGCTGCTTTTCTGTTGGTTGGATGAAGTTAAAACACAGGAACCACAAACCACAGGAACTCTCTGCGGTTTGTGGCCATTCCACTCTGTCAACCCTCCTTCTCCTCCTCCTCCTCCTCCTCCTCCTCCTCCATTCATTATCATTTCCCCTTCAAGGTCAGAGATCAGGTGGTAGAGAGGGGGCTAGGGTGAGTGGTCTGAATGGAGAGCCCGGGGACAGTCTCCGTTAGTTAGGGATTAAGTTGCTGCCGTGTGGAGGAAGGCGGAGGCATCGCAGAGTCACACAGACACTCATCAATGAACATATTTCCTTATGGAACGAAAAACTCTCAAGGAATAATGATAAGCTCCTGAAAACACAGACTGACACACACGTGCACATGTTAGGTATTCATATCATTGTTAAGGACATTTCACTAGTATTCATGACTTGAGTAACTCCTTAAGTCAACCAAAGCTGAAATATCCACTTTCTTTAATGAGGTGTGCCTAAAATACAGACACTGATCCACAAAAGTTACTGATTCATTTATCTCAGCAGGATGTATTCACTTCACATGTCATGATGTCCCAGAAACCTGAGGGAAACATCCCGAGGGATCCTCAGTTTTGGTCCAGAGTTTTGATTTTTATGATTTTAAAGAACACTTCTGCAATAATTTATTATTTAAAAAGTTGATACATTCTGATTACAACTTCCTGAAAACCTTCTTAGGATGTTGTCTAGAACATAAATGTCATGAAACACATTCCTGTAATAATGATAACAGAATGTCCTGACTCTAATGTTTTGAAACTGTTTTATCAATGAATCTATTCATCTTACCAACAGAGCTGCAGACTCCTGGTGAACTCAGGACAGGGGCAAGGGGGGCCGATGGTGCACGCATGTTTATAAAAGCTGCAAATGTGTCCAGCTGGATACTCTAAAATCTGATAAAGTGACCTCTAAGGTACTCCTCTATGGAGAAAACTCAGTGCCATATAGGCTGCCCCGCATGCTAGAAAATGAGTTGATCTCTATGTGGCACTAAGTGGTAAGCCTAATAGTTCCCTGTGTGTTCACAGAGGTGTAGTAGTTGTTGTACTTTAAGTTATATAATAAAACACTATAATCTAAACCAATGATTGAAACAGTTTCATTTCATTTTCATTTGATAAGAAAATGTTCAAATGCCGTGTCCTTCTAATAGTCAGTATTCTGAAAGCCCTTCATCTTGATCTTCCATTTCCTTATAAAGACTTGACACTTGACTTGGACCCAAAAGGGCAGAACAGCCCTGTTCTGTACTACAGCAGTATTTATTGGCTGTAGCCTGGTACAAACTGATTGGTATGCTGGGTCGCTACTTCAGCTTGGCCTGGCCATAACCAAGTGGCAGCAGACCAAACTGTGGAGTGAACTGGCAGCTCAAAGAGCAGTGAGAGTGACTGTCGTGTTAATATTAGCATGTTGTAATGAAATGTTGTAATGCTGAGTGCACTTAATTACTGGCACAGATAAGTGAAGAATGATTATCGTTAGTATGTGGGTCCTGTTGGCCCCCAGGCCTCCTGAGGACTTCTCGTCACTGCAGTATGACTCTGTTGGGTAAGTTGCCCTCCATCCTGACCCCTCAGAGCGGCGGCAGATTGCTTTGCAGTCGGTCCAGCCAGGGATCAGAAACTGAGAGCACAATCGTTATTTCTACTTCACAAATATGAACCTCTAACGTAGTCTTCCTCCAAAGGCCTCATAACCGCCAAGATGAAAGCTGCAGTTTATGGTGGCAGCTTTTCAAACGATTGTCTGTGGTCAGCTACCATGACGTCTCATCTCTTCCTTCCCAGTCCTTAAAAATCCAAATTCCTGTGTCCGGAGTCGGGGCGTTGGGCTTTAAAGAATGTGGCGACTCCATTTAATGAAGCCAAGCCATGGCTCCACTAATTAGTCAAGTCCAGTAATGGCCGGAATTCCCCGTTAGACAAAGCAGCCAAATACCTGATGGCTACCAATCATGTTCTCTCCTTCATGGGAAAAAATGTCCACAGATTATTTTGCTGACTGTCATGTCCCCAATTAAGAGGGACAGTTGAGGGGAGATGACTCAGTAGCAGATTTATTTTAGGTGAAATGCAGGGCATGCTATCTTTAATAGCATACAATTCTTCATTTTCTTGTCTTCATATACATTCAAATGAGTTCATGCAGCCAGTGACCTTAATAAGTGTGTGGCAGAGGTGAAAAGGATCCATAAGCAATCTATACTTCTCACCATGATTTTCCCCTTAAGTAATAAGTGAATTAGACAAAAGTTCCTTAATTTAGTCTGCTCCCTCACTGCAAAATAACTACATTATAGCTGTTAAGAGTGGATAATACCTCATATTGCAGTAATTTCAAGAAAGCTTTATCTGTGTCGTTGCCTTAAAATGTAATGACATTCAAAGATCTAATTCTGGTCAGTGGATTAAGGAGATGTCTGGCAGTTACAGAGGGAATATGATGACCAGTTTGTACTTAAAAAGAACTGAAGAACTGTTCTGTTTTCACCCACACAAGTGGCTCTGGCAATTTCAGTCTTTCTGTCTGTGCACCGCTTTGATCCAGACTGAAATATCCCAGCAGCTAGTGGGTAGATTGTTTGGAACAGTCATGGTCCCCAGACAGTGTAACCTTATGACTTTGGTCACTGGTGGAGTCAGCAGTGATCACTGCTTTTAAAGGAAACGGGCACATTTTTTTCTAATAGCAGTCCAACTAATATACCCTCAGAGAAACATCTGTAAAATATTCATTTCCAGTGGCATTGTAATCCAACTTGAAATTGAACTGGGTAAGGCTAAATGCTGTGGTCCAATTGCATTTTTCGGCTAATAAGTGTCATTTTATAGGTCATCTGCAGGCATTTGTTATAAAAAAAAAAAACGTCATTCTTTGAAAATCACTAAAATGTAACAAAACAAAATCTGTGAAACTCAAAATTTTCTGGGTGAGGATCCCAAGAAAAATGGTTTCAAAGTTCTTTTCGAGGTCTCATGGAGTGCAAGCATGGCCCCAACATGTACAGCTGGTGCTCTTTTATTTTTTATTTTTTACTAGTCCACCACTGGCTATGGTGAGCTCCAGATTTTTCCTTTAGCACCACCCTGACATTTGTGGTTCTGAGTGAAATGACTTAAAACATATTTGATTGACAGGAAATTTGGTTTGATCCTCATGTTCCCCTTAGAATGAATTGCAATAAGTTTGGTGACCTCAGTTTTCATCTAGCGGCTTTATCAGGTCATGCTTTTAATTTGTCCAAAATGTGTGGCGTTTGCATCATTCTTACTGTAATGAGAAGAAACAGCAGGATGAAGCTGAATAACTTTCTTAAGCAGCACTTTACTGTTCTCCACACCTCATCAGCTTCACACAACACTTCCTTGTTCTGACTCACATGACTGAACAAACCAATCAGAAGCTAGAAGAATTTAGACTGAGGTAAACATGAGAAAACAGTGTTGCTGTAAAGATTTCTACGTGTAACTATGTAAATAATAACAATGTAAACACTGTAAATATATTTTAGTAAATTAACTCAAATAAATGGATTTACCTAACCTCTAATCCTTACATTACATGTAAAAACACTAAATCGTGCTTGAATTGTGCCTTTAATTACAAATGTGATGTTTATCAATTTAAAAGATAATTTTGCAAGACAAGAACATCTCATATTGTCAATGGTTTGTTGTCATTTAATTTAGCTTTCTGTGAAATCGCTCAGTGAACTACATCCCTCGTCTTGCACAATGTACATCAACAACACCCACATTGCCAACATTATCTTACCTGATGTGTTTTCTCCAGAAACTCCTGGTCCGCAGGAAAAAACACACAGGCATCATAGCTTTAGTGGTGAACACTTATGCAGCCTCTGGGTGTGTAGTCTTTCTAATTATGTATCTTCAACTTTTACAGTTTTACAACAAATTGTGACTTTCTTGACATGAAGAAATATCTTATATGTGATTCATATATCATGACTACAGTTCATATTTTTTCTTAAGTAAGGTCTATGGTGGTCCACCAGAAGGGGTATGACTTTGCCTCTCTATGGCTGAAAAATATCAGCATGCTAGCATGTTGCCATGCTAGTGTCAGCTTTCAGTGCTTCAGGCGACTTTGATTAGGTCTATCTAAATATTTTAATATATATTCTACTTTACATTTTGTATCTTTTTTGTTCTAATTCTATACATAAACCTAATGTGTCTAAATACCTTTTTTACACTGCAGCCCATGTCTGTACATGAATAAAATGCTTCCAGATGGATGAGATGCAGTTTTTCGTTACATGCTGGAGCGGCAACATGTCCATGATGAGTGAGTCCACATTCCACAGTGACACCAATTAGAAATGCTGACGCAGGCAGCAGTGTGACGCTCAGAGCAGAAATGTCTTTTGATCATCACAACAAAAGGCCAAATGACTTGTGTAAAAAGAACGGATGTCTTAGTGTGTGTGTGTGTGTGTGTGTGTGTGTGTGTGTGTGTGTAACATAGATAGATAGATAGATAGATAGATAGATAGATAGATAGATAGATAGATAGATAGATAGATAGATAGATAGATGGATGGATGGATAGATAAATAAAACAATGGTTTATATTCTAATTTAATTAATTAATACATTTTTTTTTGATTGTTTTTCACAAGAAAGATCTGGCAGGCCAAATCAAACTGAAAGATGGCCTCCATACACTTAAAGGATTAGTGTGTAGGATTCAGTGGTATCTAGTGGTGAGGCTGTAGATTGCAACTAAAACTAAGCTAAAAGAGCAGCAGACTATGGCTGCAAAACTTGGTTTATCCGTTCTGGGCTACTGTAGAAACACAGCAGTTCAACATGGCAGCCTCAATGGAAGAGGGGCCATAGATGTAATACAAGAAACTTGATAGGGCATTATCATTCCAGTGGCCATTCAAGTATTACAGGGAAAAATTCCTCTATGGTCTGTAAAACCACACCTTGAACAGTAAACAATCTCAATTATGACTCTTTCTATTATGAATTTTGGATCCATGGAGTTTTTATATTTGTACAACTTCCCTACAGCTGAAAAAGGCTATTTAAAAATATGTGATGTCATCACAGTGTAAATTTGGGCCATGCAGGAACCAGGGGAGCAATTCTTGACTGAATGGCATCTAAGTTCATTATAATACATCTGTGAAGAGGAGTCCAGTCTGCCAGTCTTGCCTGAGTTCTTCTAACGTCACACACCTTTTAGACCCACCACACCCCCACTCTGTGCAAGAAAACCAACAACCTATTAATAGATCTCAACAAGAATATGATTACGTTTTCAAAGAACGTGCATGCATGCGTGCTGAGCGGCGCGAGCGTGTGTGTGGCTGTTTTTTTTTTTTTTTTCTCGCCTCTGCTCTGGCCGGTTTGGGATTTGCTGGTCAGTGACATGCCTCCCTCCGCCTGGCTCCTTATAGCCCCGGGGCTGCAGGAATCCCGGACGAGTGGTACGGACATCGCCGACGGAGACCGCAAACACGGCGCGGAGCGTTCCCCTTTAAACACGGGTCTTATGACTACAGGCTGCTTCAGAGAGACACAACCGGAGGACCGAACCAGAGACTGACTGACAGCCGGGGACAGCAGAGGACTCGTTCGGTGACAGTGACTGACAGACGTTACGCTGCTCACCTGCGGAGGCTGGATGGTTTGGTGCCAGTCTGAGAGAACAGCTGGAGTTAAACGGACACTACCTCACCTGTCCGCAGGTAGGACCCGCAGCCTCACCTGTCACCACCTCTACTGACCTCATACGCCAATGAAAACCATCTCTATTGTCCTATGAACTTTTCATTCATCATAACTTTTTATCACCATGAGTTTTGTTTGGGAGTCTGTAGACCTCTTTAGGACTCACCATTTCAGTAAGCTTCCTGTCATTTATGCAGTGCAGTGAGTATTCAGATCCTTTACTTAAGTAAAAGTAGTACTCCACAAGAAGTAAAAGTGCTGCATTCAAAATTTTAAACTTAAGTAAAAGTATAGATGATTTAGTATCAGCAATACACTTGAACTATCAAAGCTTAATGTGCTAATTATGCAGAAAAATGGCCCCAATTAGTTAATATTATTGGTTTATTCTTATGTGCATATTCTATCATGCATTCACATGTGTTCAAAGTACAGTACAGTATGGCATGACAGAATTTAATCACTCAGTAAAGTACAAATGGGGTCCGCTTCAAAGATGTGCAGTCATTGAATAAATGTGCTTATACCACAGTTCCTTTGACATATGGACTAGTCTATCTGCAAACATTTTAGATGTTTAAATATCACAGTCAAAACAAAACATTACCTAAGGAATTAACAAGATTGTTAATATTCTCTCTACAGTAACTATGTAGTATCTACTTAAACTGCACTGGATTTATGTGAACATTTTATATTTGGTTAAATTAATACCAATGTCATATATTAGACTATAGTGAAAATGCAGTTGTACTGTTGCAGTTATTTTACATATTGCCAATTAGGTGTTTTCAGATTTTGCATAATGTATAACAACAATACAAAGCATATGAGGTCAGTCATCCCAAGATGTAGAAGAAACATCATTTGAACATAGAGCCATGGTGCCATATGTCTGTATTTGCATACAGGAAGTTATGAATGATGTCAAATATAGCCGTTGTGGGCGATTATAGAATGAATATAGACAGATATATAACACAGATAACATTTTGGGGATATAAGCCCTGGCCACAGCATTTCAGCTGTAGCACAACTGTATAGACTATCAACAATCAGAAAAAGTAACTGTTTCTGCCTTTGTCCAGAGATGTTTGGAACCAAATACTGTGCAGATTGCTCAAACAGATTTGGACAAATTTCAAAACGGCAGAAAACTGATCTAGACAATAAAAGGGATGTGGCTTCATCAAGACCACAGACTGTAGATAAAGATGGACGATGCACAAACACTGCCATCATGTGCATTTGGAGCCAAAGTCTGTGCAGTAGGGGTCAGGGTTGGAACCGCATATTGAGGGCCCACCTATACACTTGGCCGACTCAATTGCGTGCAAAGCTCAGCAGTCAATCATTACACGAAACCCCCTTTTTATAGCGTCAAATAAGTGATTAAAACCAAACTGGTCAGAAAAATGAACACTTGAACAATGATCAACATGATAAGAACTACCTAAAAAGACAGAAACCATCTTGGGATATTTCTTTGATTTTTTTTAGTTTGGCTCGTGTCCCTTCTGCTAACAATGGAGGGGGTGTTATTTATCACTTATACTGCAGCCAGCCACGAGGGGAGCAATTGAGATGTTTTGGCTTCACTTTTGGGAGCTGCCATGTTGTCCATACTTATTTATGGCAATAATCTGAAACAGCAAAATCCAGTAAAAAAAAGTTCATTATTATAGTGCCACCATCTGGACAAGTGACACCAAATTCAACACTGCACTCCCATCTTCAGCATTACCCCCACCTTGTGTGAAATCAATAGTATGAACAGTTGTTGAGAAAATTAAGGGACATACATACAGACAGAAAGACAGTTACACTTTCCTTTATTGTTAGATTACATCACGATTCAGCAAATGAGGCCAGAACCTGTGTATGAAATGATGAAACTGATGTTTATAAATCAAGAACTTCAGTAACTAATTTTTGGCAGATTTTTGTAAAATGATACCACAGTATAATCATATCATCACAACACCGGCATGAATTCCAATGAATGTCAACAGCAGACCTCACTGACCTCAGTGGGATAATTAATTATTTTCTTTTTCCTTGGGCTCATAGGAGGATTTAGTTTTTTGGGCCACCTGTTGCACCCTGTGGACACGTCCCCTCCTGCAGCACTGAGGACATGTGCCGCCTGTCAGTGGCTTCACTTTTCATTTGCTTCTGGTTGGTGGAGAGAAGCCACTGTAACGGCAGCCTGGAGGACAGCATGGGAGAGCTGCACAGCAGGTTCGCTGTCAGCCTCTACCAGACGCTCACCGAGACAGAGAACAACTCCAACCTGATCGTGTCACCAGTGAGCGTCTCCTTGTCTCTGGGGCTGCTGCAGCTCGGTGCCAGGGGCAACACGCTGGCTCAGCTGGAGAGGACGCTCGGATACAACGTGAATGGTAGGAGTCATCCCAGATTTTTTTGACGTGGAAAATGCAGTGAGAGTGAGGCTGGGGAGGTTGTTGGTGGCCCTCAGTGCTGTTGGTACCAGGTGGTGTGGAGCGGTGCTGCTGCTGCTGTTGGCCCTGCAGAGCACACTGGTGTCTGGAGCCATAATACCTGCCTCCACACCAACTCTAATCTCATTAACCACTCCTGCAGCTCGGCCTTGGGGTTGAGAGGTCAGTGTGTTTAATTACAAACAAAATGAGAGCTGGAGCTGCTGTTTCTTTTCCCTCCGTTATGTGACATGGAGGGAATGTCAGTCAGGACTGGACTGACATGTGAGTCAGTCCAGACCTGACTGACTCACATGTCAGTCAGGGTGGAAACTGATGATATTGGGATCAAAATATAGCAACATACCTCAGCTGTGATCTCAAGATGATTTCCATTGACAAAGGACAAACATTCCTTTCAAACTAACCTGAGCTAAAACATCACAATCATAAATTATGAATTGTTTTGTCTATAAAATGTCAAGCAAAGTTACTCTGAGTTCAATGGTGCCTTAGCAGAGTCTATTAAAAGACAATACCCTGTATGCTGCATATTCTACTTTTAAAGGCTTCAGTTTTTACCTTTGTATGACTAACAGTCCACAGATATTCAACGTACAGTGATAAAAAAAAATTTAAAAAGCATGAAATTATCACATTTTAGAAGCTGGACCCGACAAATGTTTGGCATTTTTGCTTGATAAATGACTTCAGTGAATAATTTGTTACAGTAGTGGATTTTAATTTTTTAAATTTTGATTTCTGATGATCGACTAATCAATTGACCGACTTAGCGTTTCAGCTTTAAAGTCATGCAGTCTTCAACATTAATGTTTTTTGCCCAGTTGGATCAGCATTTTTTTGAAATATGATACACTGTCATAATCATTCACATAAGGACCAGAAAAGGCCCAAGTGGACGTGTTGTCAGCAGCCTTCTTATAGCTCTCTTTCCACCAACACAAACCTAGTGCTAGTTCTGGGATTGGTGCTAGTTGTTCAGAGTCGGTTCAACTGCCACCGTTTTCTCACAAGAGCTTGATTGATATGGCACATACACGGCTCTCAACAGGCACAAAAAGGAAGCAAGATAGTTTACTCCTTCGCTACTTCCATCACCACCTCTGAAAATAAAAACAACAAAATAATGTCTATAAGTATTTTTTTGAACTACTTTCTCATTAAGGCAAGTGAGATGCTAGATTTATAAGCCTAACGTGACATTTCACAATGTCATGGTCAGTCCTTATTGTTGAGACCTGTCAGGGGTTTGTAAGTTAGTAAAACAGACTGAGGGGAAACAGGAAACATGCCATTTTTTGGTAGAAAAATCACACAGTCTAGTGGCTGCTTATAGGAAATACTCATTTATTTCTGACAATGACTGCTTTTCTTAGTTTTGGATCATTTTATCTAAAAATGCTTGGAGTTTATCAGATGAGTAGATCCCTGCAGCTTGTATAGCACTTACCAGACTGAGAAAACGTGTTAGGCAAAGCTCAAATTAAATCAAATGAGCATTTGTTTGTGCTCGGTCCTGCAGGGATATGTTACAAATTCAGTTAAGTTGCTGGAGGAACAAGCACGAGACTGCTGAATTGAATCCATTTAAGTAATGAGTCTTCTGTTGTAGAGATTTTTACAAGTAATTGTCCAGTGTTTTTTGAAAGTGGTGTGAATTAAACTTCTTTGGCAGCGCTGAGGCTTAGTTGTTGAAGCAGAGCAGATGACTGACACATACTGAAACAGCTTCTGAACAAGGTCAACGAGGTGAACAGTTTGCAGTATTTAAGTAGTTTCCTTTTTTTTACACAGCTAAGAGAGTTCTTCCCTTTTCATGAACTTCAACTACAGCTCGTAACTCACCACCACGTCTGACCTGTCCTCCGTGTCCTCTGTGTCTTCCTGTCCACCAGATGCTCAGGTGCAAGACTTCCTGCTGCATTCACAGAGTGACATGAGCAACACCAGCCAGGGGATGTGGCTGCAGCAGACCTGCACATTATTCATACAGAGTGGCGTCCAGCTCCTCGCTCAGTTCACACAACATGCAGCAGCCTGGGCCAACACCAGCGTGGTCCGCGCCAACTTCAGCCAGCCCAACCGCACTCGCAGCCAGCTGGAGCGAGCGGGACACAACCACGGTAAGCAAGACAGCTTTATAAAACAGTTAGACCTCCACCGATGTATTGGAAATTAATACAGTTAGCATGTATGAAAAAATGAAAGGGTTTGCCTAGAGTGAACCCACAGAAAATTATCATCAGCTCTGCAGCGCTATGATGCTTTTTAGCTGCTTGTTTTGGTTTTATGGTATATTATCACACACCATACTGTTTGGTTCAGTCCATAGACTATATACTGTATGCAAAGATGATGCCCATTCAATCCAATGAGAGTTGTTTGCCTGGCACATAAGCCAAAAAGGTTTACTTCCTGTATATACAGCCCACTGAATATGCACAGCTGTGTTTCCATCCTTGCCCTGCCCGCCAGTTTCTGCTCGGCACACAAACTTTACATTGTGATGATGTCACAGATTTTGAAATGGCTTTTTTTTGTCTCTTGTCAAGTTTTACAAATATGAAAACACCATGGATCAAAAAATTTCTAAAAAAAAAGAGTCATAATTGAGCTTGTTTGCTGTTTAAGGTGTCCTGTCAAACGTTTTACAGATGATGTCATGATGGCTTACGGGGGAAAATGATTTTGGGCCATATGGAAATTTTTCACAGTGCAACCATAAGTAAAAAGTTGGAAAAAGTCGGAGACAAGGCTGAGTGGCAGTGCCCTTGAGGTTTATATATTACATCTATGCTGCCCAGCACCAGTCTGACTCACTGGATTTACTTTGTATAAGCCGTCCAATGGCTGCTTGATTCAGGCGGCATCCGCTGTCTGTGTTTTCAAAGTCCCCAGGAAGCAATAATAACCTCCAAAATAGCAGCCTACACACTGGAAATGACTAATTACCACCTGGATTGCTAACAGTACAAACATAAACAAGCTAGCAGCTGTTACCTTTTCTTTTGTGGTGGTTCAGACATTTAAATGCAAGGGTTCGCCACCTGATGTGCAAATGTTCCACCAAAACAAGCCCCCCTCGACACTGTTTAGCAGGGGCACCGTCGCTGCATCCTGGGCTTAGTGCCACCCAAGACCATCATCAGCTACAGAGTGATAGTGTGTCAGGCTTCTGTTTTAGCTTATTGTCCACTTTATCTGTGTAGAGTCATAGGAGTGCCATTAAAAAGAACAAATCTGTAAAAGAATAAAACAAAAGTGGAAATATAAAAGTGTAAGAGTGGAAATATAAAGAGAATTAAATAAGAGAATAAATAAATGTAGACAACTGTAGACAAAATTACAACAGAATAATTATAAGCATTTTCATTTATTTTCACATTTACTTGTTCATTTGTTTCTGTATAGATTTATTTAGATATTTTAAATCTATATATTTATTTATAGCATATTAAATCACCATATTAGGTGTACTTTTCTTCAGTTCATTCCATCAGACCACACTGCTGACTTCTAAGAGACAAGTTGCAGCCCTTTACATTGAACTCATTAAAATTTGCCCTTCCTTTCTTATCTCCCAGATGAAATGTGGCACCTCCAGGCAGGAAGCAGCAGTGGGGAGCTGTCGGGCTCGGGCGAGGTCCAGGTGGAGGCCCTGTGGTTGGGCCACCGGCTGCAGATGGCCCTGGTCAATACGGTTGCCTTCAGGGGCGTCTGGCAGAAACAGTTCCTGTTCACCAACACCCAGAATCTGCCCTTCACCCTCTCTGATGGGAGTGCCATCAAGGTGCCCATGATGTATCAGGCTACAGAGGTCAGCTTTGGTAAGAGATACCATCCATCCATTCATCCGTCCATCCATTCATCCGTCCATCCATTGAAAGGAAAAGAACAAATTGATCCTTCCTCCCCTTTTTGCTCTGGGCTCCAAAAACAGTTGAGCAAACCTTGGTCAATTTTCTCATTTCTGGTTTCCTGTATTTAGCTTTGTGCTAGGCTTATCTTTGTTGAAAAAAAATGAAGATGGTGATATGTTGCTGAGGGAACTGTAAGTGACATACTGACAGTTAAGTTAGTGAATTAATTTGAACAAAAATGCAGTGCTAGTTAATTAGTTTCAAACAATTAATTCAGATTAATTGTCTAGTTAGGTAGTGTTTTGCTCGCATTAGCTATTGGATGTACCTAACTAGCTAATGACTTGTGTAAATTAGCTAGCTAGTTAACTAGAGTTTTGCTAACATGTCGCTTACAGGTCCCCCAGCAACATCTATAACCTTCTTAAAAATGTGGTTTTCTTTTCAACATAGACAAGCCGTGCACATGGCATATAAAAATAGAGGAAACAAGCAAAAAGGGGCGGGACTAATAATAATAATAATAACAATAACAATAATGATAATAATAAGAATAATAAGAATAATATTTAAACAACCTATAAAAATAAACATGTAAAGTAAATATACATTCGTTTGAAGATATTTCTGATCCTTAATGTGCTATTGCCATTTCTGTCTTCTAGGTTAAAGAAAAAGCTTTATAGTATTTCACATGCACCAATTAACGTCAGTTGCTAAAAAATACAATTTTCTTAATTCAGGAATAAATGGGGCTCACCCTGTAGTCCATAGAAATGCAAGTGGCTCTGTTAGTTATACTAATTCATACTGTGTATAATGTTAGTTTAGTGTGTTAGTACACTAACATTTGCAGTGGTGTAAAGTTGCTGACTACATTTACACCTATTGATTCATCACTAATTATAATTCACTGGTACTATATACATGCTTCTGAAATGGGGCATTCTGCATAATGAGTAGAATTACTTTTTGTTCTCTCAGTATGTATTGATGCCAACATTTTTGTACTTTTACGTGAGTCAGATTTTGAGTGCAGGACTTTTACTTGTAACAGATTCCACACAGTGGTATTACTACTGACAGGCCAACAAATACATCAAAATTGCCATAATTAGATCCAGGCTACAGGCATGGCTACAATTCTAGCTTCTCTAGTTTGAGAATTTCCTGGTTTTTCCTTAGTTTTATATCATTGTAAATTTCATATCTTTGGGATTTTGAATATTGATCAGGTAAAATAATGTATTGCCCATCTTGGCAGGTCAGTTCAGGACAGCATTGGATCAGCGTTACACGGTTTTGGAGTTGCCGTACCTGGGCCGCTCCCTGAGCCTGCAGGTGGTCCTTCCCAGTGAGAGGAAGACGCCACTGTCCTCGCTCGAGTCCCAGCTCACCGCTCGTCAGCTGGCCTCCTGGGACACCGGCCTGCGCAGAACCAAAATGGACATTTTCCTACCCAGGTTAAAATCATGCACCCTCTTAAACATGACTTTGAGCACGTTTTTCAGGTTTTTTTCAGCATGGAGTGAGACGATGTACAAACAATTCTGTGTTTGGTCCTCACAGGTTCAGAATGCAGAACAAGTTCAACCTGAGGTCAGTGCTTCCCGCCATGGGCATCAGTGACGCCTTTAATCCAACAGCAGCTGATTTCACTGGAATATCAGGTCAATACATCAGTTCATTAGAAAATTCATTCAAGTGTGGTTCTTTTTATCTAATTAATTTCACAGAATATACCTACATGAAGCTCCAACTGAAGCACTTTAGAGAGTGTTTTTACTTAAAACACACCACAGACTAAAAACAGCATAACATATCATAAGATGTAGGTCAGACAATGATGACTGTAGCTCTGGTGGCTGCTGACGGTTTGATTCTTCCTGCAGTGGAGGAGAGTCTTTATGTGTCTGATGCCTTCCATGAAGTGAGAATAGAAGTCACAGAAGATGGGACCAAGGCAGCTGCTGCTACAGGTAAGAAATGTCCTGCATAATAATGAAGGGAGAAATGTTAATTTAAAGGTCCAGTGAGTACGATTTTCATGGATTTAATAGCATATTACAGCATAAATGGAATATAATATTCATAAGTATGTTTTCATTAGTGTATAATCACCTGGAAATAAGAACTGTGTTTTCATTACCTTAGAATGAGCCCTTTATATTTACACGGAGCTGGTCCTCTACCACAGAGGCCGCCATGTTGCACTGCTATATTTCTAGTCGCCCGGAACGGACAAAGCAAACACTGGCTCTAGATATACGGCCACAAGTTTCACAGCCACTGTAGGTTCTCCTTCACGTGGAAGGGAGGGTGTTTGCAATCTGCAAAGCTTACTGCTAGATGCCACTAAATCTTACACACTGGTCCTTTAGTATGATCCCACTTGCCTACAACCGTTTATTTTAACAGAGTAAAGGTTTATAGGATGAGGTTGCTGAAAAAATGTTCATTCTTAATGTTGCAGCTATGGTGCTACTCAAACGATCCCGTGCTCCTGTTTTCAAGGCGGACCGGCCGTTCTTATTTCTTCTACGACAGATTGACACAGGTGTTTGTTTTCATATTATATTGTATTTTATATGTACATACATCAAACTTGTGCCCACTCCAGTCTGCAGAGGATGCTGAACATATTGGTAGTTTTGCACGTTTTAACTCTTTACTACAAATCACGTATCGTTTACATCATAATTAATGATAATGATAATGAAATTTTGCAATGTATGCTGTAGTGTCTTATTTTTTTAAATTTTCACCATAAAAAAAACACAAGATCTTGAAACTGGCCTGAGTTGTGTAATTCATCACAGTGAACATCAAGTCTGCATTAACTTTTGATAGTCACTGTTATTAGGAGGTAATGCATCAGACTGTACTTAAAGTCAAGTTTTGGAGATATGCCATGTTTGCCTTCTCTCAAACATAATGGCACTAGATGGCTTGTGATGCTCAAAGTGCCAAAATATACATCTGAAAAACTCAACAGCCGTGTCTCTGTCCAGAAATCATGGCCCAGTTATTCAATATAATCTGTCTATTGTGCAAAGAAACTAGTTCCTACACGAAACTTTGCAGATTTTCAACCAATAGTTTTGCATGTTTTGACTCTTTACTATCATTCACATATTGTTTAGAGCTGCAACAATTAGTTGATTAATCAGTTTGCTTATCTTCTTTGTCATTTATAACAGTAAATGAAAAGCGTTTTGGACTGTTGGTTGGACAGATTAAGCAATTTGAAGATCCCACTTTGGGCTCTGGGAAATTGTGGTAATTTTTTACTTTTTTTTTTTTTTTTAACATTTTCATCGGCTAAATGATTAATAGTAATATTAGTTGCAGCTCTTATTATACATATAGTGTACCTTTATTTTTTTTTTTTCATGGGATTTGTTGACCATAACAAAATAAGAAACTATACCCAGCCTTATGATTATGTTTGATAAAACTATGTGGAGACTTGATGTTCATTGTGATAAATAATGCAAATTATTTTCATACCATACAGAGATCGCTTAGTGTGCATGATTTGCAGTTACAGGCCCTGTGTGCAGGATTTCAACCATTCTGATTTGGCGACCCCTAGTGGACACGTATATGAATGAGCTGAATGCAACAGAGGGCAACAATTTCCACTTAAGAATTACAATCAGATTTTCACAGTGCCTTGTAGGAATTTAAATAAAAAAAAAAAACTTGTACAAACCCTTGAATGAATAATTCTAACCTTATTTTTCTTTTCTATTCAGGATCCATCTTGTTTATGGGCCGAGTGATGAACCCAGCAGACCAAGCACCCTAAAGACTCATACACCTGAACACCTCTCACATACACACCCACACACACGCCTACCCTGACCCCTATTTCACTTACTGGTATTTATTTGTGGACCAACAGGAGGGTCCACGGACACTTCAGGAAGAGGGACAATATTTTTGTACATGTCTGTAAATAAAATTTTAATACATGTTTTTACACTCAGTGTGTTTTGCTCCTTTCTTCAATTATGGTCAACAAAAAAGCCTCTTTTCTGTTTAATAAAATTACCAAAAAATGTGGACAAAAACAAATAGAGTCACATCTTTACAGAACACTTTATTTACATGGCCCTTCACAGTGTAAAATAGAAACTTTATTCATGGAAATACTTACAAAAAGGCCGTTTTCCACTGAACATTCTCTTTAAATAGTACTCTAGGGTTATTTACATCTTTACAGTGTATTCAAAATACTCTTTTGGTAGCGGCCTCTTCACAAACAAAGACAAGTATGGCAGATTTTGGTCCCTGTCCAAGGAGAGAGGGAACAGAAGAGGGCTGCCCTCTGAATCAGAAATCAACTCTTGACCTCTAGACCTTACGTCAGATTATTTGTGTATATTTGAGAAAATTGAACAAAAGGCCCGACAGAAAAAAAAAATGAAGCTTGTTGGAAAACAAACTTCTGCAACAAAGGTAGTTTTTCTTCTTAAATTACATTAAATAAACATTCTCAAATTTACACAAGTGCATTCACGGTTAAGTGACAAGAAGTTGGTTTGAGATTCATGGCGGTGGTGGGAGGTGGGGGGGGTGGGGGTCAAGTTATTTGGCAGCGACCAGCAAGTTGGGACCAGCTGGCATCCGAGCCCTCGGTTCATCAACACTCCAGGGGACGACAGTTTGTGTTGCATATCAGCTGTTTCAGGCTAAAACAAGGATAAAAATGGGGGGGTAAAAGTAGCTCCAATGTTATTGCTGATTTTGATGCACTAGTGTTAGTTCCTGAGCTTTTTGTCCCTGTATTTCAACATTTGTAACCAATGATGTTGCATCAAGACAGACTTTTTAAGTTTACCATCCCCAGGTGTTAGTGAAAACTGTGGATCAGTTTTTCCCCCCAGGGGCAACGACAATAACTCATTCTTAAGTTACGACTCAATAATATTAATTGTCAGTCTGGTAGATAAACCACAAGTCGACAAATTTAAGATTTGAATTGAACCACAAGTTGACAAATTCAATACTTGAGCCAAGTCATACCCATTTAAGAACACAGCAGTGGAGTGCTTCAGTTAGTGGAGTGTAGAAAGTAAATTTCAACAGTCAAACAGAACGACAGACTCTCATCCTCCCACGCAACAGAATGCCAAAAAAGTAGAAACAGGAAGGGTAAAGTGAATGAATGAAAAGGCATGAGGGAAGAAAAGTGTTTCATGAGCATCTCCACTGGATCCCGTTTGACCCTGAGTTGGCTGATAATGCACAACGACACACACAACCTGAACCCTTCCTACCGTGTCGGTCCGTCACATCATCACAAATAAAACATGACTGAACAAAACATCCAGGTGCCACCTGTTCCTCTCCAGATGAGTCCCGCACTCCCTTGTTTGAGAAATTTCTCACTCTTGTTAGTTGTTCAAAAACAAGAAAATCGAATCAGGGAGGAGAATAATCAAGGGAAATGCTTCAGGACGGGTTCACAGTTTGGAAAATAACCGTGCTCAAAATGTTCTACAGGCCAAAAACCTCACTGCGTTGGCAAACACTTCACCTGTAGCGATAAAATGCTTCCTCACTCCGCCCCTTTTGGATATCTGTGTGCAAACCAAAGCGACCATCAATGATGTCGAGATAATGAGGAGAGTCCACTGAAGAGGTGATAGTTTGAGAGCTGGATGCAGTCTCGTCTCGTCTCTGCAGGGGCCCCAGTACAGGAGGAGGGTGGGGTTTTTTAGAGGGATGTGGTAGGTTGTCGGGTTCATTACCAGCGAGTTCAGTTTGGGAATGAGCCGGTCTCAGAGCGTGTCCACATGGTTCATGTTATTGGATCTGTTGTGGATCTCCTCGAGGAAGTTTTCGAGCTGCTCGATGAGAACACGCTTCTTGAACCTTCGCGGGGAACAAACGATAAAAACAAGTGTTACAGGTTTGTATTCTGGAGCAATTAAAGGCACAGGTCAGATTATCTGAAGTGGGGTGGCAGCAAACCCAGCACACCCCCACTTTGAAGAGCCAAGTACCAGCACAGAAGCTGAGCAAAGAACGTCTGTGGGCAAGGTCAGAAGCAAAATGTATTTTTAGCTACATAAAAAATGTCCCTCCAAATTTTAAGCGTACACCATATTCAGAACATTTTCAAAGCTTTACTTTGCCGTCAGACAGGAAACTGCAGTTATACAAGCCAAACAGCGCTCTCTTGCTCCACTCCACTGGTGAAGTCGCTAATTTTACCCTACAGAACATGGGAGCTGCTGGTCTGCCGCTGCCTTGTTCTGTTTGTTTGCATCGTTATGTGACTAAATATAGCCCACACTTAAAACTGATTTAGATATTTTCAAGATGGGCCTTTTTAAAGTGGCTAAAATACATTTTGGTGCTGATCCTGTCCACGGCAGTATATTGCTTAGCTTCCTACAATGGACTCCTGCTTCTTTTCCAAACGAGTGGTGTGCTGACTGCCATCTACTGTAGATAAGTACCTCGTACAACGTACTTTAAATAATCTGAACTATTCCTTTGACCAGAACTCTAAATGGTTCTGTTCAGAGCTTATGTAAGACAGCAGAGTAATAATAGTAAAGCTTTGAACTCCGTACCTGGCCGCCTCTTTGATAATGTTTTGGAGGAAGATGAGTCGGGTGTCCAAAGTGCCCTGGATCTGCTTCAGGAGGAGGAAGATTTTCTCGTAGTCTGAGACAGAAAGAGAATGAGGATTAATGACTTGTTTACGGCAGAGTTTCTAGGAGAGCTGAAGTCTTTAATCCAGTTCTCTATACATATAGTTGAATGACAATGGCAATATTGCCATTTCTTCATAGACATTGTCAGATTATCAAAGTGATTCGTTCTAGGGTTGCAACAAATTATTATTTCTGATTGAAATTTCACTTAATAAAGCCCAGATGAAATTAGTTTATCACAGATATACTGACACTGGTGTGTATGTCAGCTAATAATTAAACAAGAAAGCAGCACAAAAATACCAAACATTTGTGAGGTTGACTTTCCATTGCACCATTTTTTCCCACACATTTGTTGTAACTATAAAATGCAACTCACTCACCATATATTTGTAAGCTGCCTCTGTTCTCTTTCATTAAGGATGTTTATTTTTCATTTATTTATAATTATCATTTTGTCTTCATTTGAAGCATGGATATAGACACAGGAAAAAATGAAATGGGAGTGAAGCATCACAATTTTCCATTTTCTAAAATACATCACTGATTTGGACAAAATTCAATCAACTGACTTGCTGTCTTTGTAATGCACAGTTTTTTTTTTTGAGAAAAACAGTTTTGAGGTCAAACAAAGCTTGATTGCCATGAAAAAGGCTACACTTATGTGGATTCTTCTGGCAAAATGGATGGAAACAGGGAGGATGGGCCAATTTCTTTCTTCTTTTAATCACAGAAAATCACAGTGCAACTTGTAATAATATACCAGTGAACACAACAGCCCTCGATTGCAACTTTTGAGGTTCAACTGTTACTGTAATTACATCATGTAAGTAAGGCTGGGTGTTAAACCTCAATACAGTTTTGACACTGACTTTAATGTCCATAGCATAGAGTGTCAAAAACTAAAAATACCAGATTCTAAATCTTCTTTTTATGTTCTTTCATACTTTTGCCAATTCTTCTGACTTTAATTCAGCAGTACGTCTTCTATGACTGTTTGTGTAAAAATTAGTTTAATATTTGAGAACTGTCTTCTTTTATTTATACAAATCTATAACATTTTTAGATTTCTTTAACTGGAAAAACAAAAAGATAATGCTTTGGTATTGATATCAACCTCTGGTAATATATTGACACTAGCATTGCTGGATATCCATCAATACCCATCCCTACATGTAGGCTGTTCCTTTTATTTTGTCCACCCCTCCCATAGACTATGTTTAGCTACATACGTCTGCCAGGTTTTCTGATCTCCTTGGTGATGAGCGCCCTCAGCTCGTTGTTGACCTTGGTCGTCTCTGTGTGAATGTGCTTCTTCAGAGCAGCAGGTGACAGGTAGCGCGGCGTCTGGTCCTCTGACAGCACCAGCTCCGCTCCGCCCTCACAGCCTGGCGGCAGGTCGCCCACCTGGGGCCGCCCGTTCTCCTCATCGTCCATGTGCCGGATGTCCTGTGGGTCCCCGGCTGTGTGGTTCTCCTGGTGGTCACCAGGCCCCGAGGGATGATCCATGTCCGTGTCTGAGCTTCTGTCCGAGCCGTAGTGGTTCTGATTCAGGTGGTTGATGATCAGGTCAGGTTCTGGTGCTCCATCGTCCATGTCTGCAGGTTCAGAAACGGTCATTTATTGTTGCAATCACATCAGGGATGATGAAGGGTAGAAATGTGAAAGATTCCTGTGTTTATGACTTTTTCATCTCATCAGACACCTCAAGACTGTTGCATGTTTTCAGAGTTGGTTGCATGAGTGTTAAAAATACTGTGAACCAACAATGTAGCACTAAATCCATTCAGTTTGACTGAATTACTGTGACTGTTACTTTTTGCTGACATGGACAATATTTGTTTGCTTTTTCAGGCTTTACTGTATTATTGTGTTCAGTCAGATATATCGCAGATTTCAGAAAAATGCCAGGTAATCTCAATTTAGATGTTATCATGAATAATATTTACAGGTAGTAAAAAAAAAAAAATCAACCAATAGAACCTAGTATGGCAATATTGCATGCCAATATTGTTTTGATACACGATGTTAAGTATTTTATTACAGAAAATATTAATATTGCAAGTACAAATTTAACTTTTTGGTACAAGAATAGTGAAATCAAATGCTTTTTTCAGTCCACTAGATGGTGCTAGATTGCAGGATTGGTAGGTTTGCATAATTTAAATGACAATGAAGTGAAGGGAAACGGAATAAAAACTTAATCTACTCATAAAACAGATGTTGACAGAGTTTTTGCAATATCACAAAATGTGAAAAATCACAAAAATATCACATTATGGCTTAAATGTTGTGATAACAGCATATTGTGGGGCCTTTGGTGATTCCCATTATGGAAACTAGTAATTATTTTAATATGAGATGACTGAGGCAGAGCATAAGGGATTTTCATACTGCATATTCTAAGGATAACCCTGGGCCAAGAGTTGACCCTGGAAAAACTTGGCACCTTTTTACACACACATTGTTAATCCAGGGTTAACTTAAGCCCAGGGCTATACATTTCACATCGCACTTACCTGCCCTCTGTTAAATGTCCATTGGAACAGCAACTAATGTTTACATTGGAGAATGACAAGTGACTGCTCTTAACATTTTTTATATTATCTATAATACTAATACTAATAATATTTAAGTTTTGTACTGTCATAATTTTTTTAGAGACAAAAATTAAAGGCATCTCTGCATCTGCTGATTCAACTAAATTCTTTCACTATTTAATCCATCTCTTAAAAGTCCCTCAACTGTATGGAGCAATAACACTGAAGCAACTTAAAGGAGGCCTGTGGAGGTTTTGACAACTAGTATCACTATAAAGCATGTTAATGTTTTTAGGAGTGGCATAAAAGGCTTGAAAATATTTTCAAAAAAGGAGTGGTCTCCAAGTTTTTTGTGTCTGCAAATGTACATGCACATGACACGTTCCTGTAAATGGTTTCATATGATTCCAGTGACCTACAATGCAGTACCAAAATAAAGCAATGTGCCACCAATACAGGGAAGAGGAAGTAAACATGGGTGCAAACAATGCAGGTTTTAAAATAAATAAAAATGCAGCTTTGCGAATATTTTATAAGGAAAGAAATGTATTTAACATATTTCTTAGCTCTCAATGGTGCACACAATGACTTTTGACAAGAAACACTTAATGTTTCTGTAAAAGCAACTGTTTGCATGAAAACATCATAGGGCACCTTTAAACTGCACTACTACTTTAAACTACACAATGAAAACATTACAAGAAATACCCATTAAAACATTTTAAATGCATGTATAATAAAATGTCTTCACAGAACAACCTGTTTTTTGAATGCTCTTGTTTTCACAAAACCTTCAGGGACAGTGGAGAGTAAGATTTGACAGTGTGGGCTGGTGCACTGTGTGCTGCTGCTGATACCACTGTAAAGAGTCTAATCCTGAGTGATTTCGAAGCACTGTGTCAGCAGAAGTGGCTTTGGTCCCAAAACCACACAAAGTTACAAGCAGTCCAAAATGAGAACTGAACAGTGATTCAAACAGTTTCTAACAGTTCGCATTTTTAAGACGTGTAATTATACATGTGTCACGGTCTCAATGCAAATCTCACCTGCTGTTGGTCGAGGGCTGGCAGGGGGGGTTACTGGAGGGGTGTAGGCCCTGCCCAGACGCAGCAGAGGAGACATGCAGCGCCGTCTCTTGGGCCCTCCACCTGGCATGTTGTTGTTGTCTACTGGTCTTTTCCCCTTGTTCTGAGGACCGGTCACAAACTCATCCGCCTCATCAATCATCATGCCCTGAGGGAGGAGTGAGGAGGATGGTCAGTAATTTTCATTTTTCTGTTTATAATGAAAGAGGGGGAGGGTTGGGGTTGATATGGGTTGGTGGGACTTACCTTCTTGTCTAGTTTGAAGGGGTTGCCAAATGTGTGCAGACGTTTTGGCTGCTCAGGGTCTGCGTCTCGAAGAGGCTGAGGAGCAGCTTTGAGGAAATCTTGGTAGTTGCCCATCTGGGCTATTGGCACGCTGTGGAGCTGGTCTGGACAGGGAGACAGGGAAATTCACCAGCATGAAGGGAGAGTTTTACACTTTTTGTTCTCAAAGAGTAACTTACAGAGATACTTGAGAATAACTGACATGAGGTTGTATGAGACACTTATTGATAGTTAGTGTATTAGCTACAGTAGACGCCAGTGAGCATGTCCCCAGTTAGAAGAAGCAGAGAGGAGTACCAGCATGGAAGCCAAGAATTAAGCTGCTGGGGACACAACCAGCAGCAAAAGGTGATTAAAAAGTTCACCTAAAAAACAAAAATCAATATCAGCTTAAGTGCACACTATATTTAGAGAATTGCCACCACTTTCCTTAACCATCAGACAGCCTTTATGAAGGGAAACAGTCATTATACAAGTCAAACATCACTCTCTCCAAACCAACCAACCTCCATGGACAAAATCATTAATTTTACATTGCATAAAACAGGAGTTGCTGCTCTACCACTGCCTTTATCTTCTAGTTTGTTTGTGTTATTGTGTGACTTCAGTGAATCCAAACAATCCTTTAAAAAACACCCAAGGCACACAATAACACAATCAAACTTACCGTTCGAAGCAGTTGTAGACAAGCAACTCCAGTATTCTGCAAAGTAAAATTTCTGATTTTGCCTATGGGGTCTGGCTGCTTTGGAGAATATTTGGCTTATATAATGGCAGCTTCCTGTCAGAGAAGGCTGTCTGATGGCACGGTAAAACGGTTAAAACATTCTAAATATAGCGTAGACTTAAACTGATATGGATCTTTTTGGTGGACCTTTCTTTAAGTGGCTATAATACCTTTTGTTTCTGACCCTGCCCACTGCAGTAAATTGCTTAGCTTGCTGGTTCTCCTCTCTGCTTCTCCAAACCTGGGGCATGTCAACTGCCATCTACTGTTGGTAATACACTGACTATGGGTAAGTACCTCACACCCCACATCAAATAATCCAAACTATACTTTAAACACTGGCAGAAAATCTTTTAATTTTCCTGATTATTGGTCAGCAGTTGGAAGTTTTTACCCTGACATCACATTTGGGTGTGGTTACAGGTTTAACAGAGGACACTTGCAGTGTGACTATTCCCAAAAGTGAGTGCGGGAAGAGGACTTGCACAGTGACTTACCCGAGTCCTGCCCTCTGAGATTACACACGCTGGTGTTGAGCAGGTTCCTCCTCATTCGGCTGAGCTGATCCAGCAGGTGGCTGCGGGGGATGTCATACGGATTCCTAAAGCTCTGCGGCTTCAGGCCCTGGTGAGGACACAAGATAGACGGGATGGTAAAGTGAGGGATAGGGCTTAAATCTGGCCTTCCTTCAAGTCAGGAAAGATGGTTGCTATCTGGTGAAATACAGTCGTACTTCAGCCATAATAGATTGGATATACAGTGGATACAGTCAGAGAGAGAGGGCACTTTTTCAAATGCCGAAGCCCACAAACAACATAAAACATCTTAATGAATGCCTCAGAATGACTGTTGGATGAAAAGCCAAAAAGGGAACATCTAAGCAGAAAGTAAATGACTGAAAGTGAGATTTGAACAAGTTGAAAATCAGAATCACAGCTGTTCAAGTAAATGCAGCTCAGTGAGACACTGCTGATATGTGCGTCATCTTGAGTGAATAACTCTTGCTTCTAAAAGTTGTGTATCCTCAGAAACTTTGATGTTTTTGAAATAATAATTCCAACCTTACCTTGTTGAGCAGTGCCAGGTGAAAGCCCTGGAACTCTTTGGGGTTGAGCTCCATGGGCAGAGACGGAGCCTCTCCCGTGAGACTCTGCAGCTGCTGGATGAAGTCCCTGCGCTGAGCCAGGGATATTCCTCCCCCTCGCCAACGCACCTTGATGCCGGCCTCTGGTGGAAGCTTCTTACCAATCGAGGCAATCAAGCGGTCGTACTCGATTTTTGACTAAAACAGTGAACAAATAAGTAACATGACTGCGTTACATTCAGTCTCTTACCTGATTTATGAAACAATATAAACAATATGAACAGCAGGGTTGGTATAATTTTTTAAATATCAGGGATCAATTTGATAGGATGCATCTCTGATATACAATATATGTTTGTTTTTAATTTAACAAAATAAGAGAAACTTTTGCTTAGTATATGACAGTAAAATTAAGTATAAAATAAATAAACCTATGCTGATCTAAAGCATAAATAACAACAAATAAAAATCTGACTATGAATTTTGTTACTTGACTGTTTTCAACTATTATTAACTATTACTGTTATTATCAAGACCTTTTCCAAAGTCCTTTTTTTTCCAAAGAATTTGAGGTTAATTTTCAAGTTTTTCCAGCACCTTACAGTTACAGTAGTATATTATATTTATATGCATATACTCAAAATGATTATTTCACTTCTTCACTTAAAATCAGATGTTATTATGTTATAAACAATGCAAGTAATAGTTTTGTGATAGCACTCTACAGGAGCAGAGATATTTCAAAATTCCATATAACCTGGCTGAGCCCATGCACGGCTCATTTTATTTCTTTATCTAAAAAGCAAACTATTCAGTTAGGCTGTGATTTATTATAAAAGCAACGCAATCATAATCAAACAGTTTCAAAATCCAAGGACTTTTCAAACTTTAAACACCACATTAAAATTATAAGTGTTTTCATGGATTTCCAGAACCCATTTGAACCCTGCTGAGAAATACCATGAAAAAACAAAAACTTACCAACCCTGTCTTTTTTATCAAAAGTAACTCAAACAGGAATAAAAAAGTGCGTTTGGTGACAATTGGCTTGGATTTGGTGCATTGGTGGATAATTACAGCAGGAGGCCAGCATATCTGAGAGTGACTAAAGAATAAAAATTGGGCCCATGCTTAGTGTAGTAAAGGAACGGTATGATGACTTGATGTGTTTTCAACAGGTTTTTGATCAATAGTGGAGCTCTGTGACACAAAGGAATAGGCTCTGGATACACACACCAGACTTGTTAGTTGGATAGATTTGTTGTCAGATGTACTCTCTATTGGATGCGTTTACAATTATGGGATAAAGAATATCACAGAACTTATTCTTTAAATAGAGATATACTGAACTACTTTTTTTTTTCCAGTTCCAATCCGAAACAGATATCTGAATTTGGATGTCTGCTGATATCAATACTACACTGATACCAGAACACTTTCACTTTTCATGATGTTTATTATTAGCAGTATTCATATGAGATGTAGTACTAAGATTACATGAGGCTGAAACTGAACATCAGTCTGGAAAGTTTGTGTAGTTTGTGTAATGGTGCCCTTCAACCATTGTCGGGTGCTGTAGGATTCTGGTTTGTGACATTCACATGTGCAGCTGACAGGCTGAGAGACAGCCCTCATATGTTTAACTTCCCTTGATGCATTGCTGAGAGATAAAGTTTCTACTTTATGTTCCAACATGCAAATGTTTGTAATGTGTTTGCTCAGAACATCATAGTTTATATTGGTAATTGTCATTTTTGTGCTGGTTTATTGTCACACCGTGAATGAGGTGGCAAGTACATTTTTTTAATCCAGCTGTATCATATCATATTAATTTGAAACAGGTTTCTACTATATTACATTCAAAAGCAGACCATAAGTCACACGTGTAATCCAGCTTTCAATCTGCACTGCTCTAACAAAGTAGTGTTCATAAATCGAAAACACATGACAAACACATGGTGTTGTGGAATTTACCACACGTCAATATTGGGCCTCAATACCAATATTGGCGTATGATTCGATTGGTCCAATCTCTGAGTTGAGATATCTAACCTGATTATCACACACACACGCACGCACGCTCGCAGATTTTCTGTGATATGCGTGCCAAGATGGCAAGACGCAACATCCCAGCTTCTAACCTGTTGGCTGAGCTTCTTCAGGTAGGAAACCACACTGTAGCTCAAGCCATACTCCATGTTGTCGGCCAGCAGGTTCGGTGCTCCCATGATTCTCAGAGCCTTCCTCAGAGCCTGTGGAAAGAACACAGTGATGAGACCAGTGCAGCATGTATGGTCTTCATATAACATTCAAATAGAAGCGACCCCCCCCAAAATGGATGAAGAATGGTTGCCACGTCCACTTACCCCGATATAATATGGAGGCATGGTCTTCAGGTAGTTCTCAAAGGACTGCCGCCATTTGATGGTAGGCTTGAACTTGTGCACTTTGATCAAGTCATCTGCAATAAACAAAATAGAAAGAAATATAGACTGAAATATGGCATTCATCTGCAAAATCTTCTTTCTAAAAAATACACCAAAGTCTCATATGTTAAAATTTTAAGTTATACAGGAAGCAATTTCACACTTCACTAGAGCACACAGTGTGATAGTAAAAATTAGGGACATAGATCCATCAGTCTTACCCAGAAGTGGCAGAAGCACGGGGTAGTTGTAGGGCATCACAAACAGGTTGACACAGTTCAGAGCTGTGCTAGCCTTTAAGTAGCCAAACGGTTGGCCCAGGTCACTGTACTTGGCACTGTTACATACAAACACCTAAAACACAGAGGAGAGAAAATCAGTGAATATGTGGGAACATTAGAACTCTTCAACCAGCAACCAAAACATATGACCTGTAAAATAGGTAAAGTTTGTTTTTGTTAAGTGGCTCACTAAGCTGCAGGTTCATTGGGATATAACCATCATCAGGATTTGTGGCCTGAGACATGTCCATACACTATTATCACTACCAGTGAGTAATCCACACGCCTAATCTGAGAAGAATGAACTCTCTCTTGAACAAGGAAGACCCATCTTTTAACAATCCCTCTGTGATTTTAAGCTAATGTTTTCACCCCAGATGACATCTGTCACACATTTATTATGACTATAAGTAGGACACAGCTTACAATAGCCATGCATTTTTTATTGTAATATTAAGGAAGGATTTGCATGTATGTTTTTAACTGTCTTCATTTGTAGAAAACAGTCCCCTGAGGATGTACAGCAATTGTGGGAAGAATGAAAAATAAGGGAAAATTTTAGTATTTTTCTAACCTTATTACAAGAAAAAAAAAATGTAAAGTTTGGTCTGGGGGTAGCGCCAGAGGAAAATCAAAGGGGTTTATCATCTTTCATCAGTCTAAGCTGAACTCAGATGTACTTCAAGCCCAAATGTCCTTTGAGCTGCTGCTATGCTAACATTAGCATGTTAGCATACCTTAGGTTAGCATGTTAAAATCCATTTTAAAAATCTTTAAAAATCTGGATGTTAACATGCTGATATTTAGCATTTTATATGTCAGCACCAAGGCTATTAGGTGGCAAAATATATTAGGTGTTTAAAAAAATAATTAACAGAAAAAAAATAAACTGGAACAATACTGTGTACTTCAAAGCTTAGTGAAATGAAATATACAGAAAATGTCTTTAGTTTTAATCTTTGTCGATTTGGTCAAAGATGAAGAGGTACTGGTGCATGTATTTATTGAGACTGGGCTGTCTTAATGACTGAATATAAGAGACACTCTGTGACTTTATTTTCTTAGTCTCTAAATTCATATATTTTGTCTCCATCAACAGAAAATATGGAGGAACTTTTGACGTTGCATGTAGTACATCACTGTTAGTATCCAGCTATGCGAGAGAATGAATTTATCATTGAAGATGCAAAGGTTAAAAACATTACGTAATCCTTTGTTACTGTATGTTGTGTTTGTGATGGTGCTGTACCTGCCAGCAGGTGTGAGGGGATTTCCTCTCCAGTATGTACTGTGTGAGAGGCGATGGCTCCAGCTCGTACTTGTCAAAGGGCACCTTGTCTATCACCATGGGCTCCGCGTCCAGACAGGAGAAACGAACGTGGGGGTGGGCTGAGCGTGGGGGCTGCGTGGGGCACAGAGGGATACTTAAATACTGTTATAGTTCATGTTGCATCACATAATTATGATGATCATTAATAATTATCATGTGTTCCTGTGGTTTCTGTTTTGTCAAATGTCGTTTTATGTTTATGATATAAATATTTAAAACAAAACAAGAAGTGAAATTAGTCAGAAAACATTCTACATAGATATGTACAGATACGTATATATATATATTATACTATGTATATATTATCAGTTATAAACCAATGTCAATTACGAATAATTAGGACATCTGATGAAATGAACATTTAATTGTACTGCTACCTCTCCATGCTGCTCCTTAATATTAGGCAAATTTATGCGGCCGGTGCAATTCTGTTTTATAAGCTTCACTACTTCCCCTTTTGCTCTATTGTTACTGTAGGAACTGTCTTTTTTATGTTGAGTGTCCATGTAAACAAACAACTTTTCATGCTCATCTCTTTTTTTCTTGTTGCATCTGCATAATATATATGGGCTTTTTTGGGACACAAATATTTCTAAACAGGGTTCATACAGATTTTTCTAAGTAAAATTTGAGCACTTTTAAGATACCAAAACCAAAAATTTCCAGACTTTTGAAGTGTTTACCATTATATATGATTTATTACTATAAATGCAACTGAAAATTCCTTTATATGCACAAAGATCAATGTATATTGTATTTTACCAATTGTTTATTTTAACTTTGATTATATGTTATATGGGCCTTAACATACAACCATACCTTCCTCTCTATCAAGTTATCACTGACAAATATAAGATCGTGTCATTTCAAATGTGAAAAGATTTTTGTTTAAATGAGTGACTGTTTTTTATTTATTTAATTTATGTAATTATTCTTTCACTTCATAGTCTTTTGTTAACCGTGTATCTTTTATTATTGAGTTTTTAGTGGGAATAAGTTGTACTGTTCTTGTATAATTAAAAAATATATATATATAATATTCAAAACTGACTGTGTACATGAAACACCAGATTATGTTGAAAATCAAGCATTTTTCAAGGAGTAGATTCAAATTAAGCATTGATCTTCATTAAATATTTTTTAAAACTTTAGAGATTTATTTTGTTGCTCTGGGTCATGAATAAAACCGTCAGCTAAATGTCCAAGAAAATATGAATGCAACAAATTTCACTGAGGCCTCATAAGGTATTAAAGTATGAAAGTAAATATTTGTTTAGTGTTTCTTACCAGCGTTGGAGAGTTCTGGTCCGGCCAGAAGGCCTCGGGGATGGGCCAGTGACCGATGGGGACACCGGTTTTAGGGTTGGGTCGTACATAGATCAGCTTGTGACAGCAATGCCAAGGCTGCACACCGGACTTCAACGCCTCAGCTGGAGCATCTGGACAGACACATGCAGTACAGAGGAAGCTGACTTCACAGGTAAAACAACCACCAGCAATTAAAGACAAGAAGGTGTTTGTCAGGTACACAAAAAAATGATTTTGATAAACTGTAACAGTGTGTAGGCAGTTAAATGTGACGGAGGGGGTTTAAACAGTGAAATTCACCAGCTGTTTATGAAAAAAGCTCGGAGAGGATTAAAAACAGTGAGTGGGAGAGAGCAAAGAGAATCTCCACAAATCAAACCGATGCAGCACAGCAGTTGTTAAAAAGGTCTTTTAGAAATAGAGTCAGGAATAAATTACAAACGAATGTGTCTCTTACCCTCCAAAGGAGGGGGGTCTGGCCCAGTCTTCTCAAAATTTATCACCACTCCACTCTGGATCTTCTGCACCAGAGACTCCAGACACTGATTCAACATGCGCTGAGAGAACACGCTGTAGGAACGTCCTGGAACACACAGACACACAAACCACGTATTTGTAGACCTGAAAAGGTGAATAAATCAAACACTGTGCTCTGGGCTTGGAGTTTGATGGTTTTTAACTGAGTATGAATAAAGTACTGAATCCACATTTTGAAGCTGAATCCTCTCAAATCTATTTAGTCTTCTTTTCAAGAGTTTTATGGGTTCATTAATTCATCTTTTCGGCCACTAGAGGGCAGTGGAACAAGCTGAAAGAACAACACTTCTCACATAGCAAAGTTAAAGTTGTTCTAGCAACTGTGTTAGCTGTGCTAACACTGGCATCAGAGCACATCCATCAGACCTGGAGAAACACAAACATTCATCTGGAATTGCAATTCTGATGATTTATAGTACAATATCCACTCTCTTTTCAGCTCCACAAGCACCTGAGAAAAATATATGTCTCTTAAGCTGCTGAAGGCTCCACTATGTCCACCAGCTGGTCACTAACTGTGCCTGTCTGCTGTTTGGAGCTGAGCAGGTAGAGTACAGTGAATTAAGAGTTTGAATGCTGAAAACAGCTGCTGCTGGTGGAACAGAGTTAAAGGGATAGTTTGGATGAGTTTATCTGGGGTTGGATGCGTTACTTATGGATAGTCAGTGTATTCTCTGATTTCAGTTTCTCAAATGTTTCAAGTCCTCTATGACAGTAAAGTGAAAATCTTTGGGTTGTGGACAAAAGAAGCCATCTTAGGGTTTGAGAGACTGTTTTTTCAATTTTCTCTGACATTTTATTGACCAAACAACTAATCATTTAAGGAAATAAAATGGACTGATTAATCAACAATGAAAATAAGCCTTACTTGCAACCCTAAAAAGCACATGATACTAATTAAATGTAGAGTACTCATAGCAGACTTAAAACACTGCAGTGCCTAACTAAAAGTACAGTGCAGTTTCCAGTGCTCTCTAATAAACACTGTATTTATCTTTATGGTGTTGTAACAGTCCTTTACACTTACTAGAAGTTACAGCCATTCAAAGAGGTACATTTGGATGAAATGTCCTTTTGTTTATTTGTCACAGCATCAGTCACAGAGCAGCAAAGGTCGCACGAATCAGACACGGTGTTTTACAAAGCTACAACTGATTAGTCTAATTCAGCCTTCTGGCCATTTACTGCCTCCAACTTCACCTCTAATGACCCTGTTATGCACCCATTCACTCGCTCATTTCAATAGGCTGTGGCTTTGTGTCAGGTCTGCCATCAGCAGTAATGGACAGGCAGCATGTACTGTAGACCGTCAGTGACAATGGAGCTGTGTCATGTTCTGCATTCAGCACCACTGACTGCTACACAGAGCTTTGGTGTGCTCTGCTCTGCCTCTCTATGTGTGTGTTAATCTTAACCTGCCATCAGCATCATTCTAGTCTGTTCCTCCCACCAGCTGCTTCCACAACCAGGCAGTGCGAGCTCTGGAGACGGGAGGGGGGGATAAAAGGCTACTTCTATAAGTGGATGTTCTTTAAAACTGGGAGGGAGGCAGCCAGGGTCTGGCTTATTCTACAGATCGAAATCATTGACTGGCCTGTGAGCAGGGATAAGTCAGTTGACATCCTGGACCAGGTGGGAAAATTTGGGCTTTCTAACCTTAATCAACAATTACTGCTGAAGAGCATTTAAAGGGATAGCTCGGATTTTTATCTGTGGTGGGTATATTACCTACAGTACATGGCAATCGGCATGTCCCCAGTTTGGAGAAGCAGCAGGAATGCCAATGTAGAAGGCTAAGCAATGTACTGCTGTGGACAAGGTCAGCAACAAAATGTATTTTAGTCACTTTAACAGGCCACCAAAAAAGAGAAATCAACATCTGTTCGAGTGTATGCTATGTTTAGAATATTTTCAGTGGGCTCAGTAAACCCAGACTTCTGCAGTATTGACATGTCAGAAGCTAGCCTTTGCTTAGAGTATTCAACTAAACGGTGAAAAGGAATCAGGATGTTTGTGGAACTTGAAAGTTGTGTTGGCAAAGGCCCACAGCACGTGGGTGGGCCACCTACATGTACTATTTAGTGGCCACAGACTCACTTTTTCTGGCCACGCGCCACGGTTAATGTCAAACCCTGGTGTTTTTGTGGGTTAACTGGGATTCACCAAAGTCACACAATAAAAACAAACTAACTAACCAACCAGTCAAGGTAGCTATAGAAGAGCACCTCACATGTTCTCGATGTAAATGACAAAGGAGTCTGGTTAAGTGAGAGAGAGTGACATTTGTTTTACATAATGTCTGTTTCCACTCAGAAAAAGCTGTCTAAATTTTAAATACAATGTACACTTCCTGCTGACCCTGTCCCCAGTCGTACACTGCTTGTCTTCCTACACTGGTACTCCTGCTGCTTCTGCAAACTGGAGGCATGCTGACTGCCGTCTACTGTAGGTAATATACTGACTTTGGATAAGTACCTCATACAACCCCACTTCAAGAAATCAAACTATCCCTTTAACCCCTCCACAACAGCTCCAGCAGGCTTGCTCTGTGGTTAAATCAAGAGCATACTGTGTTTGTATTGGGTTGTTCACGTCCCACTGGCAAACCTGTAAACACAAGTAACTCTGAATGTTGAGCAAGACAGTGCTGAGACAGTGCTCAGGGCCGTCCCTCTTCCTCTCTCTATCATTCAGTTTTTTTCACCAAAAAACCCCACACCCATTATTCTCCTGGTTCTTTGTATTGACGGAGATGATTCATCGGCTGAGCTACGGAATGCATTTAACAAATAGCTATTTTGATCTAGTGTTATAAATACTTGTGCATGCTTGTCCCAACATGTTCCAACAGACTCTGCTGGAGAAATTAGGTTTGTGTCCTTCCCAGGAGGAATCTGTCTATGATGTTTTACCAAAATAAAGTCATAATGACATCCATTTACAAACAAATGGCTCTGCAAAATAAAATATATTATGGTACCTTCTGAGCAATATCAAGTAACTCAGGTACAGATGATCAAAGAATTTAAATTTTAACAGTCAATTTAACGGAGCCAGCTGTCTGTAACACTTGAAAAAGAAGGCAGGAATGACTTATTTCTCATACAGGTTATAACTGAATAGACTTTACTAATAATCTATAAATGCAGACACAGAGGCCTTTAAATCTAATTATACACATTACTTGAACTGGGTTTCTTAATTTCTATTCTAGTTTCTATTTGGAGTATTATTTGAAACACTATGGGCTATACAATGGACCAGATTTGCTGAGTCTTGTCAGCCTATACAGACTGCACATATTTAATATAATACAATAAAAAAAACTATTCATCATCACCAATTTAACTATAGCAATTAAGACAAAGTCAGAATATTCCTCTTTGTTTGAGGACACTAAGTAATGAACAAAGGATGATCAGGATAATTCCATAAATCTCAGTCAATACAAAAAATATATACTCTGATGATTTACTCTCACACTTGCATTAGTTGTGGAGACTTGTAAGACAGAGATTAAAGAAAAAATGGTCAAAGTCACTGCCACACAGCCAGAGATATCCTCTGGATCAAGCACTAAAAACACTGGATCCTGCAATTCCTGTAATGCAACTTTATCGTAGGGAATCAACAATACACTGAATATCGCAATATTGTGATTACAAAAAGTCTTGATACTGTACCAGATAGTAATGATATTTACCATGATAGATTTATTATTTTATTTTACATTTTTTACTCTGTGAAAGCACTGGTACTAGCTGCTGCATCGTTTTTGTTTTGTAATTGTAAAAACATAATCCAAACATATATTGACTAAAACAATTTATGCACATGCTTAGGTCATGGCTGGCTACTTTTATTTAATTGAAGAGTGACAGCAGAAACACTTTAAGTTAAAAGGAAAAATAAATTTTATGCAAACAAAAAATGCTGTGCACATCAGAAATACTATGTAATGAAGAATATTTTTTTCAAGTCGTCAATTTGGCATTATTGTTCCTTGGGTTTTTGGTATCATTGCATCTCTACTTAATAGCATCTTTCATTTAATCTTCCCTATCTGTTAAAGGCGAAATCTGTAATTTATTTACTGTAATAAATCATAAAATAACCATGACATATCATCACAAATCAAAGGAATATGTTAGGTTAAAATACGGTGACAACACTATAGCCACAGTGTCCCCCTTTGAAATTTCTATTCTGGGCTGGAATAACTGTCTTTGTATTTCACATTAATCACAGTTCAAATTAGTGTTGTTCACTGTTCGCTGAATGAATAAGTGTCTGTTTATGCATTGTGAGAAATCATTAATAATCTTTTAGAAGGAATAGATGTTTATAATACATAAATTGAAAAATATGCTAATGGAGTCTGGCTGGTGGAAAGACAGGCAGCCAGTGAGCTCAAACTCCAGAGTGTGTATTTCCAGAGCAGTGGGCTTTTGTTTTCAGGGTAATAGGCTTAGATTTACATTGACAGGCAACTGACAGTTATAAACAGCTGATCATCTTCAAGTGTAGAACTCAGTGTTGCTTGTTATTGTCAAATTACAGCGTTGCACTCTTCTTGTGCTCCTGCAGAGCTCCTGCAGCTGGCCCAGGCCAGAGACAACTCACTTCACCCATAAATCGTACACTAATGGGATGTCAAACAATTTAATATACAGTCTATGGCTCCAACTCTGCTGTACTCATTTTTTCATGCGTGATTGCTACATATTACTTCTTAAAATATCCTCATCTTTCCAATTCTATTGCCCCAGTTTATAACACAAACTCAAGATGATATAACATTATACTAACTGCTTCGTTTGTAGTACTCCTCATGACAAGTAAAACTGACCCCCTCTGAGTAAAACTGGTGGAATGTCCAAATGCACTCTACAAACACGTAAGTACTCAGTCCACCTACCTCCAGTGACCTCACACATGGGGGTGATTGGAGAATCGTCAGGTGGGACACCGCCGAGGGGTTCAGGCTCCACTGATGCATTGCCGGGGATGCGCAGCACCAGAGCGAACAGACGCTGGTCCCAGCGGAAGGGCTCCTTTGTCAGCTCGCTACCCGGCAGCGGAGTGGTCAGAGGCAGATGGAGCTGGATGGTGCAGAGAAACAGAGTATTGAGTATTAATGACAAAATGAAACATGGATCACAGCTAGACAATGTTTGAACAAAATGATGATACACACAGACCAAGAGATGACAGAAATGAGTTGGTAAAGATTTTGCTATACTGTCTAGATCGAGGATGCTCTCTCTGTAATATCACTGGTTGTTTTAGGCTAAAACTGAAATGTGCAGGACATTTTATAGGAATACTGATGAAGTGCCATAATTTATCAGGTATTTAATTCACTGCATGATCCAAAAACAAGATATCCCATCTTCTCTTCAGACCATTTTTCAGTTGAACTTGGAAACATTTTACTGCATCCATAACATATTGGTATTACAATATAGAATGAAATATAGCATGGCAGAGTATCTACTTCATATTGCCCACCCTTGATCTGGGCTGTCATCCAGTATAAAAAAGCAGAACTATGGTGGGTAATTAAACAACAACAATTAACTCTTCAAGACATTTAAGCAGACACCCACTGTTAAAATCAAGAGCTATTAAAAGATTTCATCATGTTGATGCATCATCCTCTCCCAGCAACAGGCTTCTGTCCATCATACTGTTTTGCACATACACATTCTGATTGTCATAAATAATCTTTTTAGGCATTTCAGTGGCATCCTGGACTTTTATGTAACTGTCACAAGAGCTGCAATTAAAGTCAAACTTCCCCACCAAGCATCAGCCCAGTCTGAACAGGCACAAGCCTGGAATTATCACAGAAGCCATAAATTAGACTGTGGCTGCAGAATCAAGGATTTAATTGTATGAGTTGACCTCCAAGAGTTCTGCTTCTCAAGCTACAAAACTGACTACATGGTTTAATAGAGACCTCTCCATCTCACAGGGAGTATCACCACAGATATTTAACATGGATAAAAGAGAAGACAACTTGTGGGAATTTATGACGGGCTCTTCTACACTATTTAGGATTTTAAGGAACCAGGGGTCGATTGACAAGTCAAACTATAGGCAGGATAAAAAAAATGATAAAAATTAACTGTTTGAATCACTCAAAGGCGAAATGTACACCACGGCTGTAGCATTGATGTCAGGGAAACCAGTGTTTCAACCAATTTGGGCTTTTGGAAGCTTAGAGGAGTATTTTAGTATATACTTTTTTTTGAAAGAACTACATGAAGCACTCCTGATAGGGCTCTCCAACCAACATGGCACCAGCCCAGTTCTACTTCACGCAGCTCACTTTAAACTGGTTCGGAAACTGAAAAATTGGTTCCCAGCTGACACTAAAAAATACAGGGCCTTCCTTGGGAACAAAGAATATTTTACAGGTTGCTGTGCATTGTTCAACACCCTCTGTTGATGACATTCTTGATTACAGTGGCTCCACTCAAAAGTAGTGGAAAGAGGCTCGTTCTCTACATAGCACCAAAGTTCCAAGAATCGTGAGCAGAACTAGCTCAAAAGCTAGAGCTTTTTTGGCAGAAAAGGGCTTTGATTAAACAATTTGGCTGACCTCATCTTGGACTCCGCTGCTGCTGGTCAACTTGTTGCCGTCACTGATGGCGATTATGATGGCGGGCTCGAGGAAAAAGGGATTCCTTCCCTGCGAAGCAAGAAGAAAAAAAAAAAGACACTCGCAATTTATTTTAAAACTAAAAGAAGAAGAGGAGACAGAAACAATGTGTCAAACTAAAAAGAGCTAAGTGCATTTATAGAAGCCAAAAGCAAAATTCATATTGGAATTTAGCAGCTGTGTATTTATAGCACTTGAAAGTATGAGGCACAAATGAGCACAGATAACCTATCATTATATAGATAACTTACAGGGGATCTATTTTAAGTGAGTGGGTGTGTGAAAGAGAGAACATTAACTCCAGGGACTAATAAGAAGAAAACAGCAAGAGGACTGTCTTTAGTACAGACAGTGACTACATCTACACATCTGAGACCATTAAAGGTGTGTATCTGCAGTGTATGTTCACTGTCCTCCACAGTGGCAGAGCACATTACCTGAGGATCTATGTGAAACCTCATTTCTGCTAAGACCCCACAATATTTCATGACACCAGCACTCCACACTGATAAAATGAAACTGGAGCAGTGCTGCATTTATCACTATGCATCAGCCCTGTGGGATCTCCACAGAGGCCACAGAAGAACTCGGCAAGTTAACAGTGTAAAACCTCAAGTCCTGTCAGCAAACAGTCAGCACACCGGACCTCACTGCAGAGTCATACGAAGGCTTCATAAAGCCTATCCTGTTCTGACAGAGGTGCAACCATTAGCGGATGTGGAGCCACTCCATTTGGACCCTACCTGTAGGCCGAGGCCTCTGCTGAATGATGCACCTGTCCACTTTCATAAACAGCCCAAAGTAAACAGAGCAAGATACCACCAAGATCCACTGTGCTGTAGGTATCCATGACAACCTGACCATTTTTTTGCCCTCCCCAAAAATCCCTTTATGATATCAAACACTTTCTTAGCATGCTAATGAGTTGGCGATGAGGCTAACTTGCCAGACGAGCGATGATTTCATCCGTGTCACATCAGCTCATTTAGCTTTTACTGTTGCTATGCAATTAGGTGTTGGTCATAAGGGGGTGAAAAAAAGAATTAAATAGAGGTATTAAAACTAGATTTTTGGACATTACATCAGTCTTTACTGACAATTTAGACCAGCAGCCAAGCTTTGCTCCTGTAACTGTGTCTACTACAAGCTCACAGGTCAGAGTATCATCACATGGGGACAGTGCTGGGCAGTACTGTTTGTGTAACTTCTAACACATTTAAAAGCCAGACTGAAGCTAATGCAATTTTATAAAAGTCACAACTCAATCAATTTTTAAGACCTGTCACAATCATAAGACATTTTCAGATCACTGAAGACATTGGATGTTGGACTTTAAGGACCTGCAGAGACCCTGCAACTATTTTGAGAGTCAGTCATTTAAAGGAGGACTGCATGTGATTTAGGGATATCTAGCAGTGTGACAGACAGCAAACACATCGTCTCACCCTCCCCTTCCAAGTGTGTAGCAGAACCCATGATAGCTGCAAAACTAGCACAAAAAGCAAAAGGCTGTAACTTGAGCTAGTGTTTAACTTATTGTAGAAACATGGCAACGCGGTTCCATGGCACCCTCCATGAGAGTGGATCTCCGTAAATATAAACAGCTCATTCTAAAGAAAACAGTGATTCTTATTTTCAGGTTATTATACACTAAACATACCTATTATGACTTCTTGACAGACAAAACAAGCCATCTAATGAAACATCTATGACTTCATGGGTTTAGCATTTTTCAGTATTTTCCAACAAGTTACGGACACAATGATAAAACGAGAAAATAATTAACATATAAATCAATGATGAAAATAATTGGCAACTGCAGCCCCAATCATCTGTAGTGACACAGACAGGTTGTCTATGTATTCGCCTACAGCCAAGTCCATCTGAAACCGCAGGATCTCTGCTCTGCTGACACAATGCCAGACTGATGGAGATCCATTAGAGCCCTGTTTATCACCCCCGCTGACATGTTAACTTACGACCAAACATCACCGGTCATATTATTTCCTCACTCTCATCCCTTCCTGCCGTCTCTCTCCTCGGCTCTCTTAATGAAAATGAGATCAGGATTACCCGCTGGCTGGTTCCCTCTCTACCTCCATACTCCTCTCCATTTCCCAGGGGAGAGTCATCTCAGATGCCTGGCAACCTGGAGGGCTCTTTGTTACTGTAGAGAGAAGCACTCCAGGGCAATATTAACTTCCCCACAGCCTTGCTCCCCTGTCTTCTCCCTCTCTAGCTTTTCAACCCCACCGAACGTCTAATGTGCCGAGGATGAAAAATCAAAGTCGACTTTTCTTTATGAATTAAATTGGGAAGAAAAGCGGACGAGTTATTATACGGGACGCTTCAAACACAAAGCCAATCTGAGCACAAGCTGCATCACTTTGGTTTGGCTTTGATTCGCAGCTGGTTAAGCTAATTGAGACGGAAAAACACAGACAAAAAGTGTGTGTAGTCATCAGAGCGCCGATGAAACCTCTGTCACTTTTGACTGCTCAAAGAAAAGAGCTGCACCTGAAAAGGTCTCCGATAATGTTGTCCAGGTTCAGAGGAAATTAGGTTTATCACCAACATCTGCATCCCATATCATGCTTTAATCAAATGACTATGGGTACTGATAAAAGACAGTATAGACACATACTTGTCAACCTTAAGACCTCAAAAACAGAGAGCATTTCAAAAATAAAGTGGGAGCCGAGGCCCCCCCCCAAAAAAAAAATATGACTTTCAGACTTTGTTTTCTGCATTCTGGTCACTTTTAAAGAATAAAAATAACAAAATAACGAGTGCACATTTTTTGCAAACAGTTGCCTGCCAATAAACAACACAGGAAAACACAATGGGACCACAGTATTTAGTCTATTTAGCCATATCTTTTTCCAAGGGTAAGTTAATTAGGCTGCTCTTGGAAAATTGTGTCCCTTTCCTCTAAAACTTCCCCTGCATGTGTATGTGTGTTGTTGTCTGGGTGGAAACTGCAGACTTGTAGCACTTATACACGCTGTGCAATGCCAGAAACAGGTTGTGATAATGAAAAGGGAAAAAGGTGTGAGAATTTGCAATAAATTGGGAGTAATATGGGAGAACTGTGATCCCGGGAGTTAAATGGGAGTCTCCCAGGAAAATCAGGATGGTTGCAAGTGTGTACACAGAGTTTCACACCATCAATGTTAACAACAATGTCAGTCTTGCTCTCAAACATTTGCTTGTCAAATTAATTTTCATTGGAAGCTGATTTGTTCCACTTACTGAGCAAAACCCTTTCTTAAGCTTCACTTAAAGGTAACAAAAAGAGTAATAAAATAAAAAACAACAGAAAACAGCTAACAAGTGATGTGATGCATCACAGCATCAATTAGTGATCTAATCAATTAGTTAATAGATTGTTGATTACTGGTAAGAAAGTTTTACACATTAACTGCATTAACAGACCACTTCTTTTGAAAAGACACAGTAAGCAAAATACACTAATTGCAAGAAGGGTTGTCAGAAATACTGATATATATCAATTCTGATTATTTGAAACAGGTTCAATACTCATTTATCGCAGTATCAATAAGGGAGTACCAGCTGCACTTTCTTGTTCTATCTTTTCTGTATTTGGCACACACCTGCCTCCTTTGACTACGGTTTGAAGTAAATTAACTAAGATGTCGTTAATTTCAAAGATTAAATAATTTAATTATTATTAAAGGTCTGACCTAAAAAAAATGAATGTGTCCAAATGGGTTATGTTTCTCTCTGTCATCTTATAGTTTTGTTATTTTTATCTTCTAATTAAAATAAAACATTTTATGTCCTCAATGTCTTATTTTTCTTTGTGGTATCGAAAACTGTATGGAACATTTCTCAAGGTACTGTACTGAAGTTAGCCCTTCCAAAAACACTCATTACTAGTAATTACAACGTCTGTTATGACGTCAAAGTCAGACTGGGGGATGGAGGGGAGTGAACCATTTATTCTAAGTCAGACCTCCTTTTAGCTCTGAAAAGGCAGAGAGGACAGAACTGGTCATTAAATTATAAATAATGTCAACCTGTTGTTAAGAGGTCATTGATGGCAGGACACAGTAACCTTGACCTCAGCATGTGCCGTTTGTGTTCACAGGCAGGTGTTTGTGTCCATAATCACTTCTTCCAGCCTGACAGTGTTGTTGACAATGGCAGTCAGACTTCCTGAGAGTGTCTGACATGCATTATGTATGCTGTATGTATGCAGGGATCTTCTATTTGTTACTCAGGAAATGCTAGTTAATCATTCACTATTTCAACCACTCTCCCGACTTACCTCCACACTGGGAAGCAGGCGTCCAGATTCTATATTGACCACAACCTCACCCAGCAGTCAAACTGGGTATTAACTACACTTCAAAGCTTATATTAATAATATCTGTTCCCCAGACAGACTGCATCACTTTCACAGGCATCTGACAGAAGACAATCTTCCATCTCCCACAAACAGTTTTCTTTTTTCTTTTTTTAAATCAGTCTAGGGCCACTCTGGTCATTCTGTGTCACAATACAAAGTAAGCAGAATGATGAAAGAAGTCATTTCATTAACATGAGAGTAGTTCTCCAAGACACGGTCTCACAACTTCTACCCATCAAACCCCCTCTAGCATGAATTTACTTTCAACAACTACCTCCCTAAATTGGAATTTTGACCACAGAGATTTGACTGGTGAGGTCATGCGGCGGCACTTTTTGGAACTGGTCCAGTAATATTGAATTGGTTACAGACTTTGCGGGCTCTCTAAATGTCTGTTTGCCAAATTCAGTCCCAATTAATTTTATGTGAATGCAGGCTTCCAGCTGTGAATCAGGCCGACTCTGCTGTTCGGCTGGAGGAGAGACTTGTTTCAAATTCACAAATTAAATATGAGCTGTTCAAGACAATAGAATAACATCTATGAACTTTGCTTATTTTGCTTGGGCCTTTTCACAACAATCATGATCTTGTGAAGAGAATATTTAAATAACTCTTTTAAGCTAAATGCATGTCTTCTCTTAACTTGAACAAAACACAATCCCAACTTAAGATTTTACGAATCTGTATGAACCTCAGCATCAGTAACAACTGACAGTTCAGTAAAATGTAAAAAAAAATTATTTTTAAAATGAATTAGAGGTGCAACGATTACTAGATTACTTGTAAACTATTAAATTAAGCAACAACAGTTGTATTAATCATTAAACAGGATGAGTAATTTAAAAAAAAAAATGTCCAAATTATCCCATTTCATCTTATTAAATGTGAACTCCTCTATGACATTAAACTGTTTATCTTTGGGACATTTGAGGATGTCATCTTGGGCTTTGGCAAAACATTTTTCACTATTTTATTACATTTTATGGACCAAATAACTAATTAATTAACAGAGAAAATGATCAATAAATTAATTGATAATGCAAATAATCATAAATTGAACCCCTTCAAGAAACTATACTCAAAAGTATTTACTTTAGATCTACCAAGCAAAACATCATGCAGTCAAAACTGGCAGCTCAGGAATACATTATACCTTAAATCAAGGCTGTAAAGTTCAGTTTGCATTGAAACCTGTTGCAGAGAGGCGTGATTCACCTTTATGGTCAAAGATGCACTTTTACTGAGAGATGTTTCAAATATTTTGTCCAACCCATTAAAGTTAATGAGGGCAGAGTAAATATTTGGAACACCTCTCAGGATAACGCAACACAATTTAACAGCAGCTCCAACTTAACCATTAAGTTGAAGTAACACCTCTGTAAAACAGCTCCAACAAAACTAAACCATTAAAAACTATAGCAGATCTATTGTATGAGTGGACATTAGTTTTGGGTAGGTGTCGCTCATAAAATACCAACTCCGGTGCATCTGTGCAGACTTCATTAACTATTTGACCCGGTAATACTGTGCAGACACTCAAATTTGAAATACATCATGTTTAGAATTTAGTGGCATCTAGCAGTAAGGCTACTATAGAAACTAGGGCTGCAACTAATGACTGTCTTCATTACCGTTTTAATCTGTCAATTATTTTCTCGATTAATTGATTAGATGTTTGGTCCATAAAATGTCAGAAAACGGTGAAAAAAAACTGTTGAGCACTGTTTTCCAAAGCTCAAGATGACAACCTAAAATATCTTGTTTTGTCTGGAACCCAAATATATTCAGTTTACTGTCATAAAGGAGTAAAGAAACCAGAAAATATTAGAAATGTTTGAGTAGCTGCGGACCAGATAATTTGGACATTTTTTATTTAAAAATGACTCAAAATGATCATGAAAACAGTTGGCAAATAGTCAATTAATAATCACTTGATCGTTGCAGCTTTAATAGAAACATGAGGGTGCAATTCCACAGAAGAGGACCCGCACCCTCTGTAATATCAACGGCTCATTCTAAAGTCACGTTATTTTCAGATGATCATATATTAATGAAAATACACTTATGATCATTATATTCAATTTCTGCCATATTTTGCCAATAACCCCCCTCAAATCTCACACACTGGACCTTTAGCAGCTCTAATGTCTATACAGCTAAAAATATTAGCATGAAGCTAGCCATTATTTCAAGCACAGTGGCAGACAGTGTGTCACCAAATCAATGGTGAAATCAATAAAGGTTACTGAGGTGAAAAAATAAAGCCGCTCCTGTCTTTTTAACTTGTTGCTGTTATGTTTGTGTCATGTGCACATGACTGAAAGTGTGTGGGGTCACAGTATGCAGGTGGTTGATGCTTGTAAGACTTGGAATAGGAGAAGGGAAGTAAGGGGGGTGGGTGAAGAGGGGGTCTGTGGGGGGGGCATATAGCATCTTGTCATAACAGTTTATAAGCCTGATTTCTTCTCTGCCTCTTCAGTGCTACATACCTGTCCATAGTTGTCTATCCCAGTCACTAATCTATTGAGATTGAGTAAATCAAAAGCGGTCCTCAAGGACTGGCCAATTGTTGTTAGTCCAGTTGCTTGGAGGTTCCTCAACTCTGTCATGAAAGTGGCATGGCTCTCTTTCCATCCAGCCTTAAAAAAAATAAAAATCAACAACATAAACAAAACATTTGGTTAATAATAATAACACACATACAGATAGATAGCTGCCCCATTGTTGTGACCACCAGACAACTTCTGCACAAGATAATAATTAACTTGTTTTTTTTTTTTTATTATGATTCTTAACTGATAAACATATATAGGTCGACTCCTCTGTACAAGCCAATAATTTGACAGCACTGCAGCCAAGACCTTGATCTGTTTCTAGCAGGCTAGTGCGAGCAGCCCTGGGATAATGAACTACAAAGTGGGAAAGTCGCAATGTGTGCTGTGACTTAAAAGTGGCAATTTGGTCTAAACAAGTAAAGTAAGCTAACAGTTAGTCTGTCACCCCCTCCTCCCCCCTCCCTCCCCGCAGATATCACCTCGCTGTATAAATAACACCCAGAGTTCCTTGCTGCTCACATTGAAACAAAATGTCGGCCATGTTTTAAAAGGGGTATGAAAGCTCCTCCTGAAGATTTTCTCTACACAATTGATGTAGTGATCACAACGTGGTGGAGCGATGGAGGGACAGTCAATCTGCGCAATGTAAAGCTGGACATGACCCGAAAACAAACTCTACCTTTATCCCGTACGGAACGTCTTCAAAATTTACCAACATATACCGGTCCCCTCGGCTCGCCGGATCTCTCCCTCTGAGCTGTGGAAATAGTAGAGAATTATTTACGGTTATCGAGAGATTCAGGTTTGACAGGCGAGCTTGCAACAGTACAATGATGATCTGAACCGCAATCCCGCTCGGGATCTCCCAACATTAATGTGTCCCGTGGTTACAGTACCTTCATAAAAGTCTCAACAGCGCCTTTTGCTATGTCCAGATAGGTAGTGCCCAGATGGGTGCGCTGGTTCATTGAAGCGGACGTGTCTATCAGAAAAAGTAAAACGGGCATTGTGATGGTAATGACACGTTCTGCATGGACTTGGTGTCAGTACAACCGGCCAAAACGCAAAAAAATCTTTTGTTCTCCTGCCGCCTGTAACACCTCTCAGCTAGCTAGCTAGCTGGCTAACTGTCTGTCTCACACATTCTTTCAAAAAAGTGTAAGAATAGTGAGTGTAGCGGCCCTTTCCGGGCAAACTAAACTAAAAACCTCAAACCCTAGGGGCAGGTTATTGATTCACGAGGGATTTTGATAATTTTTACAATATTTTGCAAATATTCCTAAGTTTCATAGTAACAAAGTTCCCCCTCATAGTGAGTCCCTGCTTCTCCCTACACTGAATGCGCTGTGTCTTCACCACTGGTTTTAACCTAAGCTCCGCGCTTGACCCCGCCTCCCAAGCGGTCCTTCAGCGTCACATGGACGAATGCGCGCTCCTCATTGGCTGTCTGAAGCCCCTTATTACCATATCCAAATTAGGCCAAAGCCGAGCGTCTCCTGCGCATGCTTGCTCGCCTGAGAGGCAGGAATGTGAGGAAAATATTCTGTACATGCATTTTGTGTTTAAGAATGCAATATATGTGGCGTGGCTGTCTTTTTCGGAGCATTACTGTAGTTGTTTTAGGTCGTATTATTCAGGAACGGGCCTGTGTCCGCCCTGAGAGCTGATTACATAATCAACATTTACTTCATCCTATGCACGGGCGTGGGCTAGTGTGAAAAGACAACCCCTGAAGACAAAACTGAAGGCAAAGATGGACAATATCAAACAAAAGCAGTGAAATATTAACCCAAGAAGGCACGCAGGGTAGACAGAGAGTGCTCGCTGACTCTGTGGCACTTGGTTTTCATGTGATGACCAAATAAAGACAGCGAAACGTTATGAAGGAAGACAGGTTTAGCTGAATAGTCGCTGCAAGGGATTGACATGGGCGCGCACACAATCACACACACCCTGCAGCTCAAAAATGGCTATACTTTGTCTTTCTTTCTTATGTAATGTAATAATGTATTAAAACTGTGTCAAAGAGGTTTCATAATTTAGATTTAATAAAGTAGAGGGCAGACTTCTGGTGCTGCTTCCTATCAGTTTCGGCTTCACACAAACATGTCATGTGAGATAATATGTCTCAACTAATGTACCACACACTTAAGAACTGTTTCAATTGATCCCCGACATACTAGGCCCACACATCATCCTGACTGATTTGTGGATCCACTCTTATGCCACATGACAGGACACTCAGCCAGATATGCACGATTGTGCAATACAATTTACATAATGTTGCTCCTTGGAAAATATCATCACTTCCGCAAAAAATAAGAGGAAACCATCCGGTGGCAAAGCGATAGCAAAGAGAAGGAAGGTCTATTGCCTCTTGTTTGACAGAGTTCTGTGGAGCCACACACACACACAACAGTTCAGTTTCCGGTGTGTCACTGAGACGTTTTTCAAAATAAAATTACTGTGTGCCTGGTGTAATGGCATCTAGGGGGCAAAATTGTACACCAGTTGTACTGACATGTATTGCCAGTGAACCAACTGATTATATGGTCAAGGTAGAACTTAAAGTAACCATAGCCAACATTTAATCAAACATTTTACTCAAGTAAAAAACTGAATGAACTAAAAGACATATTTTAATTTGTGCCACTCCTGATGCAACACTGTATTTTTTATTCCACAACAATTATTTAACTGTGGTTGAGATTTTACATACAAAACATAAAACCTCATAATATATGATGCATTGATACAGGTTATATCACCCAACAGCATGTGAAGATGTCATAGTTCCATCTCAACCTGCCACAACAAAATGCTGTTTATATGGTAATGTTTTAATAAAAATAATCTAGTAATATAAACAGAAACATAACCTCAAACTGGTCATTAGGTACAACGAGTACTGTTCGGGTTGATTCAGCAAGCATTCTCTTCTGAATACTTGTACATAATCCGTAAATTAATAGATAAGTTATTCATTTTTCTCTAATTCTCTGTTCAATAAAATACATATTAAATATCCTTAATATTGCGTGTATTTTTACAATAATTATTATTATTAATAAACTGAGCAAATTGAAAAAGATGCACTGCTCAATTATTTCCAGGGTGTTTACATTTATATGTATATATCTAACTGTATATATTGCTTTATACTTTAAAATGTCAGTAGTTGAGTTTTACACATTGTGGCATTACTTTTACTTGTGTGGGATTCCTCAATGAAACACACAGTTCACCTTGATATTAGAGTTTGTTAATTTACTTCAAAATTTCAACATATCCTCAATATACGTAGTTTGCAATCTGTCATTTTAACTTCTTTGTGATGTCTTTGAAAGTAAATCTAAATTTTAACTTGTTTTTCATGTTACCAATGTATTTTTTTTATTCTTTTTCTTCTTTCACAATGCAATTTATTAATACATTTTACTATTGTAAAATTATTCAAAAAATCTAATTAATAGTTTTTCCAACAGCTTACTTTATTTGTTTCAGACCTTTATTCTGAAGTCTAGATAAGTTGTGAGCGGAAATAATTGCCCTTGTGTTTCAGGACTTTTTGTAAACAGCCCACAAGAGCAAGAGATACTTAATGTATTTTCATATGATGTATCACTTTGTTCTGTGTGTTAATATGTACACACAACGCTTAAACACCCGAAAACATCAGATGGATTAACAATTTGTTTCACGATAGGCCTCATACTTCGCGTGGATCAAAAATAAAACATATGCTTGTCAGTGAGCGTTTTAGTATGAAAGTCATAACCGGAAGTGTTATGTTTCGTTGTCAAAAGAGCCTTGATTATTGTTATGGTCCGTCAGCGTTGAAATGTGTAAAGTTACCAAGAATAACCTAAAAAAAACAAAACAAAACAAACAACAACAGCAACAACAACAAAACTTCGGGTTGTTTGTCTTCAACATAGAAATACACCAACTTAGAGGCTTTGTCATATTTATTTTATTGAATTCAGTAACTCCACTATTTACCCTTACAATAGTAATAAAAATGTAGAGAGAACAGTACCTTATAGTAGAGGTGAAATGTCCATCGTTGAACTTCTTTTAATCCCATTTTCAAGTGAGAAAATTCTTAGTGTTGTTTGAATAAAGACTCATACATCAGTGCCTTCCGTTATGATTATTAATGATATGCTGTTTGCTTCTGTTTAATAATAATTACAAATGTTGGTAAACCATGTGGGTTTCTCACTTTCTAAATGTTAATATATTCATTTTATGTCATGATAATCTGACTTTATAAGTCATCAAGTTAGTTCAGCAGTTCTAAATGTTGAGAAATCCTTAAAAAGTAGTGACTATATATTTTTAATAAATGACCATTGCAGTTAAAGTCATTGACTAAGGTATCACAAGTTTCTCACTTTCAGTCATCTGCAACTATACACGCTAATAAACCATTAACACTGTATCCCATCAAGTCTGCAGTTTTAAATGTTGATAAATTGTTGATAATGTAAATGGATTTTGGTCCAGATGCCCTGCAGCTCTTTAACAGAAGGCAATGAATCTGAGGGGTCTTCCTGGTGAAGTAATATGTGGCTAAAAAGCCAAAAGAAGTGTTGTTCTGGAGGATTTTCAACAGTCTGGTGACCCAAAGGTTGTTTTTCTTTCAACATGTCTTTCAAGCATTAGGAAATGATTTATTAACTATCAAAAGGAAAAAAAAAACATTTATTTTATACATCAAATGCAGTTCACTCTTCAAGTTATATTTCTACTCAGCTTGTCAGAACAGCTCTATAATATACTTGGTGATTCTAGAGGGAGCTCTAACAAGGAGGATGTAATCAGGGTTATCTCAGCTTTGGTTTAGAGACTACAGACATGTAGTGGGTCGTCTGAGTTATAAACAGGGGAGGTGGACTTCAAAAGGATTTGGAAATGTACTAGACATAATGAAAGCTAGTAAGTTGTTTGAGGATATATCAACCTCTGCTCTATCAACTGACAACTCTTTTTAAAAGTGTCTCTTCCGAGTCCTTCACCTTTATACAAATACAACACTGGAGTACCTCTTTAATAAAGCCATCATTTGCAGCATAGACATCCATTGTAAAGTGTATTTTTAGAAAGTGGTACCACTATAGCAGGTAATTGAAAGCCCTTAATAACCTCAATCTGGCTCTTTGATCATTTCTGAAAATGAAAAAGTATATCATTCTGATGTTATTTAAATAACCTGCTAACCCTCTAAGTTAATACGTGTTTACATTGTTTATGAGAAGTTCATCATTTTATTAATTGGCTTATTAGCCCAGTCATTGGTTATGCCTGTTGTTAAGTACAAGCAATTATTAAGCAATTATTCTAAAAAGTATTAACTCAGGCTGTTTGAGCACACAGAATTTAAGAAAGTCAAACTGAATTTTAAAAAAATGTAAAATGCAATACTGCGTTTATTAAAACAACAAACAACCACTAATCTAGGATTACAATGGTGCTTTGTTCTTCCCCTTTACTTTTGCACACAATGTTCCCTTTCTAACCATGAAAACTAATAAAGTGGAGAAAACAAAAAAAAGGCACATAGTTTTGCAAATTTAAAAGCATAATCTGCAACATTTTCCACAAAAACAATGTGTAAACCCATTCCATTCAATCATCACTTATGATGACCTGCTGGAAGTGTGTGGTGGGGTCTGTATCTGCCTATCCCCTGTCCCCTGCCTTATTTTCTCATTATTTTGCTGTGCTCAGGATGCTTCACCAACCTAAAACATTTGTATTTTGTCATGATATTGAGACTCAACAATCAGCTATCTTTCTGGTGCTTTTGCGAACAGCTCAGACAAATCACAGTTATTCTACATTTAAATTACTTTGTCCCTTGGAAATGCAAACATCTAGCCCCTTGGCACTGTACTTTCTTTTTCTTTTTCTTCTTTTACCAATCTGGGCCTTGAATAGAGTATAATTGAATAGACATGTACTATATGATAGTAATGAGCTGCCATTTTTTGACATTGTTCATTTGATATTCTACTGCATAACATTTGTATATGATATTGCTAAAATATGACCCGATTTAGATTTTTAGATCTTGCTCATTTTGCTTTTTGAAAGTTTTTTTTTTTTTAATGTTTCAGAAATGACGCTTTTATTTTGAAACTCTAAAACCAAAAAGTCGACAGGAAGTTTAATTTTGTTGAACGGAACTGGTTGCGGTGTCCGGCTGTAGGCGGGTGTGTGTCTGTGTTGTCAGCTGACAGGCAGCATCTCTGGCAGCCGTCACAACACCGTGTGTGCTGGTAGCTACCTGCTGACAGCTAGCTTAGCAGGTCTTAGCCGAGGCTCTGCTGTCGGACCGGGGTGGGTTATGTTTCCCGGAGCCAGAACCGTAGACGGAGGCTCGTGCACCACCAACCCATGGCGGCCGAAATTCAGCCCCAACCGCAGGCTCGGAAGCCATGTCTGCTGAGCAAAATCGAGGCTTTCCAAGATGTTGTGAGCACGGCGGTCATCATCCCCAAGGAAGACGGTGTTATCAGCGTGTCTGAGGACAGGTAAGCTTTGAGCTGCACGGCGACTAGACCACAAATTAACCGTCAAATCCCAATTTATAACCCCGTCACCTGGTTTATTTCTCTACTCAACAACGTCCTCGCTCCTCCTGGTCGTTGATCGAGCTCATGCCCCCGTCTGGTTTAATCATTTCAAAGCCGTTTGTATGTAGAAATAGTCCAACGGTTTATGGTTATACTGTAGAAGAAAACATGTCTTGTTTCATATGTCAGCTGACACAGTCATTTGAGCGCTTTACATGCTGGTTAACGACCGTATGCTCTTTGATATGTATTTTTTTTTCTCACCATTGGCCACGTAAGTTAACGTCAAAAATGCATTTTTACCATGTTTAGCTGGTGGCTGTGGTTCTTTTTAATAGCGATTAACTTAAGCTAGGAAGCGACCACAAATAAAGCAGTTCACTAGCAGTTAACTCAAACAGTGGTTTGCCTTCAAATATAAAGTTTCCCAATCTTTGGGTCGGGACCCCAAACGCGCCGCCATTCAGTGTAAGAGTACAGCTTTGGGTATTTTTTTTTACAATCTTAAAGGGATAGTTCACTCAGAAATCAAAATTTAGACCTTATCTGCTCAACCTCATGCCAGTTGAAGGTTAGGTCATAAAATGCCTCCATACTGTTAATGTGGCGTAATCCAAGTCTCCTAAAGCCCCAACATGCCAAGTTGACTTTAAAGACATCATCAACACCATGTTTTTAGCCTTAATAGTCACTGTGGATCCTTAGCTTGGAGCACACTGTCTGAACTGGGTGTGTGTGTGGCTGTGACAGCGTGCGAACAGCATGTCAGGGCGTTTAGGAGACTTGGATTATGTCAGATGAGCAGTATGGAGGCATTTTATGTTTTTTTTATGGTTGTTTTTGCATTTGAAAACTGGTCACCATTTATTTTGTTGTTTGGAAGATTCTGCAGTGCTGTTTTTCTGTGAAACTCCAGCAGTGTTTCGTGGACTGAAAAACTAAACACAACCTTCAATCGGGATGAGACAGAGTAGATAATGGTTGAATTTTCATTTTTGGGTGAATTGTCCCTTTAACATTCTCTAAACTGTGTAATTGTTACAAATGTTTCATGGGACATCACAACTGTGTTACATGTCTGCAAAAGGTAACTCACCCAAAATATTTTGTTCACGCTTCAAAATCTAGTTATTGCGTTAGAAATAGGGATAGGTTGTTATTGGTACCTTTATAAATTTTAATTATTGTGATGTACATGTTTAATTATGGCATTTTGGAAAACTCACAGTTATTTCTGTCCAGCATCAACCAAAGTAAGAAACCGTCTCCCAGATGCAGACATGATGCTGTTTTAAAATTGTTGAAAGATTTTCAAAACAGAACTTGGTGAAATTATGTCAGTGTGTATCAGTACTTTTTTGAACATTTTCAGCACATTTTAACAAACCACGATAATACTGATTACTGTGATAATTCGTCGCTATAATCATGATATGAAATTTTCATACATTTTCCTCTCTAGTCAGAAGATTGGCTGATGCCACTATAATGAGGATGTACTGGTGAAAATGTGTAGATGTTTTTTCCACCATGGCAGTCAACCCTGGAAATGTTTCTTACTATATATACAAATATACCTTTTTGTTAACAGGGTCTCGTATTGTACTGTACAAGAATGTCTGTTTTGTCCAGCTGAATGTGTATTGCACTGAGCTTTTAGATTCAGATTGCAACAGTCGGTAAAAGTTCACTGTGAAAAGTCAATACTGAACACTTATGCAGTACACAGAATATATAGACAATAAGTTTATTTGAGTAGCAATGTGCCACATGTACTGTTAACAGAAAATTCATAATTTTGCATGTGATGGCTCAAACAATGAGAGAATGTTTAGGAGTTGTGAAGAGTTTGACAGTTTCACTGAGAATCAACTCAGTAGTTTTGATCAGCAAGCCGTGTGCAAGTGGTTATTGTGCAAATTGTAGACAATTATACTCTTGCACTCATGCCAAAATGTGCAAGTTGCTTGACCGAACGAAATTCAGAACAAATTAATTATTCAGAGATTTGAACTTGTAGTTTAGAAAAAATAGTGACTGAAAAAAACTGTAATTTCTCCTCTCACTCTCCCAGTCTTATACTCGCCTGGGGGTTCTGCATGTGTGTGTGTGTGTGTGTGTTCTTTAGCTGTAAAGTGTGTGTATCCAATCTATTGACATGTGCTGTGCCTGAGGGTGGGTGTGAGCCTCTGCATGTTCAAAGGTTGTATGCCTGTGTCATCCCAGTTACTCCACCCTTTGCATCTAGGTTTCCTTTAATTAGTTATATTTACTCATTATGTGGTGTAACTAAGCCCATATGATCCATAGCTCTGATCCAGTACTGCATACTACTTATCTCAGTCCTCTACAGCCATTGCATTTCATGACAGGGACACATGGAGAAAACAAAAGGGTAGTCCTGGCTAGGGCTGCAACGTTTAATCGATTAATTGGTTATTAAATTAATCACCAAGTATTTTGATAATTTATTATTCATTTGAGCAGTTTTCTAGTGAAAAAAAAATCTAAATTCTCTGATTTCAGCTTCTTAAATGTGAATATTTTTTGGTTTCTTCACTCCTCTATGACAGTGAACTAAATATCTTTTGACATTTGAGGACGTCATCTTGGTGCTTTGGAAAACACTGATTGACATTTTTCGCAGTTCTCTGGCATTTTAATACAAACAAACAAATATTAATTAACAAATATTAATTGGTTATAGAGAAATCAAGAAAATAATCGACCGATTAATCAACTATGAAAATAATCATTAGTTGCAGCCCCTCCTGGCCCTTGAGCCTTTTAGTTTATGATACCATCTTAATGATTGAGTTTTAGATGCAAAATCAAACATCACTTTGTCAATATTTATTGACTTATCAGTTCTGGCAATATTATAGGGATGACTATTGGTGCTTTCACAAAATATTAACACAGTGGGATTTTTTGATAATCATCAGTAATGTGGATGTAATGACTAAATGGGTAAAGACAAACAATAGAATGGCTAGAACAATCTGCTAAGTTAAAAAAAATAAGTAAAAAAATATACTAACTATAACTATAAACTATAACCAAAATAATATAGTTTTAAAAACATTCTAACTCAAGTAAATGGTGGTGTCCAGGCTGCAGATTTATATTTGTGGTGTGGACTCTTCCATGCTCTTAAGTTAGAACAATTTTAGAACTACAGCACGTGTGTGGACCGTCCTTTATATCATATTACAATAAAACGATATCCAAAATCTAAGACGATATATAGTCTCATACCGTGATATGGATATAATATAGATATGTTCCCCAGTCCTAATCTGTAGCAAGGTGATTTAATCACTATTACATTTAACTCAGTATCACTTCTAATGAGAACAGCGATGGTCTGAAGAATTGCTGTTAGGTCAGGGTGTAAGTTTTGTATTGGAGACTTGAAGTACATCACAGAGGTGGTTGTCAGTCATCCTGGACGTCAGTCTGCTCTTGTTCAGTGTCACAAGAGAAGATGTTTGGTCACGATGGGTAATATGGCTTACAAATAATATCTCTAAAATTTTAAATTCTCAAATAGTGCAAAAATATGATGCAGGAGCAAAGCACCTGGATGGGTTGCTCTCATCCATGAACTGAGCATCCTTTTGACATGGGGCCTCATCTGAGGAAGTCTGGACCTTTCCAAACTCCTGCAGAAATCTGACAGTAGGAGCAGCGGGTGGCAACTTCAGAGAGAATCATCACATCACATCCTGTATTCCCTCTACATCAACATAGAAAAGATTTGATGTTGAAAGCCTTGCCGTCACTGATTTGGCTCTCAGAATGTCGAAGAACGATTTCATGTGTGCATACATTTGCGACCCACCAATGCCCCATTGCCTCAAGTGATTTTTTTTTTCTACCTACTGTTTTAGTATGGGGGGCAGTGGTGAATGTAACAGTAACAAGTGTAACAATACAGTGGTGAGTAATGATGTCAACAGGGAAAAAGTGATGTTGTGTTTACTATCTTGCCTTGCTGGTGTTGATTTAAGAAAACTTTTCAAAGAGAAGCTGCAGCCTGCTTATTAGCCACAGCCCAGAGTGACTGGAGAATGCAACACATCAATAATTGAGCGTTACACCACCCGTGAACATAACGCCATGAGGGCTCTTGGTAATGCAGAGGCTAAAATGTCATGGTTTCACCCTGCAGGACAATTCGGGTATGGCTGAAGAGAGACAGCGGTCAGTACTGGCCCAGTGTTTACCACACAATGGCATGTAAGTATTCCTGCTGCCTTTTTTTGCTACATGTGTATAATTTTTTTGTGTGTATACTGTTTGTAACAGTTTGATTGATGGCCTTCATTTTAAAGTAGTATCTTAAAACAAAAGCAATGACTGTGTTTGAGCTGATTCATATGTTTTTCAGTGAAATCAAATGAGTATGTAACGTTTGTCAGCAAAGTTGTATAAGCATATACTTATTCTGTTTTTATTCACTCTTCCTTTGTGTTTGCATTCATTTTGTGTGTCACTCCTTATCACCACAAACATGATAAATTACAGAGTTCACCTCTCAGACTGACCCTGACATTAGGTTCAGTGTCTGAACTAGGATTGTAAATTTTGTGTATTTGTCTTAACTGATAGTTGAAAACACTAACAGTCGATTTATCATTAATGATTTATAAGAAACTAAATGCACTTTTTTCTCATATTTTTCCTCATTTGCTTCTTTCTTGTTTTTTCCAATTTCTTCGTCGAATGAGGGACAACAACTGCAATTCCTATATTATTGATTAATAAATTTTTAATTGGTTGAATTCTTAATAGTGATAAATGATTAATAATTACCATCCCTAGCCTGAACTCCTGTAGGATCATTCACCACTCTCCTTGCCTCAGTGCTGCAGTGCTGCATGTCTGTGACACTGTTTGTCCTTGTTTCCCTCCAGTTGTGCAACTGAAGGAAATCCCGTGCTACCATCAGCAAGATCTGTAGCTTACAATAGCAGTACCAGAGGCTTTACTGAAATTAGAGTGTGAAAGATAACACAATAGTCACCACTGTCAGGATTTACACCTATAGCAATCTTAGGAGTCAAAATGATTTCAAATTTGATCATGTATAGGTAGAACGAGTTGATTCCTGAATGGAGTTTTGATGTAGGTCTTCACTAAGTAAAAGCTTTTCACACATCATCTCACATCTGTGCATCGTTGAGTTGCTTAATCACAGGTTTTTCATGGTTGTTTCATTTTGGTGCTCTTGAAAGTTATATGAAGTCGAATTACAGAGACGTTGGCCCTACATGTATTCTTTTTTGGCTCCTAAAACTCAGCCAACAAATCCAGGAAATTGCAACAGCATACTGTTATCCAAAGTGGTTAAACGGTTAACAGAAGCCCTGCCTCATTATAGAGAATATACAGATTGATATCTTTTTACCTGAAGATGTTGACACAAAAGCAGTTGACATTTTTGCTGCTATCCGAGTATATTTAAATGTAGAAATTGCAATGTAAAAAAAGCAGAGTTCATTTCCTTTTTAATCCTATATTGTTTAAATGAACAAGATGAGCAAAGAAAACACAAATGATGCTAAATAAAATCACACCAAGGCAGACTGTCAAATGACTGTCTCCAAGATGAAGAATTAGCTTGTAACAGTCAAGTGTCATTATACATTACTGCTGGTAGTGTCACTGCCAAAATTCTTATATCACTATTGGCTTTCAAAAACATGTGAGCACAATGATGCTAAGATGTGAACCACAGCAAAACAAAAATCACTGTGACAATAAAATTACAATAAAAGATTAAATGAATCTAATAAATAAATGAATGAATAAATTTAAGTGCTATTAGGACCCAGTAGGTTAAGTATAAAAAAGGGGGGGGGCATTAACTTTTGCCTTCCCTGTATTCTTTAACAAAATGTTGTGTTGTTTGTTAGCAAGCTAAAAAGAGCCTCTTCATGATTGCTCAGCAGAGAACGTCAACTTTCTTCTCTTTTGAGAAAAACTTATTGGCTGAATTATCAACTGGAGTGAATAAAAGAAGAGATGCATCATAAAACTCAGTTGGGTTGAGTCCTTTAACTTTCTTTCAGGAACTTATTTAATTTTCTCAATCCATCTCAAAACGGCACCTGTTTTATAAGTGTAAGTTTAAAGTTAATAATGTATCACATTTTAAATTTAAAAGTTTTGGTGGAAGATAATTAAATTTAATTTAGGTTTAGAGTAAAAAGAAAACTGTGGATTAAAGAGATGTTTAAATTTTCCTGATTTTAAACTAGTTTAAATTTAAAGTTCAGTCATGATTTAAATAGGTTAAAAAAATTATCCTTGTTGGTGCAACCCACCCTTAGCCTGGAAAGCTTTTTTGCACACACATAGCTGGAATGATCACTATTTTTCTTGTATGTCTTTGTGTCTCCAGCACCGTGCTCCTGTATGTCCTTTAACCCAGAGACCAGGAGGCTGTCTGTGGGGATGGATACTGGAAGTATCTGTGTAAGTCCAACCAGCAGCTTGCTTCCCCTCTGGCCTTTCTTTCTTTTCCTCACTCAACTGGAGACTGTTTGCTTTTCTTGCCGTTTCTTTAGTAAACACCTGAAGGATACACATCTTCCCAGTAGGTTGCATTCTTGTCAGTATGTTGGCAGGAAGATCGTGTGATATTTGTCATCTGCCTTTTAGCACATAAAGTGGAATGTGGCTCTAATTGTACATATTTTGGTGAAAGTGTTGGCTGCACTCCAGTGCAACAGGAATGTTTCTGCGACTTTGTTTATTCAATTGGAATGAGAGCTTTGTCAGGTCACTGTGAGCTCTTACTTGGTTAGACAGGAAATCCTCAGAATTTTGACTTTTCTCTCTTGTGGAGCTGATGTGGATTCTTTTCAGATTTCTTTTTTTCAGAACTGGAAGAACTGGGGTTCACTTAGTCCTTTGTCAAATACTTCTTAATCTGAATCCTAATTTTCATTGTGGCTGATTTCCAATAATCTTGTATGTACATGTCATGAATGTTTAAAGCTAAAGTAGATAGAAAGCCTAAAAACGGTTGATTGTTGAGTCTCATCTGAGTTAGGAGTTAGGTCAGGTTAGTTATGTGTTGCATGCATGCAACAGTTTATCGAGGCAAGTGTGAGTGAGCACTGACCAACAGACATCAACTGTGTTTAGTAAAGCCTGACAGTACAGATGGCAACAGAGGAGAGAAACTACATTTCATAAAGATTCAGTTTGATGCAGAAGTACTGAGAGATGAACATAGACTTTAAAAAACATCTTTCTCTCTGCTCTCCTGCACACACACAAGCTAAGTGTCGAGGCAGCTAAGTGTCACAACACACACTTGTTGTAGGGGGAGAAAAGGAAGCTCGTCATAGCTGGCGAGACATGATCGCAGCCTGCTTGGAGGTGAGTTAGGCTTGCTTTAGCCCTGCTCCAGACTGGGTCCGTCTTGGGCGTGGCTCAGCGATATAAAAGTGGTAATGGGCATGCAAAGCAGTGTGACACAGTTTGACTCAGTGCGGCCAAAAATGCCAGATTCAAAGCCCTACGTGTGTTTGTACGTCAGTACTGTCAGTACTCACTCTCACGATGTGACTTTCAAATACCCCCCCCCCCCCCACCCCCGCAGCAATGTCAGGTCAGAATTTCTCATTGACCGACACTGTGGTCCATGAGAAAAAATCTCAAAAAATGATGGCCAGCTGGCCATGAAATGAGCTGTTGTGGATTTCAAGCTGCTCAGGGAATTAGGACCTGACCTTCACTTTATCTCCTCAATTTCCATTTGGGGATTAATATACTAAGAACTGTCTTCTTTTCCAGAGGGTGAATGCTATTGAATTTAATGACCCACTGACCTTTTTTAAGATCCACAGCTCTTAAAACAGCAACATAACCCGTGCATTGTAATGAACTCTAGTTCATGCCTCTAGTGGCCACTACTGAGACTCCTGACTGGTGGTCTTGTTTGTTTTAAGTAGTTTGATTCTGTGACAGACCACTCAACACAAGCTCACATTCTAAGATGCAGCATTTTTTACTGTCCAGTTGTTTTTGTTGTTTGAGAATTTCACAGTGGGTGTTGTTTGTTGGCCCAACTTAAAGTCAGAACAGAACAGAACAGAACAGAAAAGAACATCACATAACAGAACACTTTCTAGGATTATCATCTCAGAACAACCTTAAAGCATCAAGTTCCCATAAGTGTTACATGTGTATTATGGGCGGTGGCTGTTCTTCTTTTCACTAGTGTATGCACAGGCACGCAATTTTTTTACTTGAGTAATTTGCATTTTCATTTCCATGAAGTAAACGAAAGTTTTTATCTCTCTGCAGGAGGAAGTCCTACACTTAAAATATAATCATATTTTTTAAACACTAACATCATTTGTTTGCCATTTATAGATTTTATTTTAGAAGTGTTAGTAATTTACATCAGTCAGTGTGAGCATTCATCTCAACTTCCTGTCTTTCAGGAGTTCATCCTGTCAGAAGACTATAACAAGATGACTCCGGCACGTACCTACCAGGGTGAGACAGGAAGTGTGTGTGTGTGTATGAGAGAGAGTGTGTGTGAGAGTCGGTAAATTTCACATATGTCTGTAAGAGAACAAAAGAATACCAATGTTGGTTTGTTCGATTCAGATAACTGATAACTATAACTTACAAAACTCACAAACATTTTTTTTAAACTTATCTTTAATGGAAAATTAAATTGTTCACAATCTGTTTATTATAAAACATTGGCTGTCTTACATTTTATCTAAAAGTGCTTCAGGTCACTGCCAGGCCTTCTCCTCTTTTCTCTCTCCCTTCCCGTCTTTTCCAGCTTTGCTTCTCTCTTCTTCTCTCCTCCTGTCTTCTGTTCTCCTGAACTGTTCCTTTAAGTCAGATTACCATTTGTTTGTGTGGTCGGTTATAGTTAACACAGACAGTCACTGACTGTGTACATGACATGAACTATTATGTGGTACATCCATGTAAATTTGACCAGCACAAAATTGCTGACCAGTCGTTTTCTTGTCATGGCTGATGAGGCTGAAAACCAGCCAATTGCGGTCACTGACCGATCAGTTGGTGTATCTTTACCAACTGCTAGTAGCAAAAAACAGACTGATAAACTGAGATTATCTGATGGAATAGAGACCTGTTTTGCCCCCATTAAAGAACAAAAACAATACCTGGAATTGCCCCTGCCTGTATCACATGTACTTTAATTTTCTTTATACTACAGACACCTAGTAATGTAATATTGATATCCATGTGTTGTACCTTCATGTATGACATCAAGTGTACCTTTAAAATATGTAACTGACCTGTTATTTTATCCTCATATGCTCATGGCTTCAAAAAGTTATTTTTAAGAGCTGTCACCCTGCTCAGATCCTGTAATTCTGTAATTTTTCAAAATCTCTGTACCATATTATTTATTACTGCATATGCATTATTACTCAGGCAATTTCAGGACAATTCACTGCTAATTAAGTCTGCTCAGCTTTGTGCACTTAATGGTTTGAAAACTCTGCAGCCTAAGGACGTTTTTTTTTTTTTTTTAATCAGGTAGTGTTTATAATTTTTTTCTTTCTTTTGATTACAAATCACTCAAAAATAACTGGACCTGAATGCCTCAGCTGCATTAGATTTTTTTTTTTATCATATGAGAATGCACATGCAGGCTCGTAAAAATTGACTCTTAGATGAATGCAGATATGTGTTTCTCTGAAATGTGTCATTTGTGGCTGTGTGTACTGTGAAACTCTTAGATATCTCTGCACAAGCAACTGTCTCTCCATTTGTTGGTCAGATCTTTCCTGAAGAAGGCTGTGGTGCTAGACCAGTATTCTCTACTGTAGCACAATCTTTCTGCCTCCAAAATGTGGTGTTGCTGCATGTTTTTGTGCAATTTCAGCACACTAAATATGTCGATAAACTGTTTTGAAATTGTTGACTCCATCCTACCAAAGATTTGTGGGTAGACCCCTGTACTGTGATAAGGAGAGTGTGAAATTAGAGCTCATGTGTTGTATTTCTTTGTCTTTGTGTGCCTGCAGCCCATCAGGGCAGAGTGACCGTGGTGCTGTTTGTGTTGGAGATGGAGTGGCTCCTGAGCACCGGCCAGGACAAAAACTTCACCTGGCATTGCTCAGAGAGCGGCCAGCAGCTGGGGACGTATCGCACCGCCGCCTGGGTTTCTGGACTACAGTATCCTTTAACTCCTCTGCCGTACCACCCTCCTGCTCCGTTTGTTGTCTCGATTTGTTGGCCACTTGGCCCAGAGTATGCTCAATGAACTTGACAGATAAGCTTCCTGCTAAATGGAGTGGAGTGGACGTAACCAAGTGGGAAGTGATGAGCTATCTTTGGTGGTTTGGACTGTGAAAAATCTCTGCCTTTTATTATGACAACACAGTCTATTTTAAGGCCACAGGAACATAAGACAGGGCAATTGAGATTGGCTTCCAGTTAGTTTGTACTAATGGGAAGGGCTAACAATAGGCATCAGTCATGCTGTTGTCAAGGAAACGGTCTGAGTAGGTTTCTGTAATGGCCAGATGAAAGGCTGTGAGTGCTCAGCAGCGACACTGATCCATACCAATGAGCCTGCCATGAGGTCATTAGACTGTTGGTAGCCTGCGAGCCTCGACATGCTAACTTGTGTGGTTAGCATGACAAGAACATCAGTGAGAGTAGAGACACTGAGCAGTGACAGTTCTTTCTTTTGAGGGACTTTAGATGTGATAATAAAAGTTTTACAGAACCTAATGAGTGTTGTGTTTGTTATTAGCAGCTGAGGAAGTAACACATTGCAAAAGTGTTTTAGATATCTAGTTTAGGCTTGTTTCAACAGCAGTTTAGTGACTAATTTAGCGGCTGCAGTTTGAATTATAGATGGTTTGATATCACTTTTTCTTGCCTGATATGGTGATATCTGCAGATACCAGTCCAGTACTGTTTTTTCCCTCTCTTAAACAACTAAACTGAAATAATTAATTCCACTTGCTTAACCTAGTGATATAAAAACATCATGCACAAAATTAATTTATAGGAAATAAATTTATACACTCCCTTAAAGGAATACTGCCACTGGTTTTCATTTAAAAACACTTTCATACACAGAACATTTAACACTGTTCAAGCCTTCAGAATGAAATTCAAATAAATGTAATACATTGCACACAGCTGTTTTTCTGAGATGAGCTCAAAATGATTTCATACAGCTGACAAGGTGACAGCGTTGCAGACATGTCTCACTCACATTCTAGCTACTGATCATGTGACACATGGTGCTCATCTGTGTTACTGGAACACATCTCTCTTTACAGCATGTTGCTCAGAGTTTAGCTCTGAATCTACAGTTTAGGCTAATGACCTGTATCAAATTGTACTTTTATGTTTTCCCAGTAGTGACTTTGGCCAGTATCAGACTGCATACCAATACTGAGTATTGGATTAGCAAATCCCTAGTTTAAATAACAGGCATATGCAACCTATATGTCTAAAAATTTCTTTTTAACCAATGCTTGATTTCTGCCAAGGCAAACTGTGGAGCAGACCCTCCCAGAGGAGTAAAGGCCTGTACTGGCTGCCAGTCCCACTCTGTGATTTTAGAAAGTCTAGACAGGAAAGACAAGAAAACAAGAAATCATTTTTTTGTAAATTGGATCCAAGCCACATTTGAAGGAGGTTTAATTGTGGTTCAAATCGGATTTCTACATATGTATCTCAGTCCGGATGCTGTTGTGGAAATTCCTGAATGAAGTGAATTCAAAGAAGCAGCACTTTCAGAGATTTATTGCAATATTCATTCTCATCTGCAGAAAGAAAATTCCCCAGCTGGTGATTAGGCTCTTCCTTACCCAGTTGTTGTTTTTCTCTTCTACAATGCAGACAGTGTTGTAGCCTAATGATTTTCCTCTGTAGTGACTTAACCAGGTCAGAGGAGGACTCTGGCTAAATGACCAGTGAACGAGCTAAGAGTCATCCACTGACACACTGTAACTCCTTTGCTGTCACTTCAAAGGGATCTGACTCAAATCTTACATTTCATAGTTTACAAACCAATAAAACCATTTGATGGATCGGACAACTCTGGGAATTCCCTTGTTTGTCTGTGTTTTATTGTCCAGATTATGATCAAGATCCAAATAAATGCATCAGTAGTTTTTCAGCAGGACACAGTTTCTTCTTCTTTGACCTTAATCTTATCCCAGGTTTGATGTGGAGACCAGACACGCCTTCGTAGGGGACCAGTCTGGTCAGGTGACTATCCTGAAGCTGGAGCAGGACAGTTGCAGCCTAGTCACCACCTTCAAGGGTCACACTGGTACAGCACACATACACAGTACACCTATTAATCAATAACATAATCAACAGATTCATCCATATTGAAAGGGATTGTTAGTTGCCGGTAGGGTTGAGTAGCGGTTCTCAGTAACTTTAGGGTTATCAACCAAAGTAACCCTGTCCCAAGTAGTATGGAAACTTCTCCCCTCAAACGATTCCTGCATTCGATCCTAGAAAAAAAAAAGACCATTTGTATTGCTTTGCTCACAGCCATTTACTGCAAACATTCTTTGATTTAATGCTGTGTGTGATTAGCCCACTACTGTCTGTGGCGTGGTGAAGTTGAGTGCTACCCTTCAATTAAATACAACAAAAATACATAATTCTATTGAATGATTGTATGTATTAGAATGATTGTATTTCTGAAGGACTGCATACTGCAATTTGCTCATAGTCTGTGTCCATAAAGAAATAGCTCATTCGACAAAATGTCTCTGTCTGCAAACACAGTGGCAGAGCAGATTAGCAAGTTATGGAAAAACATTTATCATCATTTATATGACAAAGCTAGAATTTTCATCAAGTTTTTTTTTTCCATTATTTCTAAAATAATTTTTCTGGGCCTTTTTATGCCTCTATTCGGACAGGACAGCTGAAGTGAGGACAGGAGAGGGGAAGAGAGAATGGGGGAATGACAAGCAGCAAAGGCACACAGACAGACCCACAGCCTCAGTACATCAGCCACTAAGGCACCTCCATCACAGTTATATATGACTAATTCAAAGTGACAGAAGGAGTTAATAGACAGAAGTTATGAGTTTGCATCCAATGCACAGCTAACTAATGTATATGGATGCATTTTTTGTGAAGTATGATGAAAATGTCTTAGTGATGGAAACAGTTAATCATTTATTTTCATAAATGTTGCAGTAGGTTCTAGTGGCACTATGTCTAAGTGGCCCTCCTCTTAGATGACAATACCATCAGTGGCCCCAAGCTAATTTGAGTTGGAGACCCCTGGTTTACATGATACACAGCTCTAGTTGCAGTCTTAACACACACATTGATGAAGCTCTGAATTGCATTCCTCTGTATTTTCTTGTTTGTGTTTTGCACTGTCTCTTGTGTATTTCATGCTGAGTTTTTTGTATTTTAAAGGCTGAGCTCGGGATGAGCACTGCAAATTAGCTTAGGCTGTAAATGCTGTGGTGTGTGTGGCATTGGTTTATGTTACATACTTGTCTCTACACAAATCTATATATTAATTCAGCCTTTTCTACAGTACATATGCCACAACATTGTTAGAAAAATATGGAATTGATTTTTGCACAGTTTTTGTTGTTCAGATGTTGTACAAATATAAATAACTGAAATTGCCTTGCAGCAAAGCCCAGATCATTTTTACTTCTCTGCTTTCATAAATGCACAACTCTCTTCTCTTAGAAATTAGTTTGTGAGATTGAACAACTATCTTTTTTTCTTGTGTGCCTCATGCGCTGCTTGTTTTCCTCTGCTGGTATGACGGAGAGAAGCTGTTACTGAATGCAAATCACAGAAACACGTTGTAATTGTCTATAAAATTGTTTTTTCAAAACTATGTTACACATGGCTTTACAAAAAAGAAAACAACACAAATTAAATTTAATAAATAGCACCAATAATGAAACAGTTGAATCTAATTAAGTAGGCAACAGCCTTTTTCAGGAGTGAAAATGGATAAAGGAAGAGGAAAATTTGATATAGCCGTTATTGAGTTATTGAGCCAATTACAGAACTCTAAGTCTGTGATGGTCTTGAATATACAAAAAACCTTTTAAAACTGTCATAGGGGACTCAGATTCAGCAAAGGAGACAATGAAGAATGTCTTTTTTGTCTTAAATTTGGATTTGAAATCTTCAGATATAAGCTTTATGGTTTGAGTTAAAGATTAAATAGATATCTGGATTTGTTTTCAGATGAGTTCAGGGTCAGGAACAAAGATCTTAAATAAAATAAAAGGTTTTGTTGTCACATTCAGATATTCATTGGCTGTTATTAATAATTTACTGTCATTTAAATGATCAGAAAAGCAGTAAAAAGAGACGGCATGCAAATAGATATTTCCAGGGAGTCATGCATGTTTATTAGCCTTGATGTTCATCGTATAAAATCAGTCACAGAAGAAATATAACTTTTACACTAAATGAACGAAGTGTTATGAGAAACAGTGCATGACAGCCCCGAGGACACCAACCCAGTTCCTAAATTTATCACCTTGAATAGCACGATCAGCAGATAATAAATAATTCTGAGAGGACTCATCCTCAGAGCTGTGAAGATATTTTGTGCACTGGCCTCAGCCTCATGTATGTCCTCGTGAGCTGACCTTTTTATAAGGCTGTGACTTTGTTCTGATGTGTTTCTCTCACATATTTGTCTTTGTTTATGTTGTACTTTGCTCCAGGTAATGTGACAGCGCTGTGTTGGGACCCGGTCCAGAGGGTGCTGTTCTCCGGCAGTTCAGACCACTCCATCATCATGTGGGACATCGGAGGGCGCAAAGGCACCGCCATCGAACTGCAAGGACACAAGTAAGAATCACAAATATCCGCTCGTATATATAACTGTGATGGCAATTTTACATGTTTACACATTTCCCCCAGAGTAACATCATGTAAAAGTTGCAGAGAACTAATCTCATTAAATGCCTTTAAATCCAAAATGAAAGAAGAGATTCATCAGGATGTCAATGTTTTTACATTATTGTGTTTTGTCTCCCTTTGTGTTACTGTTTGAAACTTTGTGTTTTTGTTGCTGCCTCTCTTGACCAGGTTTTCTTGACCTAATCTCAAAGGGACTTTCCTGGTCAAATAAAGATTGAATTTACAAAAAAGTGACACCCCTACACTGCTACAGCAGCACAACTTAAATGAACAGAGAGCGGTATTAATGATACAAATATAACAGTATAATGTAATATGTCGCTATTATGCACAACAAATAAAATCAGTCTAATGAATCATTAAATACTGAGAAACAGCCAGTTTAAAGGAGCTGAAGAGATTCTTCTCATGTCGGAGCAGTCTGTCAAAACGTCTACTGTGATTTCAAAAACATAGAAATCGACAACAATCATTGGACCATCAGTCTGTATCACATTTCATCGCATTCATGCAAACTGTTCACTTTTTATCCATTCAGTTATAGAACATTGTGAGTGAGCATCGCTGTTTTATCAATAATGGTCCTGTTATCATTGAATAGAGCCATTACAGAACATTTATGTAACAGAGGCCTATGTTTGATTACGAATAAGACTTTTTCAGACATACTGTAGATATGTAATGGTCAGGCTCCGTTATGTTAACGTTATGGCTTTATTCAGACATGATAGAAATGTTTATGGAAAGAGCTGCAATATGTGCACAATATTTGGTGACTGGTAAGTGAGAGGAGCTGTGGCTCTCCTGGATAAAAAACAGTTAAATTGGAAAATACTGACAGAAGAAGAAGAAGAAGAAGAAGAAGAAGAAGAAGAGCATTTTCAGTTCTCTCACTGGCTGCATCAGTGATTTATTTTGCCACTGATGTCTTAATTAATGACCAAGAAGGGACTCCTCTCACTAGGGTTGTTCCAGAAATGTCTTAACAGCCTAGAATGCTGTACTGAGTATTGGACAGTACACAAATGTATGCACTGATCCAATATCACGCAATTTATTAACCCAGAAATGGGGACCCTGCTACTTCCCAGCAGCGTCCCGTACACCATCTTTTCAAACCTGAGCCAGGCCATAGTGCACAATCATAAAATGTTGAATGTTTAGTTGGTACTCTGTTTTTTTTTTAATTCAGACGTGAGTCGAGCATGTAAAATTGATTTATGTAACAAGCTGCATGTCTGAAGCCAACAATGTCTGGAAAGGGTCCACTGTCTAAATAAAAAAATGTTTTTTGTTGCAACAGTTGTTGACATTTTAAAAAGACGCAGCAAAAACCAATCTGCATTTCTCATACAAACCACTTATGTTCATGTGGGGGTGTGTGTGTTCCATACAGTGAGAAGATCCAGGGCTTGTGCTATGCATCACACACTCGTCAGCTCATCTCCTGCAGCTCAGATGGCGGCATCGTCATCTGGAACATGGACGTAACGCGACAAGAGGTGAGTGCGAGGGAGAAGAGTGATATCAACCCAACACAGAAACACACATTTGTGCGCAATCTGTGAGCTGTGACAAACTGTGGAGAAAAAAAAAAGAAATATATGGAAAAGCATGCTGTGTGTTTTCATGCCCACTTACACATGTGCACATACTGTGATACAGATCATTGTGTTGGATAAACTGCCGCTGTTTGCTCTCCCTTCTACTCTAGAATAAATAATCTTCAGAGATCATTCAAAGGTCACCAGATTTTAGTGTTCTTTGATTTTCACACACACACAAACGCATACTGTGGAGCCTCAGTCTTACCTCTTCTCCTTTCCCTCTGTGCTCTGCCAGTCTCCACTCAGTTAGTTCGGACTTGATTGATTCTTTATTTACCCACAGTCACTTTTATTCTGCCTCAGTGTGATTCTGTTGTGCCTCAGTCTTTTGTTATTTGGCCCATATTTTCTTTCTTTCTTTCTCTCTTCATTGATTTTGCCTTTGACATCTCCCTTACATACAGTTGCATATTGAATTCTATAGCATGAACCAATGTATTTTTATATTTGATCAATAAAAAATCCATTATAAACAACATGTCAATGATTAAGAAAACCATTAATATTAGCTTGCAATATGTATTGAACTATGGAATTGTACATGACTTTTCTAAGGTTTGATGGCAGCATTATATATCAACATCAGCTTCAGGGATTAAAAATCCCCATAAACACAGACTAATATGAATATGTTTGTCTCCCTCTGAGAGAGAAAGCAAAAAAAGCTTCTTTTTTTCCCCAAAAAAAAGCTATAAAGCTAATTAAAACCTTCTTTGCTCTACTATAATTTGTTGTATTTTCTAGCAAAATTACTTTACAGTAGTGATGAACAGGCCACAGTTAGAATTGCAGGCTCTGTATTTAACCTGCAGATTGGGCAGGCTGGGTCATAAAAATGAATATTTCGGTTAATAGCAGATGGGTTGCAGGTGGGAAATAGGGTGCGTGTCCCCAGCACACAATGCGCATTTCTGCACAAGAAGTAGCAGCACAACTTCTGTCATTATTGAGTTCTGTCTTGTCTGGAGAGTTTCTGCTATTCTGTCAAGTTTATAACTACAGTTTTCATGCTTAATTATTAAGCAACTGAGAAACTAAGAAACTGAAACCAGAAAAAAACACCAGAAAACACTTAAACATCAGTACAACACACAATACAAGCTTGTGCTGCTCGTCATGAATCTAAACTTCTAATAGCCTACATGGACAAATAGAGGTGTGGGTGTGGGTCTGCACATCAGAGAAATGAATATGTTTGGGTGGGTGGAGAATTTATACAGACATGGATTCAGATGAACTCAGAGCCCATCTGTGCATCACTACTTCACAATATCCAAGGTCATGAAAAATAACCTGTTGTTGTTTTTAAATTGTGTTTTAAATATATTTTTTTCCACATCGGGAGTCTTAATTTGTAAATGGAAAATCATATATATTTTTTTTTAAATGTGTGTTTGCACAGACCCCAGAATGGCTGGACAGTGACTCCTGTCAGAAGTGTGAGCAGCCTTTCTTCTGGAACTTCAAACAGATGTGGGACAGTAAGAAGATCGGCCTACGACAGGTACTGCACAGTCCCATTCCTAATCTTAATCTTATTCTAAATCATCAGACACAAAAACTAACATCAGATTCAATGATCACTAGCTTCACCACAGCCTGAATTCATCCCAAACAACTTTCCAGGAAACATACACAACTCCTCACTGCTACACTAATGGAAACCATCCTGTGGCTGTTTTATTGTCTTGTTCTCAGGAAGAACTTTATGCTGTGGTTGCTCATTTCAAGTGTGTGTGTGTGTGTGTGTGTGTGTGTGTGTGTGTGTGTGTGTGTGTGTCTGTGTGTGAGGGATCCACAGTTTATGGATACAGTAATGGCCAGTTTTCGACTGCGCAGCAATCATCAGGGACATTCTGTAGCGAGAATCAACACAACACACTGTAATGTCGGTGTCTCTGGAGATGAAGTCCATGTTTTTGTTTCATTTACTCTGAACACACACAAAAAAGCCAAATATAACTGAGGGTGAGACCATCAAAGCAGCATTGTGAGCAGTACCCTACTGATGATGTACAGTAAATAGTAATGCTATGAAAATGGAGGAGGATGAGGCCATGTTTTTATTGATAAGTCAATGAAAATATGGAAACAGTCAGAAACAAACATGATCCTGGTGCGGTGCCATTGATCACTTGACAAAATCCAAAATGACCTGCTAATGATAGTATTTGTGTTAAAGGAATAACACACCAAAGTAAAAACCTCACATGTCCTGCTTTGTAAAGTTATTAGTTGTGTTAAAAGTAATAAATAAAATAGTTCTGTTACTAAAATATAATTACATTTGGTGAAGAGTTCATGAATTGTGTAGCATTTTAAATGAAGTTCAAGGCTTGAATTTCTTTGGACTTGTTGGTGTTGACTGGGGACTTGACTCAGGACTTGACTGGAGACTTACTTGTGGCTTGCAGAACAATGATTTTGGTCCACCTCTGGTAATTAAAGGGATCGTTTGGATTACTTGAAGTGGGATTGTATGAGGTGCTTGTTGACAGTCAGTGTGTTACTTACAATAGATGGCGGTAGGCACAGGCCCCAGTTTGGAGAAGCAGCAGCTCCCTCCGAAGCCACCAGACTCAAAAGCAGTAATTTTACCTCACAGACCACAAGAGTGGCTGGTCTAGTGCTGCCTCAATCAGATCACTTGTTTGTGTTATTGCCTTATTTTGGTGAACCTGAATTATACTTTGAAAATACAGAAGTCACACAGTTACACAAACAAACTGAGACGGAGGTAGACATCAGCAACAGAAACTCAATAGTTCTGTGAAGCAAAATTTTTCCAAGGGAGTCTGGTGGTTTTGTAGAGTGATATTTGGCTTATTTAAAGGTGGTTTCCCATTAGAAAAGACTGTATGACGGCCATGTAAAGGTTGGAAAATATTCTAAACATAACATACACATAACTGATACTGATTTTTTTAGGGTGCTAAAAAACATTTTGTTGCTGATCATGTCAACAGCAGACTATTGAAAATAAACACCTCAAACAAGCCAACTTTAAAAAATCTGAACTATGTCTGTAAGCTACTATTATCACTTTTTATAACTCTGCTGCTCCCGTGTCCCTCAGCACCACTGCAGGAAGTGTGGCCAGGCAGTGTGTGGTAAATGTTCGTCCAAACGCTCCACCATCCCCCTCATGGGCTTCGAATTCGAGGTGCGTGTGTGTGACAGCTGCCACGAGTCCATCACTGACGAGGAGTGAGTAACAATCGGCCTCTGTTGTCATCATATACTGACCCTTTGTGCTGTCAGCTCACTGGAGTGCTCACACAGTAAAGTAACCGGCGTTCCCTTTGTGTCTTCTAGTCGAGCACCCACAGCCACCTTCCATGACAGCAAGCACAGCATTGTTTACATGCAGTATGAGCCCACCACTGGAAATCTGCTCACCTCTGGCACCGACAAGGTTATCAAGGTCTGGATGGGAACAAACAGTATCTGTTGTATTCATGAGTCTCAGATAAGACATGCGGGCACTGGGGTGGGAAATTAACTTTTTAAAATGTGAACATTTACCAGACACTTTCATATTTGACCAGTGTTTGATGGCTGGTGGTAATTTCCCTCCCTGGCAGGCACACGCTGTAACATTTAGTGGGGTCACTTCGTAACAGAGTGAGTTTTTAACTCTGCTAAGAGGGTTAGGTTTGTTTTTCTTTCTATTATTTAGCATGGCTAAAGCTACAAGGGGGGCCTAGTGATCCTCCTGTGTGCTTTGTATGTATTCTGTTAAGTTTAAGTACCTGTCAGACCAGCTGGAGTACTACCTGGTTTGCAGTGTATCAAATATATATGTATGTATGTATTTGTTTTACGTTCAGGAAACATAAACAATACATAACCATATTGTATGCAAGTAAATGTCTGTGAAATAGAAGAGATAAAGTAAGAGAATATATAAGAAATAAAAAGAAATCGATTCATCTTGCTTCTAGTAGAGGGGCATATCATCTGTTTTTGATAAATGATAGATCTAAAAAGATTTTCTTTCTTCCCAAATCATGTACTTTTGTATGTCAACCTAAAAAGAAATGCTTGGGTTCTAAAGTTAATTGTATTGAAAAAAGTCTTCTATCTTATACTTAACATTTCCCCAGAATTTCTTTATCTGATTAAACTCCCTTGGATTGTCCACATTTAAAACACAAATACATTCCTCAGATAATTATATTTTAGATGTTATATTTTGTAGTTATGGGGGTAGAAACACCATTGTTTTTGTCCACAGGGGCCTCCAAAATCAACACAATATGAAAGTTCCTTGGATCAGCTTTAAATTCAATATATACATTTTTTTTTACACAAGGTTACAGACAGTTGTGGGTGTTTGTTTGTGTGAAGGATGCTGTCAGGAGGGGTATCTCTCTGGGTTTATGTGTGTGTATGTGTCTGAACTGTAGTGGAGTGTGTGTGCAGGGGTTGAGGTATTTGACTTTGTGAGGAAGTTATTACTTATTTAAAAAAGTCTTCTATCTTATACTTAACATTTCCCCAGAATTTCTTTATCTGATTAAACTCCCTTGGATTGTCCACATTTAAAACACAAATACATTCCTCAGATAATTATATTTTAGATGTTATATTTTGTAGTTATGGGGGTAGAAACACCATTGTTTTTGTCCACAGGGGCCTCCAAAATCAACACAATATGAAAGTTCCTTGGATCAGCTTTAAATTCAATATATACATTTTTTTTTGCATGTTATGAGAATCAAATCTAAACACATAGTTGCATCAAGCACTATGCAACAACAGGGAACATTTTAATGTTGGCAGCTGTCTAAAACTAACTTCCTGTGTCACACTGATAAAACAAATCCAAACAAAACAGTTGACCAAAGTTTACATGTCAAGCTGCTGATTTAAAAAAAACATACGTCAAAATGGGGAGTAAAAAGGTTTTCTACTACAATGTAGAGACACTCCTTTTACTATTGTGTTTGAAAGTGGCAAGACATCTTCAAAGTCACAAGAAATATTGGAAGAAAATCTGGGTTATTATGAAGATAACACAAGGGAGCTTTTCATTTTTGTTGTGAGCTGCAAAATAAAGACAGATCTGATTTAGCAATTTTCTCTTGAGTCACACCAGAACTACACTACTACAGGCTGTTTGAAAGGTCACACCACTTATAAGACTTCAACATATTAATTATAGGGCCATTAATAGGGACCACTGTCAGGCTAATTGTCAATTTGAATGCATGGTAAACTGTAATGACAGTTTAATTTCTTATCTCTGCGTGAACAATGTAAAGGATCAGCAGAAATGCCTCTTCAGTAGCTTGTTGATGAGTTTTGTCTGTCTTTGACAACAAACTGATTCTGTCCTGTGTTGATCTGCAGCTGTGGGACATGACCCCTGTAGTGTCCTGAGGTCTCTGGGTGACCAGGCGTCAGCAGGAAGCTCTGTTCACCGAACTGTGATGGTTTCACTGCTCCAGTCACACTTGGAAGAGAAAGCGAGGAGCTTATCCAACAATATCGATGTCATCTGGATAATATTTAACAGTTATTCAACAATGAGCAGCAGTGGCTGTTGCACATTCACAGCGAGGACACTGCAGGCCAGTGAAGCCTGGGAACAGGACGGCCCTTGGTTTACACAAGGTTACAGACAGTTGTGGGTGTTTGTTTGTGTGAAGGATGCTGTCAGGAGGGGTATCTCTCTGGGTTTATGTGTGTGTATGTGTCTGAACTGTAGTGGAGTGTGTGTGCAGGGGTTGAGGTATTTGACTTTGTGAGGAAGTTATTACTTATTTACTTAATTTCTGTGCATTCCTGTCAGTTTCATACTGGAAACCCAGAACAGCTCGTGTCAGTGGGTATGTCAAACCCAAACTTTACATTTTTTAGTAAAGTTAAACCTGGACCATAACTCATAAACTCATTGTTGTCATGTTCAAGAGGCAAAGAAATGACCTACTTTATGAATATGTGAAACTGATATCAGTAACATTTGACTGGGCATAATAGTACTTGACTGGGGAAACTGTTCATAAAGACCCTGAATGTTACCAAATGAGCCCCTCACCTCCCTATTTAGGCTGCTGTACCTCATTTCAACCACTAGAGGAGAGGACTTGTGGGAAGAATTTATAATCTATGCCTGTTCTGTTCATCTACAGAATAGTATGGTTCATGTAATTTTGGAACTGTACTTTTGTTTCTGCTTCTCTACACATGGAGGCCTGGATATCCATGTAGGTTTTTCTAGCTAAAGTATTTGTGTGGATGTTTGGCTGCTCAAATGTTATAGAAGAACTCGATATCAAGCAAACCTCATTAAGTTGGTCCATGATTACAAACAAACATTGTTCAGACACACAGAACTTATTTTCTTTTAATTCTAGTGTTTCAAAAGGCACAAAATGTCAGGCTGAAATTTAGGGAAAGGTGTATGAATTGATTTACGTGAAACCTCATAAATAGAGTCTTGGTTTGAATATTACAGTCTTTCATATCATGACATGACATATAGGGATGTCCCGATACAACTTTTTCACTTTCTATACGATACCGATATTGCAGCCTTGAGTATTGGCCGATACCGATATCGATACGATACGATATCAGCATGAATCATACATACTTATTTTGTAGTGTGGAATTTTAGAAAAGGCTTGATCAAGTGAAGTTACTCAAAAAGAGAACAATAGTCAGCAACCAGAGTCACCTATGGATAGAAGTGCTGGAGCAGAAAATGGACTGCTTATCGGAGCGCATATATCAGAGATTTTAGATGCAGTCCGATAAAATCCGATACTCGTTTTTTGGCTGATATCGGACCGATATCCGATATCAATATTGGATCGGGACACCCCTAATGAGATATATCTATGGTACAGTCAAACTCTGGGGAATAGTTTTTTACTCTCTCCGTTTTAAAAAAAGTTGAGTGGAAAATGAAACATTTAAAGGCATAGCTCAGATGTTTTTTGAAGTGTGGTTGTATGAGGTACTAATTCATAGTGTATTACGTACAGTAGAGGGTGGTTGACACACCCCCAGTTTGGAGAGGCAGAGAGGGGCACCAGCATGGAAGCTAAGCAATATACTGCTGTGGACAGGGTCAGCAACAAAACACATTTTAGCCACCTAAAATTCAATAGCAGTTTAAGTGTACACAATATTAAGAATAATTTCACTACCTAACCTTTACATCAGACAGCCTTTTCTGATGGGAAACCAGTGTTTTCTGCTTCCTCATTCTGTTAGTTTGTTTGTCTTATAGTTCAACTTTGGCGAAACCAAACTAACCTTTTGAAACAGAATCACACATAATAATAAAAAAGAATAACCAATTGAGGCAGCAGTAGACCAGCAACTCTCGTGTTCTGTGAGGTAAAATGACTGATTTTAGATTTTAGAGAGCAATATTTGGCTCATATAATGGTGGTTTCATGTCAGAAAAGGCTGTCTGATGGCAAAATAAAGTCATGAAAATATTCTAAATATAGAGTATAGTATCATTTTTTTTTATCTGAACCTTTCTAAGTGGCCAAAATACCTTTTGTTGCTGACCCCATTCAGAGCAGTACACAGCTTAACTTCTGTGCTGACTGCTATTTACTGTACTGACTATGGATAAGTACCTCATACAATGCATTTCAAAGAATTCAAACTATCCCTTTAAGAGGGACACTGATTTCATTAGAGACCCTTGTCATGATACTGTAAGCTCACACAGTGTTTGCCTATATCCAGAGTACACCTGTCAGGTTTTGTCATCTGTAAATTAACCAATCAGACTGCTTTCTGACCCTTGTATGTTCTCTACTCTCGTCTGTTGTATGAGATTATTTATTATTACGAGTGTTGTCTTAATATTTCTGACATGCAAACGCACATATCATCAAGCTAATCAGTGGCAGCACAAGCATACATGTATCAGGACTGAAAGGAGACTAATGAACATGATTGGTTTGATTTTGTTCTCATCTTCACTGTGTTTTTTTTTTTTTTTTAAGTCGCTGTACTGAACAGTATACCGGCTTTTATGTCAATGCACTGGAATCGAGGCAGAAATATGTCACAAATCGCTGCTGTGGAGAGAAACTATGAATTTGTTTGTGATTATCATGTTTGTGCTTTAATGTAATCAGGTGGTAACAGAGTGGAATACGTCTGATGTTCAAACCCTGCTAAATATTTTCCAAAGATGTTAGATGAGAAAGAAGGTGAAAGACTTAATCCAACAATAGAGGAATGGAAAAAAACAGACTGTGAAAAAATGTTTGTCTGTACTTTCACAGCTACCCATAAAGGTACATTTTACAGCAGCTTTGTGCTCATGAATGTGAGCCTGTGGGTACTAACAAGTTAAAGGACAATACCAGTGTTTTTTTCTGAGGATTCAACCACTTAACTACAAATCATGTATATTTATTCTTTTGCAGACCAGGTTCAAAGTCATGGTTACAGTGTGGGGTTTTAGGGTGTATTTTTGCAGCCTTTCCAAGAAGCTGTTGGTTTCCACTTAATTGATTGTCACTTTTTACTAGAATTAATGTGAAACTATGGCTGCCTGGATTAGTAGTAAAACAAACACCCCCAAAAAATAAAACACAAAACAGATACCTGTGACAATGTTAGGTATGTGATTTAAATATGTGATGCAGAACTACTGGCGTTGTCCTTGTAAATGTAAAAAAAAGAAAAAGAAAACGAGACCACAAAGGAGATAGAGCTATTAGAAAAACAATACCTGAACCTTTGTTGCAGCCAAAATGAATCACAGATTATATTCATCTGATGCCAGTGGTCTATTTTTTCTGTTGCAGGAAAGATAACAGACATCGTTGTGTGATTGTGTGTGTCTATTAATGTAAACATGTTGAAATTGCATATTAAAAAAGAGCAGGTTCACCTACTTAACCAACTGAGTCTGTTGGTTGTCTTGTGTATCAGATCACACTGATTCACGTAGATCTGTACAGAAACAACATCACATGGCAGCTTCTTTTCCTCCTTTTTTGCTTTTTGACATCTTCCTCAGCACATGCTACACATTTTCTTTGTGCCCTTTTGTTCTTCTGCAAGAGTCCTTGAAATAGGCAACTCCCATTTCTAGCTCTTGCATTTTATGAACTGTAAAGACAGAACTTCTGCAAGATTGTAAAGATGTTTTACTAGAAATTTCTTGGACCCAGTAATGTTGTTTCCTGTAAACTTTTATGACTGCAGTGTCATCAGCAGGCTGAGTGGATGAACTTTAACGTGGTTCCTAAGAGTTGCATGTTGGACACTTTACATAATTAGGTCATTATCATGTAAAATGAAGACATAAACCAAACCTACTTTACTTTTATCCTGTAGGGGTATGGGAGTGGGAACTGCATTTCATCGCTCATAAAAAAAAAAAACGTTATGAAACTTTTGGGACTTTGGGGTTTCAAGACATCACAAACATGGAGTCTCTATTCATCTTTCTAAGTTAACTAAAAGCAGAGTAACAGCAATTTTGGGTTTTTGGCAAATACTTACCTTATTATGCCAATTTCTCAAATAGCCCAAGATGCAGCACTTAGCAACCACGCTCAATCTTATCTGCTAAACCTACAGATAACATTTTAATCATAACAGTTCATATGAAACAACACAGCTGGGTTTCATATAGGCCATATGGGAGTTTATAGGAGACTAAGAGTCAGGATTCACTCCTATTCTTGAAGCTCTTAAGGATGTCCAGCCCAACTTTAGAACATAATTAATCTCAAAAAACTTTCATATAAGTAATGTTGTTTGTGTTGCTTGTTTAGAGGGTCGCCTCCATCAACAGAACATACATTACTGTGTCAAGATGGACCTTTTTCATGGCTGCCATGTATGAAATAGTGTAAACACAGGTGTTAACAATCTGCACAACAGCAGCACCCTGAATCTGTCAGACCTGAATGGAACCTTAATTAGTATCATTGGTAAAACCTGCGTCTGCTCTGTTATTTCATGTCAAAATGGCTGCTGTGAAAGAGGTCTATTGTTCCAAACTGGAGTCTAGATAACCTTCACTTCCAAAGTTGCCTGTTATCATTTTCTGTTATTAGACCATGAAGTTCTCACAGTATTTTGTTTGACCGACTGCCCAAAATCCTTCAGGGATCCTGTTAATACAAAACAGATGAAAGAGGCAAATCCTCACATTTGAGGATCTACCTTTTGTTCAGTCCTTCTGTTTGAGAAATCACTTAAACCATTCATAGAGACTGGGTTGTGACCCACATGAGTGAGTCACAGGAGATTTTATTCGGGTCCCCTGATAGATAAAGGGCTAAATTTAAGATTATAGCTACAGTACACCTTTTATAAAGTATTTAATCCATCCATCTTTATTTTGTGTCATTCATGAAATTAAAATGTCTTGTACTGTTTTCTTGATTTTAAAAAGTGGATCACCAGAATTTAAACGACTAATCACTAATATTCTAATTTTTGTATTTTGTGTGATCGGCTTAATTTATTTGCTAATGTCACCAACTACTGAATTTTCAGTGACTAAATTGTTTTCAGGATGAGAATATGTAAATATCAGCACAAACTGAAAGTTAAAACTTCTGAATAATGTTAAGAATTAATTTTATCTTTTGAAATCAGTCTAATTATGGCTTCAAACATGTAGCAGTGGTTAGGTCAGGGGTCTTCAACCTGAGGCTCCAGAGCCACACGTGGCTCTTTAGCTCCTCTCCAGTGGCTCCCTGTGACTTTGGCAAACAATGATATGGAAATGAATAACATAATATTTTTAAAATATTTTTCATGTTTCATTGTTGTAGGTCTGTGGAAAAAGTTGAGCCAACATACTACACACATAGTAAATCAGTTTTGAGCCCAAGTCAGATTCTTCAGTTTTGAACAAGTTTTACCAACTAATGATATTTTGTTGAAATGATTTATTTTTCTTCTGTAAATATATTTAAATACTTGAATTAAAAAACCCAGAATGTTGTATTTAAAAGATTATGGCATAAACCATTTAATTGTAAGGCAACAAAACCGTAACAAATCAGGTTCACAGTTAACTGTGACAAAATTTTGAAAAACAATTTTTTTGAGTTTCTCTAACTTGAACTTTTACTATAAATTTATCTAAGGAAGAATAGTAAAATATCTCAACTAAAGGTCAGCAGAAAGGTTTAAAAGTTTGAGTTGGGCACAAAACTCATAAATCTATTACAGTATGTTCTACACCAAATTTCAAAAAGCGTTAATATTTCATCAACTAAAATATCAAAGACTGTGTCTGTGGCTCTGTGTCTTTTCTTTATGGCCAAAAATGTTTTTTTTGATCCTAAAGGTTGCAGACCCTTGGGTTAGGTTCTAGAAGGGTCTAAAACTGAGACCCAAACCCAGACTGAGCATTTATATTTTCAGACCTGACACCTGACTGAGTACTGCCAAATTTAAGATCCAAACCTGACCGAAGGCTTGACACACATGGATGCAGACAAGAAATCAAAATGTATAAATACATTTAATTAGAAAATAACATGAACCTGACCATCCATCAAAACGGCCTGAAATTAACCAAAATTTTAAACAGATATTAATAAAAAAAACTTTACATTTTGTGTTAAATTTATATTCAAGTATCAGTAATCTATACATTTCTTCCCGTAGGCATGATGAAACATTTCTATTTAGTTAAAGTAAGGAAGCAAATTTACATTTTTTCTTTTGGCTTTGATTTGATCAACCTAGCCCACAAAAGCCCCAGCATGTGTATGTGATTCTTCTTTCCTACAAACGACCTCATGACACTCATGAGAGTTTTGGACTCTCTGGATTATGTAAACATGAATAATTACTGAGGAGTGCTTGGTTTTAAAAAGGTAAGTCCATTTAAAGCAATATTAAGGTTTGAACTTGAGGGCCAGCTCCTCCAGCACAGTCAGAAGCTTCTGCTCCTCCTGCGGTGTGGACCTGGACGAGGCCAGAGGCAGGTGTGTCGCCACCGCTTTGCGATCTGAAAGACATTTTATGGAAATATGTGAGATGGCTGGAGAGACACAGAACCACAAAAATGTGCTACGCTAACGCTAACATCCCACACGAGTGCTGACTCACTCGTAATTATGTCACAGTCGCTGTCCTTCCTTTACGACGAGCCTTTAGTTCGTTGTTTTCATCCATAATGTGTAAATGTGTAAGTGTTCTCTATCAGGACTCAACAAAACATAATCCATGTTGATTATTTATTTGTCAATTAATCTGTTGTTTTAATTATGTTCATTACATTGTGCAATATTACTCGTCAATGTGAGGGGCCATATAATATAATGTTCCTTTTCATGTGCAATATTTATATCATGGGTTATATGTACAATAACATTTTTTAATTACTGGAAAAGGAATGATTTTTCTTTTATATTTTACCTTTGCTTCTCTACTGTAATTGACCAGCATTATATTTTGCTGTAATTTCATAGATTCATAGCATAGCAGCTTTGCCGTAGTTAAACTTCCTCTGGGGTGAAGTAAGTGGTAGCTTACAAAGCTATACTTTCAAAGTTGCTTCCCCAACACTGCCAGCGGTGTCACACTATTCCACTTACCAACAGTCTGAGGTAACACACTAGGATAATGCTGCAATGCACCAGCAGAGGCTGTGCAGAAGAAGACTGTAAACTAGTAAACATGAATGTAAACAATGCCAGAATTAAAGTACTTTAAAAATCTGATTTGAAAATGTTTTATGAGGAAGGAAATGCACCTGGCTTGTTTGTTAGAATTCAAGAATTACTCACGATGTGTTTTGGTGAGTAACACTGAATGTAAAGATAACTTTTATTTGTTAACAGGATTTTTTTTTTAAAGTTATTGCAAATCTGTCTACACTTTGGTGCTGAACAGTGTGTTAATCAGAGCTTTTTCACTCAACACATCTGCCAAGACATGGTTGATGAGAGCAATGGGACAAAAACACAATAAAAGTGCAGCAAAACCAAAACTATGGACTCAAAGAGGCTAAAACTCTCTAGAGCTGCAGAGTTTGGTGTTGATTCTCTGTGGATTTGCCCCCAAACTTTTGCCTCATCGCATTATTGTACCATAAGTTATTCTTCGCTTCTGGTCTCTATTATGAAACTTTGTGATAGCAGAAATAAAGGAATATAGACTGGATGTTTTTTGTTTCTGACCCTGGAAGAAGAGTCCGCTCGGCTGCTTTATGGCGGCTGCAGAAACAGCGAGCCACACCGCAGTGTCGGCCCCCATAGCCTCTGTCCTCAGTTTGGACTGCATCTTAGCGTGGAATGAAGGCATGGATGTTTGGACAGCTGCAGAGACAAAAACAAAACTGCAAATCATTGAAGTAATGTCACCTGTAGAAGGTATAATTCACATATTTTACTGATGCGCATTGAATTGTGTTTATAACAGAATCAGCTAATCTGATACTTTAAACTTGCTACCAGAGACAGTCAAAATTAAAACTTTTAAACAATTTTAATACAGAATCTTTTAATACTGTGAACACCACAAATAAAACTCTTTTATCCTGCATTGTAATGACTACATTAATTTGTCTCCTCATTCTGTTTTCACCAATAATCAATAAAATAATCATCTCATAGAAAATGTGCAACTCTAACAAAACCATCTACAGTATGTTTGGTGTTTTTTTTATTGTGTCAGTTACTTTTAAGCAAAAATGTCAAACATTTGCTGCTTTTCTTTGTCATTTATGAGAGGAAAAGAAGAGTCTTTGGGTTTTGGACTGTTGGTTGCACCAAAGATACTATTTGAAGATGCCACTTTAGCTCTGGGAAACTGTCACGGGCATTTACACATTTTTGTGACATTTTATATGCTTAACAATTATTTGATTTAATGTGAAATCAATCATCAGAGTAACTGGTAATGGAAATGATTGTTAGCTGCTGCCAAACTGCCAGAAAAAAAAGTAATCAGATCTTATTTTGGGCATTTTTACTATTTTCTGACAATTTCACAGACTCTACAATGAACTGGAATAATCTTCAGCAGATTAATCACTGACTAAACAGGTATTGTCTATGGTCTTAAACCTCAAACAGTGACCTCTAATGGAAGTTCAGGGACTAGGCTGCTGTTTGTTCAGCTTTGAACAGATGCATGTCAGCTTGAACTCTATGCTGCAGCTAATCAGTCTTTAGTTTTGACATATTTTATTTTGCTATATTTACCCGGTGTGTCTGCCCAGCCAGGGTGCATGGAGGAGAAGTGGACCTCTTTGTGCTGGGCGGCCCATCTCTCCGTCAGAATCACCTGCTGTCTCTGTCAAAATGACAACACAGAAACGCATAAAGAAAACATGGATACTGGATTCATGCCACAATCGTTTCTGTTCAGCTCTCTGGTGTGCAGTGGTTGTAAATCAGTCTCCTTTACTTTGTTCTGAGCGTAGGCCATGGTGCCATCAAACGTCCCCTTCTCAAACTGGAGGTCGTCCACGTTCAGCTTTTGCGTGAGCATACCGCCTGACGACACGGTAATCTGGGAGGAGACAGTAGCAATTGTGTATTTTTCACTTTTTATAAAAAATATTATTCACATGCGCAGGGTGACTCTGCCTGTTCATACAGAGGCCTGACAGAAAAAAAGCCACTTTAAACTTTCCAAAATGTATTTTGTGCGTCATTATTTATGACTTGACGAGTCTTTTCTTCGGTCGAAATTAAACCCACCACTCTTGAATCTTCAACCTTCTTCAGCGCAGGTATCAATGCCGTGGTGAGGACGTATGTACCTGAAACCAAAGGTAAGAACAGAAGGTAGTTCAGCGACACTTATCTGCTTCATCTGCTGCAGCAGAGAATCCAAGCTCAATCATTCTTGACTACTGGGTATCAAAATAAAGTATCAAATGTTATCAAAGTTTTAACCTTACTTGTTTATTTTTTTAAAGGGATATTTCAGGATTTTTATGAGGTAGTTACCCACTGTCAGTGTATTATCTACAGTAGATGGCAGTCAACACACTCCTAATTTGGAAAAGCAGCAGGAGTCCTGGTCAGAGAAGTTGACATGCTCGACAGCTTATCATATTTTAGACTCCAAAAAATGTCAATATCAGTTGAAGCGTATGCTATACTTGGAGTATTTTCACTGCTTTACCTTGCTGTCAGACAACCCATACTGCCAGGAAACGGCTGTAATATAAGCCAAAAATACTGCTCTAGCCGAAGCCATCAGATTCCTTTGACAATAATGGTCATTTTACCTTGAAGAGCATGGGAGTTGCTGGTCTACCGCTGCCTTGATTGGTTAGTTTGTCATGTGATTTGGACAATCATTTAAAGCACTGAAGTCCCAATAACACAAACTAACTACCCATAAAGGCAGGGGTAGACCAGCAACTACTGCGCTCTTTGAGATAAAATTACTGTTTAACCAAAGGAGTCTGGTTACTTTGGAAAGAGTGATATAATGAACAATATATAATTTCAGTCCCCTGTTGGAAAAGGCTTTCTTATTTTTTTTTTCTTTCTTGACGGGCCTTTCGTAGGTGGTTAAAATACATTTTGCTGCTGAGGTTAAGAGGTTATGCACCATTTTAGTTAAGCTGAGTTGACAAATGAGACAGAACTTAATCTGTGAACAGGCAAGAAAGATGTGAAATCATGTGTCTGTAACATGGAACATTGAAAAGTAAGTTCTTGTTTAAACATTTACACTAACATTTGAGTATTTTGACTTCCTTTGTCAAAAAAGAAAAAGACTTTTGTCAAAAAACATGTTTATATTCCTTAAAAGGAAAGAATCCACATTTGCAATCAGTACCTAAATTCAGGTACTGCAATCAAACTAGCATTTAAAAACCTTACCGAGTGTATTTGTGGCAAAGTTCTTCTCCAGACCTTCCTCAGTTAACTCTCTCTGGTTCACCATACAGCCTGCATTGTTAATCTGCCGAACAGATAAATGGTGAACACGTGATGAAAGGACTATACAGACTGATGTGTGTGTGTGTGTGTGTGTGTGTTACTCATGAACCAACAAATATCTGCACACCACCTACCAGTACATTTACAGTGTTGTTCTGAGAGAAGCTCTGGGCGAACTCCCACACCTGTTTCACGCTGGACATGTCAACGATGTGGACATGAACATTCTGTGAATAAACAGGAAACAAATACTGTCAAACCTCTTTTCATAAAACCGGAAATTCAACTTTTCTGATGCTGATGATTCGGGAATTTAAGATTATTCTACTATTATATGTCGTGTGGCAACTTCTATGTAATTTCATTTATTTTGACTTGATCTGATCTTGATTCTGCTACTGGATGACATTACCGATTATCTATCAATCTATTAATTGTTTAGTTTACTTAAAGGGAACTTCAGCTGGAAGTGACAATTCAGTCATTATCTGCTCACCCACATGCCAACTGAGGGTGGCTCATTCTCAGCAATGATTCTTATTTTCAGGTGATTATGCACTAATGAAAACATACTTATCAAGAGTATATACCTTTTCTGCCATATTCTACCAATAAATGCTCCGAAATCTTACACACTGGACCTTTAACATAAAAAAAAAAAGTTTTAAAAAATGGCCACGGGAAGTTCCCAGACCTCACTGTGGCACCTTGTTTTGTCTACCAACAGTCCAAAACCACCCAAATTCACTTTGGCCAAGCAATGATGCCTGGTGCTCAAATACAGTCACAGTCGCTTTTTTTTTGTGAAGATGTCAACAACACTATCATCAGCATCTTGTTATTGCTATTTATATCCAAATAATATTTATATTATATTTATATTCTGACGCAAATTCAAAGAATGCACAACTGAGTTCTTTCCTTGTATATGTGTGTATGTTAAGAACTGCAGCGATCAATTGATTGGTTGTACACTATTGAATTAATCACCAACTATGATCAATTAATTGGCTGCAGTATTTTTTTAAGAAAAAAAAATCAAAATTCTCTGATACCAGCTTCTAGACAGTAAACTTAATATCTCTGAGTTGTGGACAAAACATGACATTTGAGGACGATGTCTTGGGCTTTGGAAAACACCAATCAACAATTTTCAATATTTTCTGACATTTCATAGATAAAAGGACTAATCAATTAATCAAGAAAATATACTGACAATGGACAATGAAAATAATTGTTAGTTGTAGTCTCATATATGTTCTGTGTGTAGTGTGAAGGGACTAGAGCTTTTATTTTGTTGTGCAATCCTGTGTTGCATAATGATTAATACATTAGCTTCATACCTTCATATCTTTATAAAAAGAAAAAATCGAGGAAATCATTCTGCTGCCTGATAGCACTTTATATACTTCTCTTCTGAATTGTGAATTGTGTTCAGTGCTTTCTGACTGATTCAGCTGCATTATATTTGTGATGATTTCTGACTTGAAATGAAAATTAGATGAGTCTTTTCATAAACAAAAAGAACTAAAAAACTAAAAATTATATTTCATTTTGTCAGAATGAAACATCATTTAAATTTCTTCATTTGGCTCTTGCCCCAAGGCTACATACAAATTAGGTTCAATCCAAGCCACGTTAGTTCCAGGAGAAGCTTTTAAGAATAAGTGCTGTAGCCCTCAGTTCCATCATCCACCTGACGCAAGTGCCTCAAGAGAAAAATGTTCTCCGTCTTGTGGTTCCACCTTCAGGAAGAGCAACAGGCTAGGGATCTCCTCTCTAGGAAAGACAGACAGATTTCTCACCTGATTTTTACTCTGTTCCACAATTTCATTTTTGGCTTTTTCTGCTCGCCCCTGGTTTCGACAGACCATGTGAACCGTTCCTCCTGCAGACTCAAAAATAAACCCCATTAGTGGACAAACCAGCAGTAACTTCCGTCATCGCAATGGTTTGACCTCTCCTTGTATTTCTTGTCAGAAACTGGCTGTGCTGTTGAGGTGTTAGTCAATGAATCGAAGTTAACTGATAAGTTGCAGTTGGAGTTTTATAGGTAAATAACAAAAGACAGTAGAAATATAAGGAGTAAAAGAAACACACAAAAAAATATTAATATGGAAGATAAAATATAAAAACAAAATAGTTAAAAGACAAAAATCATACAAACATAATATTTTCTGGTCAACAAACAAGCAAGAAAGATAGTTTTACTAGTCGGTTGCCTTTAGAGTTTGGTCCTACACTTTAGCACAACTAATAGGAATGGTGCCACACCTTGTAACTAGTTCTTCTGTGGTCTCTGCACTGCTTTGCACAAGTAGAGGGGACAAAACAAAAGGGAAAACTGACTTTTGTTAAATGTCAACATTCAAACACTCACCTCTGTTGGCTATTTCCTGTGCTGTGGCTTTTCCTATCCCACTGTTGGCACCTGTTATAACGAAGGACTTCCCATTCAGGTTTACATCCAGGTCTGCTGGAAAAAAATGCTTTGATGCAGCTTCATAGCCACTCCTGTTAAGAGAGAGTCATCTATGATCCACTATATATTTTTTTTTATATCTAAACAATTTATTTAATTTAATGTAATCTGTTTACTTTAATGGCAAATAACATATGCTAAGCTGAATATTTTAGGATTTGTACTGCTTGTAAAGATGCAACATTTAGTCAATGATCAAAGAAAATTAATTGCCAGCCATTTTGATAACTGACCACAAATTTAAGTCATTAAATTTCAGACTGTTGGTTGGTCAAAAGAAACAGAAGTCACTTTGGACACTGGGAAATTGTGATGAGCGGTTTTCAGTTCTATTGTATTTTATTTTTTCATTGTTTTTGACATAAACCATCAGCAGATTAATCGATGATGAAAACAATCATTAGATGCAGCCCTAATAATTTATCTGATTAAACAAGCAGTGTAAAATGGACAGGTATAAAATAAATATCTGAGCTAGCTCTGACAAAGTGTAACTGACCTCTTTTATGAGGTTACATTTTCTTGAACGATCGCAGCCCTGTTGCACACAGCATTATGAAACTGCTGCCGATTAACCAGTAACAGTCAAGACAGTTCTCAAGGTTAAACTTCATAAGGAGGATTAGGAAACTGCTGCACAAACCATGAAGACTACAAGATGTTTGATTTCTTCAATTTACAGTTGCCTCAGTAGAAATCACTTACTTTGTATACTCCTGAAGTCCTTTCACGAACCAAACGGCATTCCTGTAAATCGACATTTCAAATACAGATTTGTCTACAAACGCTGCTAGCTAGGTCGAGAATCGTAAAGTGAGCTTAGTCCACTATTTTTGTTTCATAAGCATGACTGGTAGTGGTTATGTAGTAAAGTAGGCGGGGTGTTACATGACCACCGGAAGTAATATTAAAACAACTTCATGGGGTCATGTTTAGGAGGTAACCCGTGATTTGCGAAACTCTCGAGAGATTTGCATGCTTTGTTTCTTCGTTGCGCACCTTATAAATTTTATAATGGTACAGTGCTGTGGATAAATTCCGGATATGTTTGGGGTCAGAAAACACGTAGTTAGTGTGGGGGAAGACTCAGCCTTTGTGTTGAAATGATCACTCTCGCGAGATCTTTCGCGGGTCTGGAGATCCCTTCTAGATGCCTATTTATTGCGCCCCTGGTGGATATTTGTGTTTATTGCCGTCAACATGGATAAATAGCTATATAGCGGGAAATCCTTTTGAGTTTAACCTATAAATACAAGCTCGAAGAAAGATGTTTCAAAGACCTGTAAGAGAAATAAAATCGAATCCCATCAACATCCATAAAAATAATGACTGCTCAAATGAAAATATATAAGTCTTTGTTTCAGTCGATTTCGCTCAGTTGTCAGGATGGCCGAGTGGTCTAAGGCGCCAGACTCAAGGTAATACCTTCCACTGAAATGGGGTTTCTGGTCTCCGAATGGAGGCGTGGGTTCGAATCCCACTTCTGACAATGATTTTTGGCACCATTGGTAGATTTCATTTGTTTTCACAGCTGGATCATTTCGCAAAAACGACGTGTTGACTTACAGGCTAAAACAAAGATGTATAATACAATCGTAATTGTAAAAAATAGCTTAATACATCCCAAAGAGGCCAAAGTTTGGTAATTCATTCATTCATTGTGAATAATTTTATGGTGCAATTAAGTAGTTCCTGTCAAACAAAGAAAGTGTTTGAAAGTCCTTGCAGCTTTTTTGTTCTTCACATGTTCAGCTGAAGTAGCATACTATTAAGAGTTCAGCAGCAAACGGTGGAGGTTTCGATTTGAGGATACGCGCACTATTTACCAAGACTGATCAGAAACTGAATTACATCGTTCATATTACTATCCAGTTTAAACCACTTCATATCCGACTTTGTCTTTTCATTTCAACATTTGGTATTTGGCATTTAGTATGATAAGATTAAGATAGATGCAGAATTGCAATGTATAACTACCCCAATCGTCTTTCAGAAAATGCACGCAAAAGTCTGACCATGGGAAATCTTGTTTTGTATAGTACCTACATGGACTCTTAAAAAGTTTAAAAAACAAACAAAAACACGTACAAGAACTGTCAGCAATATATCAGCTAACTGCTTTATTACATAATTACTCACACAACATATAATATTACTTAATTATTTTTCATTGAATGTTCATTGTGTATATTTTAGCAGATCGTACATATTTTTACACTATTTTATATTTTCTTCTAATTGTTATATATTACTCTATTCTTGAATAGGAATTTCGATTCTTCGATTTTTCTTCGATATTGCAAAAACACAAAACAAACAAAAAAAGTAGTACTTCCTTACTAAACAAAGCTCTGTCAGTCAGATTTAAATTTATTATCATCATTTTATTATCATGATTTATCATCAAAACAATACCAGACTACACTAGACTTACACTGAATATTAACGGACGATTATTACATGTGATTTTTAACAAAGTGGTCCACTCTTATCTACCTGTCTCTGAATATATCTTTCTTTCTTCATCTCCCCTCCGCTGCAGGAAGAACAACAGCGGCCTCTGCCGATATTAGAGGAGAAGTGAAAAAGCTTAAAGCACTCAATATTTCCAAGCGGTCTCTCATCCAAGTACTAATCAAACGCGATTCTGTTTGACTTCCGTAACCGGATGAGAGGGGGCGTGTCCAGAGTTGCATGGCCATAATGATCATTTTTCAAACACATTGACAATTTATAGCTGTTATAATGCAGCAGAACTGTGTTCGGAGACAGTGTTACTTTTCTTTTTTCTCAATTCAAATGCTAAGACTATATTCTATATTTTTGTGCATTATCAGTGTAGCCAAAGCCTGATTTAGCTTTTTTGACGTCTTTTATGACGTGCATCTAACTACGAACGTTGAAAGTGTGCCTTAATTAAGTGACAAACTTGACGTTAGTGTTAAAAACAGAATCGTTTCTCTGACAGACAAACTAATGACTTTAGCAGTAATGTCACATTCTGTGGCACCACATTCCTAACGTACATAGTTCAGATGACATTTTACGGGAAATTAGTTTTTATGAAAAGCAACAAAAACTCGGTATGTAAACATAAGTTAGCATCAGTCAAACAGCCTTCTGGCCGCTGCCTGAGCACAATTGTCAGGATGGCCGAGCGGTCTAAGGCGCCAGACTCAAGGTGTCAAACCTTCCTGAACAGGGGAATTCTGGTCTCCGAATGGAGGCGTGGGTTCGAATCCCACTTCTGACAATACTTTTCTCCTAAATGAGACACAATATGAGAATGATCCTTTTGAGAGCTTCCAACAGACTTTATAACGTTTTATCTTGACACACTTGAATCACAGTGCATGTAAATAGCATTGTTTGGCACTGACAATGAACAACAGTGAAATGTACTTTAATGTTATTATTAAATACTCTACAAGCTGACTTAAATTAAATACTAAATTACATGTACATGATTAAGAAAACACTAAAAAGTATTGACATGTAGGAACAGGTTACTATAAGATAATTTAGAAAGCTGAAATATTACTATAAACATATAGAACATGTGATACAAATCTACTTACAATACAAATATTCTCATTTGAATTTAATAAATGAATTATAAGTATGAACACAGTAAAACATAGTAATAACTTTAAATAAAATACCAACTCAAATTTATGTACTATTTCCACTTTTGACTTAAGAATTTTAAGTGTTCTATGCTACATATTTTTCTGTCTTGAATGGGAGCATCTCTAACATAAACAATTTCCCACCGGGGATCAATAAAGTATTTTTCATTCTGATTCTGATTGGATGTCCATGGATATTAAAAACAAAACAAAACAAAACAAAACAAAACAAAACAAACAAAAAATATGTAGTACTTCTCTACTAAAGAAAACTCTGTTAGCTAGACTTTTACATTTTAGCAGTTATCTAAATTTATTTTAGCATCAAAGCAATACCATATTATACTAAAATTGTACTATGTACGGAATGTTAACAATTATTACATATTATCAGGGGTGGAAGTAACTAATTACAAATACTGTTTATTACTGTAATTAAGTAGTATTTTGGGGTACTTGTACTTTTATGAACAGAATTTCAAGTCTGTACTTTTACTCATACTTAAGTATTCATTACAAGGTGTAATCTACTCAGTTACATTTAAAATCATAGTTGAGTACTGAGTACAATTTGAATTAATATCCAAACCTTTCATCTGCATTTTAGTAGCCAATCAGGTGATCTGACCACAAATGGGTCAATGAAAACAATGACATATGAACAAAAAACAAAACAAAATGCTGCAGCAGCACACATTCAGAGTAATGATGTTAATAATTAATCATTAATCAATTAATTGCCATTAAGAATTAATTCAGTTAATAATGTAGTCATGGATATTTAATTCATTTATTCATGACAGTCATTGGACCTCATCTGACACTGTTTTGTCTGGTTGAGGTATTTGTTAAATAAGAAATCTTAAACTTAGAGAAAAATGGAAAATGAGGGGGGGAAATGTGTATTGTATGTTAAAAATGATTAATGATTAATCGATTGTTAGCACCTACTCGTTGAGGAAAATGCACAAAATTTGTAAACAGTTTGGGGAGGCGACAGTGACATGAACAGTAAAAAGTAACTAATACTCTGAGTAGTTTTTGCGACGAATACTTTGTACTTTTACTGAAGTATGCTTTTAACACTAGTACTTTTAATTGTAACTGAGTATTATTTTAACAGTGCAACGGTACTTGTACTTAAGTACAAATTTTCAGTACTTTTTCCACCACTGTATATTATTAATAAGGTGGGCCACTCTATCTGTATCTATCTTTCTTTCTTCATCTCCCCTCCACCGCAGAAAAAGCAGCAGCGCCCTCTGCTGATGATAGAGGAGAAGTGAAAAATCTTAGAACATCTGATATTCCCACGCGGTCTCCCATCCAAGTACTAACCAGGCCTGTTCCATTTAGCTTTCAAGATCGGACGTATTCAAAGTGGTATGGTCGTAAGCGACAGAGTATAATGTACCTGCACTATTTATTGAAAACAGTTCTCAGTATCGTAGAATAACTTTAGAGTCTCTCTTTGAACCCTCTTTTAGACCAAACCCGGCAATGAATCGATGTTGACGTGGTGAGTGTGATATACTGTACTTCAGTGTTGTTCTGTCATTAGTTGTACATGGGTGACATTCAAGATCCGTTGATTATAATAAACATGAAATCCCACAACAGCACACCTTGCCCTTGCCTAATTTGGCATCCACGTGACAACGCACCTGTGCAGCATCTCGAGCTAATTAACCGGTTCAAATGGCGCAGCTGCGTAAAGGTTCCAGTTTCCCAGTCGGCATCTTTGGCCTCGTCTGGCGGCAGAGAGAAGCCGAGTGGACCGGAGCGCTACCATGGCGTCCGCACTGATGGCTTGGGTTTGGATCGGATTAACACTAGCCCAGCTCAACAACGCAGAAAGCCACCGGTACGCACACGGACAGTTGGTCGGCCAGGACGAGCTTTATGACGTTGCCAAACTGCTGTTTGACGCGGCTCCTGAAGACTCCACCGACCAAAGTTTCCCTGCTCCGGTGTGGAATTTCCTCCAAGGTGAAGACCGAACTGCTCACGTTTTCTTTGCTTTTTGCGCGTAACATACCCAAGCCAATAATTAATAAAATTCATACGATCTTCTAGCCCCAAACGTCTTAGATAAATATGTGCATACTATATTCTTTTTACAAGCAAATGTAAGCTTTTTCTTTGAGTTTTAATTTGAGCATTTAGGCTCTTACGGCTTCCGTTTTGGGATTTTCAGTTTTGTATTTTCAAAGAGCCCTTTATCAGTGTGTTTTAGTCGGTCTAATTCAAGAATAATTTCTGTGTACGTTTTATTTTGGTCTGACAATGAATAAAAGGGATCTCCATTAAGTGCAGCAGAGCCAACTTGCCCAACAGCAGCACACTGACTGACCTAAATGCAACTGAAATTTAATTAATATCATTGTAACGCCTGTGTTTGACCTACTCTTCCATATTAATATGGCTGCTGTGGAAAAATGTCTGAATCCTGCACATTTCCTCATGTCCCTAAATAATTACCTTGCATGTCTTTGAAAACCAGTTTATGGCTGATGAATATGCATTTGGAAGTTGGATTGTTTGAGTGAAGAATAATGGTTTCATGATGGCGGTGGGTAATCTGGCCATAAAATCTGGCTCTCCTTGAGCTCAGCTGGGTGGTTTTGCTTGAGGTCCTGAAATTAGTTTGCATTGGCTCCTTTTACCGTCAGGGGTTTTGCACTTTGTTACTGTTTGTAAATCCCCTCTTTGCTAACTAGAGCACTTGCGACTTCAGTAGTGTAGTTACTAACTCCTTTTTTGTAGAGCTGATAGCAGGTTTTGTTACCTTTAGAATGAGCCATGCTTGCTTTGTTTTTTGTGCAAAACTGTCTGATGGATGTAATGTAGTGTGCAGACATGGAAAGGATGGTGATGTGATGCAGCTTTCTGCAAGAAAGCAAATAAGAATGTTTTCCCAAAATGTGGTACTGTCCTTTGAACCTCCGGCATCATTTCCCATTATTTTTCTCATTCCAGGGAGTGGAGACGGTCCAGAGACGTCAGGTTTCAACCAGCCACAGTATCGCTGCAGTAATGGAACAATTTCCCTGCACTTCTCACTCATTCGACACAGAAATTTGCGTCTGGAAGGTGTGTTTGATTTGTTGCCTGTTTATACCATCATAGAAAATGGAGTAACAACTTTTTTCAGAAACTTGATGTTTCTAAATGTTTTTCCACAGATGGGACACAGCTGCTGTCACTACCTCATGGGTGTAATGGTTCAATTCAACTTTATAGGTGGTGGTTGCTTGTGAAGCTTCCTTATACTGGCTGCCACACAGCAATACAGGTAAAATGCTTTTCTTTTCCAAACTGAGTACAACAGTCACGTTATAAAATGGTCGGCTAAACACAGGTGTTACAAAGATAATTAAGGTCCAAGTCATTTGGTGTACCAGGGCTTTTCACCAGCAGGACTCTGACTACTTAACCTGAATGGAATAGAGCCATAATTGACAACACTTGTGTTTACCCTACTGTTGCATATTAAACGGCTGTGAAAAAGATCTGTCCTCAGGCCTCCATTTAACTAAGTTTTTCCTCATATCTGTAATAGTTAGTGCTACAGGTGTCTTGGACTTTGTTAAAGCATTTGGGGGAAAATGATAATATGGGGATTGTGAAGCCTTAAGGGAGAATCGATTTAGTTTTTTTCTGGTCAGAAGATTAAAGTATTGTCAAGTGTATCCAATGCTTTATACATCTTATTCCTCCTGATGCGACATGTCAAATATGATCCATCCACAAAGTACTTAAAGGTTTTTTTTGTACCCATAAGTTAACTGAATTACTTTTTCATTCAAATACATTTCTGAATGCTTGCATGTTGCAATTGACTATTCTGTGTCAACAAAATAATAGCTTGTTCGGTATTTTCAATTCATGAACAGGATTAGCAAGTTGTCAAGTTGATCTCTGATCAGTTGCATGATGAAGCTAGAATTTTCACCACAGATGTCACTCTTGGCATTGTCAGTTTTGTTCTGTGCTTTGAAATGCCACAGTGAATGACTTTCATCAGGTGTATTAATGACAGTCTTGCAGAATTTGTGTCAATGCACAGCTAATGATGAATACAAAGTACATAGAAACTGCTCTTTTAAGTGAAGTAAATATTTTAGCAATGGAAGAAAAGTACATTTTCTGTGGCCCCAAGCAAATTTCAGTTGGAGACTTAATGGGATGTACACCAGACTTGACCTTCCAGTGACACTTGTGTCAACCACTGAGACTCCTAATTCAATTTCACTCACAAAGTGTCTGCTACTTTACTCAATGGCTCCATGTGGTACATATTTATAATAGTGAGGCAGTGCTGATATTATTTCTGTAAATTAGAAGTTTTTTATTTCCTACTGCAAGAGGCAAATATTAGACTGCTCCGAGTGCATAAGAGATGCACAGTATTAAATAGCTGTATTTGTATTGAACATTGTCCTGTTGTAGACAGTGTGGTAGAGCAACTATCATAAGTTCAGTAAGAAGGTTAGTGCTAGTTAGATAGCCCTGTTTACTTTTATGTAAGGGACTCATTAATTCAGACATGAGATGTGAAATTGCCTTCACATTGATGTGAAAGGTGCTTGACTGAAAGAGGGCTTACGTTAAAAGACAACTCATTTTATTTGGAACAGGAGGTGCTGCTCCTCTTGGCCGGTGATGTTCACATAATGTAAACTAAAGTCTGCTATGGCTGGAATTTTTTTAATTACCCGATGACAAAAAGTCATTCATGCTCTGGAAGTAAATGCAATTATAATTATAACTGCTTCTCTGGATGCCTCCTATGAATAACAACAGTCTTGTCTATCCGCAGACTGGAGATGAAGTTGGTTTCCACCAGTTCAAAGTACACTACTATGACCGTCTCCTTCAGAGGAACATGTCTGGTGTTGCTGTCTGTGAGGATCCAGTGATGTTACTGCGATCAGCACCACCATTGGTGACTTGCAGAACAAGACATGTGACTGTGAAGCTGCCTCGTGAAACAAAACTGAGGAAAGTGAAAGAACTTGGTAAGGAACGGGTAGCTGGGAACATTAAGAAACTCATGTATCAATAATTGGATATCAGAGATGCAGCCCTGATAAATTGCCCTGTGAAGTTATGATGGTGAACTTGGCAAATATTATCACCCTTCACATCCAGCAGACACAAAGCAACATTTTATTAGAACTGTTCTTGTTCAGCTAATGAACAGGAATATTCACTCTACTTTTACCTCAGGTTGGCAAACGTATTAGAATAGCTTGTTCTTCAGCTGTTCAATGTTCCACTTCTTTCACCAATACTGTGAAAAACCCATAGTAGGTGTGAAAGTTGTTCTAGAAACATGAGCATGTCAAACCCTGCTAAAAACCATGAATGAATGCTAAATTCGGTAGACTTAGAGGGGAGCTGTCACGTCAAGAACTTGGTTGAAAAAAATCCATCTTAAATAAATTGATTGGATGAAGCTTTTAATTGCATGAACTCGTATGTCCTTGATTTTTTGACAGATTTTTTCAGTAATGAAGGATACTCTGTGAGACAATGGCAGACCCCCAGTACAGTATTTGTGGAGATATCCAACTTACCAGACAGGGTAACTAAAGTTCAAAACAAAGTAAAAAGGCATAATTTTAAGAGATGAATTTTGTGTGAAAACTAACTGAACTGTTCACAGGTTTCTGGCTTTGAACTAATTTATGCTGACTTGACTGGGAAACTGTGCACTGTGCATGTAGTGTGCTCCCCTACATTAACTAAAAAAGTTGGAAGGCATCATGTTAAGAGATCTCTAGAGACATCAGATTTATTCGAGATGTGGGGCTTTGAAGAAACTCCCATTGCCCCATTTGATCCGGATACAACACAGACGACAACACAGATGACTGCCAGCACAACAACTGATGAGGGCACGGATACAACACAGACGACAACACAGATGACTGCCAGCACAACAACTGATGAGGGCACAACTACAACAGAGGAAAGTGTTTATGATGCAGGATTTAATGAGTTGTGGGGAATTGAAGAAATTCCTCAAGAGCCCTACACTGGAACTGACATAGAGATTCCAGCGTCTACTACTGCAGCTGCCTCTACAACTGCACCAGCCACGACTACCAGCAGTGCTGGATCCACCACAACCAGTGCAAGCTCCACAACTTCTACTAGTGCCTCTTCCACCACGACGAGTGCTGGCTCCACGACCACCACTGGTGCCTCCTCCACCACGACAAGTGCTGGCTCCACGACCACCACTGGTGCCTCCTCCACCACCACGAGTGCTGGCTCAACGACCACCACAGGTGCTTCTTCCACCACGACTAGTGCTGGATCCACGACCACCACAGGTGCCTCTTCCACCACGACAAGTGCTGGCTCCACGACCACCACAGGCGCCTCTTCCACCACGACAAGTGCTGGCTCCACGACCACCACTGGTGCCTCCTCCACCACCACGAGTGCTGGCTCAACGACCACCACAGGTGCTTCTTCCACCACGACTAGTGCTGGATCCACGACCACCACAGGTGCCTCTTCCACCACCACGAGTGCTGGCTCCACGACCACCACAGGTGCTTCTTCCACCACGACTAGTGCTGGCTCCACGACCACCACAGGTGCCTCTTCCACCACCACGAGTGCTGGCTCAACGACCACCACAGGTGCTTCTTCCACCACGACTAGTGCTGGCTCCACGACCACCACAGGTGCCTCTTCCACCACCACGAGTGCTGGCTCAACGACCACCACAGGTGCCTCTTCCACCACCACGAGTGCTGGCTCAACGACCACCACAGGTGCCTCTTCAACCACGACGAGCGCTGGCTCCACGACCACGAGTGCTGGCTCAACGACCACCACAGGTGCCTCTTCAACCACGACGAGCGCTGGCTCCACGACCACCACAGGTGCCTCTTCAACCACAACAAGCGCTGGCTCCACGACCACCACAGGTGCCTCTTCAACCACGACAAGCGCTGGCTCAACGACCACCACAGGTGCCTCTTCAACCACGACAAGCGCTGGCTCCACGACCACGAGTGCTGGCTCCACGACCACCACAGGGGCCTCTTCAACCACCACGAGTGCAGGCTCAACGACCACCACAGGTGCCTCTTCCACCACCACGAGTGCTGGCTCCACGACCACCACAGGTGCCTTTTCCACCACCACGAGTGCTGGCTCCACGACCACCAGTGCTGGCTCCACGACCACCACAGGTGCCTCTTCCACCACCACGAGTGCTGGCTCCACGACCACCACAGGTGCCTCTTCCACCACCACGAGTGCTGGCTCCACGACCACCACAGGTGCCTCTTCCACCACCACGAGTGCTGGCTCCACGACCACCACAGGGGCCTCTTCAACCACGACAAGCGCTGGCTCCACGACCACGAGTGCTGGCTCCACGACCACCACAGGTGCCTCTTCCACCACCACGAGTGCAGGCTCAACGACCACCACAGGTGCCTCTTCCACCACCACGAGTGCTGGCTCCACGACCACCACAGGTGCCTTTTCCACCACCACGAGTGCAGGCTCAACGACCACCACAGGTGCCTCTTCCATCACCACGAGTGCTGGCTCCACGACCACCACAGGTGCCTTTTCCACCACCACGAGTGCTGGCTCCACGACCACCACAGGTGCTTCTTCAACCACGACTAGTGGTGGCTCCACGACCACCACAGGTGCCTCTTCCACCACCACGAGTGCTGGCTCCACGACCACCACAGGTGCCTCTTCCACCACGACGAGCGCTGGCTCCACGACCACCACAGGTGCCTCTTCCACCACCACGAGTGCTGGCTCCACGACCACCACAGGTGCCTTTTCCACCACCACGAGTGCTGGCTCCACGACCACCAGTGCTGGCTCCACGACCACCACAGGTGCCTCTTCCACCACCACGAGTGCTGGCTCCACGACCACCACAGGTGCCTCTTCCACCACCACGAGTGCTGGCTCCACGACCACCACAGGTGCCTCTTCCACCACCACGAGTGCTGGCTCCACGACCACCACAGGGGCCTCTTCAACCACGACAAGCGCTGGCTCCACGACCACGAGTGCTGGCTCCACGACCACCACAGGTGCCTCTTCCACCACCACGAGTGCAGGCTCAACGACCACCACAGGTGCCTCTTCCACCACCACGAGTGCTGGCTCCACGACCACCACAGGTGCCTTTTCCACCACCACGAGTGCAGGCTCAACGACCACCACAGGTGCCTCTTCCATCACCACGAGTGCTGGCTCCACGACCACCACAGGTGCCTTTTCCACCACCACGAGTGCTGGCTCCACGACCACCACAGGTGCTTCTTCAACCACGACTAGTGGTGGCTCCACGACCACCACAGGTGCCTCTTCCACCACCACGAGTGCTGGCTCCACGACCACCACAGGTGCCTCTTCCACCACGACGAGCGCTGGCTCCACGACCACCACAGGTGCCTCTTCAACCACGACGAGCGCTGGCTCCACGACCACAACAGGTGCCTCTTCAACCACGACGAGCGCTGGCTCCACGACCACCACAGGTGCCTCTTCAACCACGACAAGCGCTGGCTCCACGACCACCACAGGTGCCTCTTCAACCACGACAAGCGCTGGCTCCACGACCACAAGTGCTGGCTCAACGACCACCACAGGTGCCTCTTCAACCACGACGAGCGCTGGCTCCACGACCACCACAGGTGCCTCTTCCACCACGACTAGTGCTGGCTCCACGACCACCACAGGTGCCTCTTCCACCACCACGAGTGCCGGCTCCACGACCACCACAGGTGCTTCTTCCACCACGACTAGTGCCGGCTCAACGACCACCACAGGTGCCTCTTCCACCACCACGAGTGCTGGCTCAACGACCACCACAGGTGCCTCTTCCACCACCACGAGTGCTGGCTCAACGACCACCACAGGTGCCTCTTCAACCACGACGAGCGCCGGCTCCACGACCACCACAGGTGTCTCTTCTACGACAACGAGTGCTGGCTCCACGACGACGAGTGCTGGCTCAACGACCACCACAGGTGCCTCTTCCACCACCACGAGTGCTGGCTCAACGACCACCACAGGTGCCTCTTCCACCACCACGAGTGCTGGCTCAACGACCACCACAGGTGCCTCTTCAACCACGACGAGCGCTGGCTCCACGACCACGAGTGCTGGCTCAACGACCACCACAGGTGCCTCTTCAACCACGACGAGCGCTGGCTCCACGACCACGAGTGCTGGCTCAACGACCACCACAGGTGCCTCTTCAACCACGACGAGCGCTGGCTCCACGACCACCACAGGTGCCTCTTCAACCACAACAAGCGCTGGCTCCACGACCACCACAGGTGCCTCTTCAACCACGACAAGCGCTGGCTCCACGACCACGAGTGCTGGCTCCACGACCACCACAGGGGCCTCTTCAACCACCACGAGTGCAGGCTCAACGACCACCACAGGTGCCTCTTCCACCACCACGAGTGCTGGCTCCACGACCACCACAGGTGCCTTTTCCACCACCACGAGTGCTGGCTCCACGACCACCAGTGCTGGCTCCACGACCACCACAGGTGCCTCTTCCACCACCACGAGTGCTGGCTCCACGACCACCACAGGTGCCTCTTCCACCACCACGAGTGCTGGCTCAACGACCACCACAGGGGCCTCTTCAACCACGACAAGCGCTGGCTCCACGACCACGAGTGCTGGCTCCACGACCACCACAAGTGCCTCTTCCACCACCACGAGTGCAGGCTCAACGACCACCACAGGTGCCTCTTCCACCACCACGAGTGCTGGCTCCACGACCACCACAGGTGCCTTTTCCACCACCACGAGTGCAGGCTCAACGACCACCACAGGTGCCTCTTCCATCACCACGAGTGCTGGCTCCACGACCACCACAGGTGCCTTTTCCACCACCACGAGTGCTGGCTCCACGACCACCACAGGTGCTTCTTCAACCACGACTAGTGGTGGCTCCACGACCACCACAGGTGCCTCTTCCACCACCACGAGCGCTGGCTCCACGACCACCACAGGTGCCTCTTCCACCACGACGAGCGCTGGCTCCACGACCACCACAGGTGCCTCTTCAACCACGACGAGCGCTGGCTCCACGACCACCACAGGTGCCTCTTCAACCACGACGAGCGCTGGCTCCACGACCACCACAGGTGCCTCTTCAACCACGACGAGCGCTGGCTCCACGACCACCACAGGTGCCTCTTCAACCACGACGAGCGCTGGCTCCACGACCACAAGTGCTGGCTCAACGACCACCACAGGTGCCTCTTCAACCACGACGAGCGCTGGCTCCACGACCACCACAGGTGCCTCTTCAACCACGACGAGCGCTGGCTCCACGACCACCACAGGTGCCTCTTCCACCACCACGAGCGCAGGCTCATCGACCACCACAGGTGCCTCTTCAACCACGACAAGTGCTGGCTCCACGACCACCACAGGTGCCTCTTCAACCACGACAAGTGCTGGCTCCACGACCACCACAGGTGCCTCTTCCACCACCACGAGTGCTGGCTCCACGACCACCATAGGTGCCTCTTCTACGACAACGAGCGCTGGCTCCACGACCACCACAGGTGCCTCTTCAACCATTACGAGCGCCGGCTCCACGACCACCACAGGTGCCTCTTCAACCACGACGAGCGCCGGCTCCACGACCACCACAGGTGCCTCTTCAACCACGACGAGCGCCGGCTCCACGACCACCACAGGTGCCTCTTCAACCACGACGAGCGCCGGCTCCACGACCACCACAGGTGTCTCTTCTACGACAACGAGTGCTGGCTCCACGACGACGAGTGCTGGCTCCACGACCACCACAGGTGTCTCTTCCACCACCACGAGTGCTGGCTCCACGACCACCAGTGCGGGCTCCACAACCACCACAGGTGCCTCTTCAACCACGACGAGTGCTGGGTCCACGACCACTACTGGTGCCTCTTCCACCACCACGAGCGCCGGCTCCACAACTTCTGCTGGAGGTTAATAGTGCCTGAATGGCCACTAATAGATGATAAAACTGAGAAATGCATTAAAAATGAAATAAAATGTTTCGGCCCCAAAAGAATTTGTTTATTTTAATTTAATGGTTTTTGTTTTAATGTCACTAATGGTCTACCTGAACCCTGCTTAAAAATTCAGACTGTCTATATTGTTGTGTTCATATTTGTTTGTTAAAACATTTACCAAAAATGTTAAACATAATAGTACATACTGTAGCTGCATTACAAAATATGTAGTATTGCATACAATTAGGGCCTGGGTATCAGTATCTGACACATTGAAGGTGTCACGTAGGTGTGAACTAACCCAGTACAAAGTATTATTGGAAATTTAGTCAAACAATATTTGCATTCAATATTTTTTTTGTAGCCAGATTTTCCACCAAAATGTTCTGTATAACTATCCTTCACATTTGTGGTGTCGGATAAAAATAAATGAATAAACTGTGAAAGGATTATGCAACCAAATCTGAATGAAAAATCCAAAGTGCCTTATCAAGCATGAAGAAACTTGAGTGTAGACATGTTTCGTGCAAAAAGTAGTATTTCATAGAGCAAAAACTGACAACCACTGCAAGAGGTCCTTGAGCATACAGTCAAATGTCCACAAAAAATATAAGGCTATATAGGCTGATGGATACAGTAGTATGTGAGATTAACCAGACAGAATGCACACCGACATTCACATGACCCAACACATGATCTGCTCCAGGTGTGCATCATGCTGCTTAGTTCCCCTGAAAACTACATGGAAAAATTGGTTGGTTATGGTTCACTAGCAACAAGAAAACTATAGTTATCATTTTGTTTTATAAATGTCTCCCTCTAAAGTTGTCTCAATCACCTTTCCTCTCCAATTTAAAACCACTGGTCTCAGACCATGGTCCTCATTTTTAAAAATGTTCTTAAATTGTACTTGAACTTCACCTGAAGATTATTTCTGACAGTGGTTTTAAGTTTGATTCCTAAAATATTCTGAGGACAAAAAATCCTGGTTATGCAGGTTCTGAGAAGAAAATCTGTAACTTAAGCACCTGTGATCTATAAAGCTAAAAACTGAGTTATTTCCCTTTAGCAGAAATGATGGTTAAGACCGGAATAGCCACAGCAGAAAAGATAATAGCAAACATCTGGAAGATGTGATCAGGCATGAAAACGGGCAACACAGATTATTCTGAGGACTTAACACTGGTGTGACAAAGGCAAACATGTTGCTTGGGAGTATGTCCCTATTAAATCCTCACACTTTTAAAGGGATACTTCACAGATGAAAAGTTGTCTACTCTTAAAAAACTGGGCTGTTTATGTTGCAGAAAGGTGCAAAGATTTTTGAAATTGGTGTCACCTCACCTGAGAAAACAGAAAAAATGTTGTGGTATTCCCTTTTGCTCTAAAGGTTGAAAACCTACAATGACCAGAATGCACTGGGCTTGTTGACTTCCAAGACCACTTCCAGTCCTCTCCCATTGGATAGACCAGTGTCAAGCCTCAGGTGTGTCTCTCTCTTACCTTGCACCATCCGTCCAAAAGGGTCCACTTTAATTGAGATCAAGAAAATATAACAACTGTAAGGAGTTCTCCAAGTCTGTTAAATAATTGAGATTTCTTTCTGACTTCAGGGGCAGTATATACATGTATCATGTGGTATTTTTCACCCTGATAAAAACAATCCAACATTAAAAGTCTACATGGAATTATTTTTCTTTTTCTAATTAGAATAACATCTTTCACTTTGTCTTTCTCCTGCCGTCGCCATTACTGGGTTTTGTTTGAATGACAGAGGGAGAGTTTGCTGGTGCTTGTTACAGAGCACTCCTGAATTACATATTTATGCTTTTACATCAATCCCAGTTGAGTGTGTACTGTGATAGGTTTCCTTCCATGAGGAACATAGCGTGTGACCAATTGCATTTTAGAAAAGAAAAAACAGCAACAGCTGACTTCAAAGCTATGCTTAGCCTAAAAGTAACAAGTAATGACAACCTTCCTAGAAATGTAGTGGAGTCAAAAGTACAATTTTTGTCTTTGAAATGAAGTGGAGTGAAAGTCATAAGCCACCCCCCCCCCGCCCCCCCCCCCCCAAAAAAACTCAAGTAATCAAGGAAATGTACTTTGTTACTGTCCACCACTGACATTAAGATTGTAGTATTATTTATTCATGTGTGTATATAATATGAATGTTTTATTTATATATTTAGTAATATCTGTTAAATAACTATTGAGTTGTGTTTGTTTAATGTGTAGAAAAGAGACCTACCTTGAGTCAGTGTCCAGATGTTAGATGTTATTTAATTTAACCTATGTAAATTTTCTGTCTGAAGGTGGTGCAGTGGTTCGCACTGCTGCCTCACAGCAAGAAGAAGTTCGACTCCCCCAGGGGCAGGGCCTTTCTGTTTGCATGAGTTCTCTCTGGGTTCTCCGGCTTCCTCCCACAGTCTAAAAACATGCATGCTAGGTTAACTGGTGCCTGTATTGCCCATAGGTGTGAGTGGTTGTTTGTCTCTATGTGTCAGCCCTGTGATGAACTGGCGACTTGTCCAGGGTGAACCCCGCCTCTCGCCCAATGTCAGCTGGGATAGACTCCAGCCCCCCGCTTATATAATAAGCTGTTACAGAAAATGGATGGATGGATAGAAACATATTATTGAACATGTATTTATTTTACAAAACAACTGTTTTAAAACCTGATTTTTTGACATTTGAGTAAACTATCCTTTTCTGTACACCGCAATTATGTATTTGTGTCTTGTGTGTGTTCTGATATGACTGTTAACCTGGGAACAGTTGCAGCCACTCAGCCATGACACATTGACCTAGACCAGATTTGGTTAAAGAAATGGTTCAGAAATGCAGTTTGGGGGAATCTGACTCTTTTCCCAATTTCCAAGAGTCAGAATGCTTTTGGATAGACACTTATTTATTGACTTATTTTATTCTGGCAAGACAGGTCAGGATGGTGTGACAAAAATACAGCTCATAAAAAAAATTACTTTCATAGCCAAAGCAACTCATTTCAGTAAATGCAGCAGCGGATGTTCAACGTTTCTTCTTTCTTCTAGGTGAGGAGAGAGTCTCAATGCTGCAATCCAATGTATTCAGAACTCAGAGAGAAATATCTCTGGCATGGGAAAGTGCAGTAGAACGGTCATTCAAGTTGGAATTCCCATTTAGAAACTCTGGCAAGATCCATCTATCCCACCAGCATAAACATACCTGGCATCACAGCAATATGTTGGCACACACAATGCACATCACACACAGTTACCTTTTCTTTTCTTTTTTTTTTATTTACTTTTTATTGACATTCAGTGACAAAGTAGTATGTACATCTACTTCAATTATTAGTCACAGAGTATCAGCCTGAATGTCCCCCTTTTTTAGGACAAAAAGAACACAAAGAAATACATAACATGAACATTAACACATAGGGAGTGAGAAGTGGTTATTGCTACATAGCAGTGTCAAAGTCCGGCCTGCGTGGTATTATGTTATCCATCTATTTCTTCCAACGTAAGAAAAATAGGTCCCTCTTGTAATTCACATCCGCTGTCAAACTCTCCATCTTGCAAATGTCCATTGTGATGTCCATCCACATGTTTAAAGTTGGGCTCTCCCGTGAAAGCCATTTTTTTGTAAGGGCTTTTTCGGCTGCCACCAACAAAATACTACACAGATATTTCATAGTGAAATTTCTGGCAAGGTGTGATAAAATATCTTATTAGGCTTTTCCAGCCAAACTCCCTCCAACTCTGTGAGCTGCTACATTTCCATTGATACGCCCATACTGTTATCCACTCATCCTCCATTATATCTATTCCTCCCTCCTTTTCCCATTTTGTTTTTATATATAGGGTTGAATGTATTTTTATGTTCATAAGCCCTTTATATAGACCCGAAATAATACCTCTATCTTTATTTGAACCATATGCCCTTTTAAACAGGTCTAACAGCTGTTTGCTTGATTCTGTTACGCATTTTATCTTGTCACTGACAAAATGTCTCATCTGTAAAGAACGATAAAAATCCTGTGCTTCTAATGAATATTTCTCTCTAATCCTTTCAAAATTAAGTAGTGTACCTTCTTTCATTATCTTACATAAGACCGTTAATCCTTTATATGTCCAATCCTTGGATCTATTATCTAATTTATTTGGAGTAAAATGTGTATCATATGCACACCACTTAAGGATTACTATATCATCTTCTAATTTGTATTCTGTTATTACTGTTTTCCAAATACAGTTACCTTTTCATCAAATCTCTACTATATGTAGTTTTTATGTAGCCCGTGGAATTAGATGTTACACAGGACACATCTGTTTCCGGGGTTCTTTGAGCTTCACATTTATTGCTGACCACATTTGCAACAGGTCATTTTTAACAGTATGTAAACTACTCAGTCTTTCTGAGCAAACAGCTCTTGCTTGGGGGAGTTTTGACCAAAATTAAATTAAATGGAAAGAATAATAAAAACAAAATAAAATATGACAGTGGGCTATTGGCTTATTACAAAAAAAAAATATAAAATAAAATTTGTTAAATACACTATTTTCACCATAAACCATGAGCATAAATCCATAAAAATAATAAGAAGAAATATACAATGTAATTTTTATAGGACACTTAAATTCCAACAAGTTTCACCAGACCCACATGGGACTTCCTAGAGATTGCACAACTCAACATACTGTCAGTGACCTTAAATCAGAGTTAAAAAATAATGGAAACCTTGTACATTTCTTTACGTACATTTGTGTCTATGTGTGGCTTTATGCACGCTGACATTACCATGCACTTGAGAACACAGTGGTCAACGACAAGTGCTTAAAATGCCAGGACACAAACTCCAGTAGTGCCTAAATCAAACCATCTCATTAAAATATCAACCAGTTATGTCTTTTTAAATGTTTGTACATGGATATTTTACAAGATACTATTTATCTCGTGCTTTACAAGACGGGACAGTCTGCCCTACACATCTCTGAGGTGTCTGCACATAAATAGGAAGACTCTCAAGACTCTAAAGCACATGAGGAGTTAACAACATTACTCAGTGCTACCGCCCTGTGACCAAAGTTCGCAATGACAAGTAAGTCTGTGAGTGCACTTAGAATCTGTTGTTACTCAGATTTAAAGGACATTACACTCAAAAGAGAACAACAAGGGACACATGAATTAACCCTTAATTAATGTGAGAACCATACCAAACCTACCGTCCTCTGATTTGCAGTATACTGGAGGATGTACAGTGTCAGTATCATCATTCTATCTATGTTTCTGATTGGAGGAATGAGAATTCTTGCAACTGTCCCCAGTCTACCTCAACCTGGGCTTGACCCTGCTGAGCTTCTGGAATAGGATGAGAGATGTGGCCCTCACTTTTTGTGTGTGGGGGCTTTTCCATTTCTTCCGCTTTAAACGACAAGATTGGCTTTATTCTGTATCTCAATAACTCCAATTAAAAGAAGACAAATCAATGATGAACTGATCCTAACGCCAGTGCACCAATTATGTATCGCATCTGCACTACACTTCCCACAGCTCAACTTGAACATGAAGAACGCACCTGTGCAGCATCTCGATCTAATTAACCGGTTCAAATGGCGCAGCTGCGTAAAGGTTCCAGTTTCCCAGTCGGCATCTTTGGCCTCGTCTGGCGGCAGAGAGAAGCCGAGTGGACCGGAGCGCTACCATGGCGTCCGCACTGATGGCTTGGGTTTGGATCGGATTAACACTAGCCCAGCGCAACAACGCAGAAAGCCACCGGTACGCACACGGACAGTTGGTCGGCCAGGACGAGCTTTATGACCGTGACAAGCTGCTGTTTGACGCGGATCCTGAAGACTCCACCGACCAAAGTTTCCCTGCTCCGGTGTGGAATTTCCTCAAAGGTAAAGTCCCACTGCTAAAGTCATAACCAAACAACCCCTTTATCAATAAGTAAAACACACACACGCACACACACACACACACACACACACACACACACACGCAGGCACGCACGCACACGCACGCGCGTAATTGTTTGTTCTTTTGTTTCAGAGCAAAATGGCTGCTGTGACAAAGGCTTCTTATTTTATGTCCATAATATCACATTCTGTCCAGTTTACAAAGGCTACTGCCAAAACTGAGAGGCACATTTCTGCTAAAGCTCAGCTCGAGTTTGATGAAATTATGAATGTGATCTATTTCTTCTACTTCTACTACTTCTACTTCCAATGTTCTGTAGACCACATGATTAATGGAAAAAACTATCTTCAGATGAAAATAATCATGATGCCCTGAGGTTCACCATTTACACTTGCAATCTCTAAAAATACAGATTATTATATTCAGAGTGTACTATATACAATCAAAACTATATAAGTGGAACACTTTTTTAGTTTTGATTCCAATTTTCATCAGTAAGTTTGTTAACACTTCTCCTTTGTCAAGATAATCCATCCACCTGACAGGTGTGGCATTTTGGGTGCTTTTCATTTGGTAAATTGGCCTCCTCCTCTCCTCCACTTGCTTCCTGTCCTTGCGTCTTAGCTTCACCCAGTGTGGAAATGAAAAAGGGATACAAGGAAAAGACGTGAGGATGGAGGAGTTGAAACTCAATGAAAAATGAAAAATCCTCCTTCCACAGCATCAATCCGAAGTGACGTCAATTACTGATAATGTGTTGCACAGCTGTATTAGCTGTCAAAGGGACTGCAGCTGAATGCCCATAGAAGCCTTTACTTATGAACAGTTCCTTAAAAATTGCTTTTGTAAATTTTCTTTTAAATTGTTAAGAGACTTTGTGGACACCGTGTATCCATGGGTTTGTGTTGTTTGATGATCCCTCAAAAAAAGTTGGTCACCTTTATATCCTAAAGTGTCAGACACATCACACACAGACTGACAGTTCATGATATTGCATTTCATCATTTAACTGTGAATAAACTGCATAATTAAAGTGATTTCTTTGTGTTCAAGATAATGTGGATTGTGTCATTTATACGGCATGCCCCTTAATTGATAAGACTTCCATGTAGGATACACTGGTGTATCGTAGCTCTGAGCTCCTCCAGAGGCCTCCTCGCTTGTGTCTCCACCAGGTGCATTTAAGCAATTGGAAAGTCCTTCATCATGGCGGAGGGGAAACAATTTCCAGGTCAACGAAGGAGAGAGGAGACAAGGAGGCAAAAATTAATGTAATGAAAAGCACCCATAGAGATGCTGATTTAACAGCATGATTACTGAACATGTGTGCCTTGGTATGGTCATAATAAGACCACTAAAGACTTGATAGGCACTGAACTATGGCTGTTTCACACTGGTCTATAGATACATTTGTCACAGGAGGGCAAAGTCATCACCTGCCATAATCTGCTTCTGATTGGCATAGGGCAGTGTTTCCCTGCTCCAACACACCTGATTCAAATGATTAGGTTGTTATCAGGCTTCTGCAGGGGCTTGATGATGAGTTGATCATTTGAATCAGGTGTGTTGAGCAGGGAAACACCTAAAACATGCAGGACAGGGGTCCCTGAGGACCAGGGCTGGGAAACACTGGGTTAGTGTATGAATATCAGGACAACAAGTACTGGACAATCAGAGGCACAGTAGGACAGGCTATGATTTAAAAAAAATGGCATCAGTAGCTCTATGTGCAAAAAGCCCCAGTTCCATGCTTAATAAATGTATTTTTTCCAAGATAAAAATGTACATTTTAGACTGATCAGTCCAAGGCACGCCTGTGCAAAAATCAAGCTGTTTAATAAGCATCTTGATGTGCCATACCCATCAGGTGGATGGATTATCTTCACAAAGGAGAAATGACAAATTTGTGAACTTTGAGTAATGAAGTTTGTGAGAAATGAGGAAGTACTACAACTCAAGAAAAATGAGAGTAACACAAAAGCAAATCATCAAATGACATTTGCCAGGACACTACAGCAGCCATAGTACCACAAAGCAGAATTCAAAAATCAATGTAGGTGGCACAAATAATGACCACAGTTATCAGAGTCCACACTTTTGTAATAAAAACACTGTAGAGCTGAGAATGCCTCGTTGACTGTATAGTAGCATGCAGCTTTGCTTGGTTTCCTTTGACATCATTGTGCAGTGTTTTGTTTTATCCAGTTTCAGGCACATTGGATTTCAACCAGCCACAGTATCGTTGCAGTAATGGAACACTTTCCCTGCGCTTTTCACTCATCAGATTCTCAAATCTGCGTCTGGAAGGTGTTTGATTCATCTACCTAAAGCATGTTTTTACCTTTTTTAAAAATGAATTGACAGTTGTCAGAACTGTAATGTTTTTTTTATTTCTGCAGATGGGGCGCCGTTGTTGTCACTGCCTAACAGGTGCAACAGTTTCATTCACATTTATAAGCGGTTGTTGCTGGTGAAGCTTCCCTATACTGGCTGCCATGCAGTAACACAGGTAAAATGTTTTTATGATTTTTGTCATGCTTATTGCTCAGTCTACAGTCTGTACAGTCTACAGACTGTTTTTGCTTGGCTAATTGGCTCATGCCAATATACTTGCCATGAGGTCACACTGCTGTTGGCTACTTTCTCTGTTTAATTTTGGTATAATCTTATGAAACTTTACATATTGGCCTTGTGGAAACACAGTGATAAGAACTGCATTAAACTATAGTTCCTCCCTGTTTGCTTCTTAGCTGAGCAGTAAAAATATGTGACTCAAATATGTGACTTCATTATGAGTGGCAAAGCCCTGCTTATTATACTTTGTTTAGCTTTACAGGGGTATTTGGGATTGAGGTGCTTGGTGATAGTCAGCAGATGACAGTTGACACACCCCCGGTTTGGAGAAACAGCCAGTCAATATAAGTGTAAGCTATATTTAGAATATTTTCATTTCTTTACTTTGCCATCAAACAGTCTTTACCAATGAGAAATGGCTCGGATATATAAACCAAATATTGCTCTCTCCAAATTAACCAGACTCCTTAAGGACAAATTGTAATTTCACCCTGCAGAACACAGGAGCAGCTGGACTACCACTGCCTCGATCAGTTAGTGTTACTGTGTGACTTCAGTTTTAAAGGTTAGTTCATCTTCACTAAAGTCACAAAATGACACAAGCAAACTGACAGCGGCTGGCAGGACACTGCAAGGTAAAATTGCTGAAAAGAGGTCTTAGATTTACATCATGGTGGCTTCCCATTGAAACAGGCTGTCTGATGGACAAGGTAAATCAGTTCATTACCCTATATGAAGACTTGATGTTAGTCCTCATAGTAGCCATGTGACTTGATAGTGGTTACTTGAATTACCAGGAGCAATCTGATCAGTTCTACGCCAAATCATTAACCTTCTGAAAAGCCACAACTTCCACTGGGACATGTAGACTCTAACCAACAAGGTGTAAATTATTCAGAATGTCAGCTTTTGTTTCTGCAAAAATGTAGATTTGTAAAATGTTCTAAATACTGTTTGAATTGAGAAGTTTGGACTTCATCCTGTTGTTTCCTTAAGTTTATACAGTTAGGTGAAGATGTATAGTTTCCCTTAAGATGCATGGAGTAATGTAATGGTATTGTATCTAAGACTATACTGTACAGAATTACTTAACCTTCCTCTAGTGTTAAGGTCGGCACCAACCTGTTTTTAGGTTTTAAATGCATAAAAGTACTACATAAATTTGTCTATTGCACCAAGACTTTTTGACTTTGTCAGGAACTTCTATTTAAACAGAATAAAAAAACAAAAACAATTTTACTAAATTATAAAATGCTCTGGTGAAAATTATGACCTTTGTTGTTAGTTATAATATAAGATTATAAAACATAAGTGCCAAAACTGAAATCATAAACACACTATGAGCCAGCAGCCCACAGTCAGCTATTCCTCCAACCACTTGTGCTTCAGTTAGGGGTTTCTCTCTTTGCCTGTTTGACCAAACAAAGACGGACATGTCCAGGTACGTAAGGCCAATTCAGTTTAGAGTTGGTGACTTGCAGAGTACACATCTCCAGTTTACAGCATGCAACAATAAGATTTACTGTTAGGACAGAAAGACAAACGCATTGTGCTTCACCTGCAAAAAATATCTCTGCAAAGAACACACTAGTGTCACTTTTTGCCTCACATGCATCTAAAAATACACAAGTACACATGCATGTTCTTGCACAGAGTTTTTATGGAACTAGTACTTGATTTCTGTTGGTTTGATTTGCTTGAGTGGTTGATGTTTGTTTGACCTTGCAGATCTACATTTTGTTTTATTACTAGTTCTGTGGGGCGGCACAGTGGTACAGTGGTTAGCACTGCCGCCTCACAGCAAGAAGGTCCTGAGTTCGAATGAGTGTCTGGGGCAGGGCCTTTCTGTGTGGAGTTTGCATGTTCTCCCCGTGTCTGCGTGGGTTCTCTCTGGGTTCTCCGGCTTCCTCCCACAGTCCAAAGACATGCATTCTAGGTTAATTGGTGACTCCAAATTGCCCGTAGGTGTGAATGTGAGTGTGAGTGGTTGTGTGTGTCCGTGTGTCAGCCCTGCGATGAACTGGCGACTTGTCCAGGGTGTACCCCGACCTCTCACCCAGTGTCAGCTGGGATAGGCTCCAGCCTCCCGCGACCCTTTGGGAATAAGCGGTTACAGAAAATGGATGGATGGATGGATGGATGGATGGATGGACGGACACTAGTTCTGCTTTTCATTTTGTATTTGTATTAAGTTCTATTTTTGAAAAGAGGGACCCTTTGCCTTTTTCTTTGAAGTAAATGTATATGGGTCAAAATTGACCCGTAACACCACAGATGTTACTATAGTCAATACTATTAAAATTAAAAAACATTTTTTGAACATTTAAGAGATGTGTTCTAATACCCCTCAGTAATAGTCAGGTAACATAACAACCTTTTATTTATTTATACAATTATCTTGAGGTTCATTTGACAGTTTTCTTTTATATTGAAAAAGAGGGGTATGCTGTCAAAAAGGCCCAGGGAGCCTAACAAGGTAACCAAGAGGTAAGAAACAAATTGGATGATTGATAAATGTTTTTAGGGTATTTTAGGGCTGATTCAAGACACAGGTCAAAACCGCCCCGTTAACATAAGAGATAGTAACAGAAAGCTAACACAAGAGGAAGGTTAAGTTAAAACTCCAAATGTCCTCTGGCAGCTGTGGCAGCACTGCGGTAGGTATTCCACTATCTGTCTGAAGATCTGCACTCTGCTAAGTGCACCGCGGTTTGACATTTTGCTTGAAAAGCAACTGAAACAATTACTGAGATTCTTAAATGTAAGGATTTGATGCTTTTCTTTCTCTTTTGACAATGAATGGAGAGTTTTGGATTGCTGGTTGGACAAAATAAAACAACTCATGAGTATTTTTTCACAATGCTTTGACATTTTATAGACTAAACAATTAACTTAATTGTGAAAACAGTCTGCAGATTAATCAATAAAGAAAATGATCATTAGTTGCATCCCTGCAGTCTGAGGCACCAAATGGGGAGCGATAGATCTTTTTATGCCAGCCAATAAAATATAAAATATAAAATGGAGTAACAGAGTCTATTCAGTGATCCAACAGGCACAGTAGCAGCAGCCTGACGCTGGTTGATCTGAATGTAATGAAACCTTTATTAGTATAATTGGTAACACCTCTGTTTAAACCTGCATTTTCAAAATTCCCATCAGTTTGGGGGGAATGGTTGTCTTGGCAGATGCTTCTTGATGCTTGTATTTGATTGTTTTTGCCCTCAAATAGCAGAGCTTGTTCTGCCAAATCTAATTCTGTATTATAAATGTTAATTTCCGTATTGTGTCTTTGAATGACCTAGTAAATGCAACTGGAATGCTTTTATGATTCCTTCTACAATGTTTTTTCTTTGTTATAATTTCCAGACTGGAGATGGATTCAGATACCACCCATTCAAAGTGCATTACTTCGACCATCTACTGCAGGAGGACATGACAGGCATAGCCATCTGTGAGAATTCAGTAACGTCACAACGAGCAGCATCACCACTGGTCACTTGTAGAACGACACACGTCACTGTGAAGCTGCCTCATGCAACAAAACTGAGGAAGGTGAAAGAGCTTGGTAAGGATCAGATGGCTGGGAACTTGCGCAAACTTTTTCACGTCATTAACAACATGATAACTGAAGAAATGTAGGGGTTATTAATTTGGGGGGCTTTTATACCTTTAACTGATAGGACAGCTGAAGATATAACAGGAAATGGGTAGAGAGAGTAGGGGAATGTTGCACAGCCGGAGTTGAACCACTGGCTGCTGCAGAGGACTCACGGCCTCCATACATGGGGCACACACTCTACCGACTGAGCTACCCAGGCACCAAAAGGGCACTGAATAACTCAAACAAGCAAAAATACATACAGGCATGATGGATTATTGTTTTAGTGAAGTCACCATAGAATTTGTGCTTAAATACACAACAGCTTACTACTTTATCTAAGGGATACTGTTCTTTATCTACTGGGTGTTTGTGGCTTTGGTTGCTGACCCCATCCACCGCAGTACATGGCTGAGCTTTAGTGTTGGTGCCCCATCATGAGCAAGTTAAGTGATGGCCGCAAACTTCTGTTGTAGCTATGGATTTCAACTGTTAAATTCAAGATCACGATGATGGTCTGACTTTTTTTTTCATCACTCACAGGCAGGCTGTTATTGCTAGTACCATAATTACAAGCTTTTGTTCCACAGACTGATATGAGAATACACAAGCAGAGTAAATCTTGACATTTTGGACTTTCGGCAGATATTTTCTCTAATGAAGGGTACACCATGAGACAACGGAATACACCTGAAGCTTTGGTTGTGGAAATAACAAAGTTACCAGTCATGGTAGGTAAGGTGTAAAACATGTTAACATGGTTAATAATAATTTCCATATGAAATTAACAATTTAAGTATGTTGGCAGGATTCTGGCTTTGAACTGGTTTACTTGGACTCCAATGGGATATTGTGCACAGTGCTGGCAATTTGTTACCAAAAAGACGTGAAGCATCATGTGAAGAGGGCTCTAGAGGACGAAGATTTATTCAGTATGTGGGACTTTGATGATATTCCTGATGAACCTTTTGATCCAGAAAATACACAGACAACAACAGCACCCACACTGACCAGCTCAGAATCAGAATCTACACAGCCGACAACCAGCACAGTAACTGACCCAGTTGAGGAGAGTGATGATGATGATGCAGGATTTGATGAGCTGTGGGGACTGGGTGATATTCCTGAAAATCCATACACTGGAATAGACATAGTGATTACAGGCTCTACAGCTTCGACGACAACTGTTGAAACTACAGCTCCTACTACAATTACCACGTCTATCCCTGTCACCACGACGGCCACAGCCATCCCTACAGCATCAACCACGACAAGCATCGGGTCCACAACTACTGGCTCCACAACTACTACCGCGACTACCAGTGGCACTTCTTCCTCTGCAACAAGCTCAGGCTCTACAACTTCCTCCGGAGCCTCAACTACAATGAGCGATGGCTCGACCACGACTAGTGCTGGTTCCACGACCACCACAGGTGACTCTTCCACCACCACGAGTGCTGGCTCCACGACCACCACAGGTGCCTCTTCCACTACCACGAGCGCTGGCTCCACGACCACCACAGGTGCCTCTTCCACTACGACAAGCTCCGGCTCCACGACCACCACAGGTGCCTCTTCCACCACCACGAGTGCTGGCTCCACGACGACGAGTGCTGGCTCCACGACCACCACAGGTGCCTCTTCCACCACCACGAGCGCCGGCTCCACGACCACCAGTGCTGGCTCCATGACCACCACAGGTGCCTCTTCCACCACCACGAGCGCCGGCTCCACGACCACCAGTGCTGGCTCCACGACCACCACAGGTGCTTCTTCAACCACGAGGAGTGCTGGCTCCACGACTACTGGTGCTTCTTCCACGACAACGAGCGCCGGCTCCACGACCACCACAGGTGCCTCTTCCACCACCACGAGTGCTGGCTCCACGACCACCACAGGTGCCTCTTCAACCACCACGAGTGCCGGCTCCACGACCACCACAGGTGCCTCTTCAACCACGACGAGTGCTGGCTCCACAACCACAACAGGTGCCTCTTCCACCACCACGAGCGCCGGCTCCACGACCACCAGTGCTGGTTCCACGACCACGAGTGCTGGCTCCACGACCACCACAGGTGCCTCTTCAACCACGACGAGTGCTGGCTCCACAACCACTACTGGTGCCTCTTCCACGACAACGAGTGCCGGCTCCACGACCACCACAGGTGCCTCTTCCACCACCACGAGTGCCGGCTCCATGACCAACAGTGCTGGTTCCACCACCACCACAGGTGCCTCTTCCACGACAACGAGCGCTGGCTCCACGACCACCACAGGTGCATCTTCTACCACCACGAGTGCCGGGTCCACGACCACCACAGGTGCCTCTTCAACCACGACGAGTGCTGGCTCCACGACCACCACAGGTGCCTCTTCTACCACCACGAGTGCCGGCTCCACGACCACCAGTGCTGGTTCCACCACCACCACAGGTGCCTCTTCAACCACGACGAGTGCCGGCTCCACGACCACCACAGGTGCTTATTCAACCACGACGAGTGCTGGCTCCACGACCACTACTGGTGCCTCTTCTACCACCACGAGTGCCGGCTCCACGACCACCAGTGCTGGTTCCACCACCACCACAGGTGCCTCTTCAACCACGACGAGTGCCGGCTCCACGACCACCACAGGTGCTTATTCAACCACGACGAGTGCTGGCTCCACGACCACTACTGATGCCTCTTCCACGACAACGAGCGCCGGCTCCACGACCACCACAGGTGCCTCTTCCATGACAACGAGCGCCGGCTCCACGACCACCACAGGTGCCTCTTCAACCACGACAAGTGCTGGCTCCACCACCACAACTGGTGCCTCTTCCACCACCACAACTGCTGGCTCCACGACGACGAGTGCTGGCTTCACGACCACAACTGGTGCCTCTTCCACCACCATGAGCGCCGGCTCCACGACCACCACAGGTGCCTCTTCCACGACAACGAGCGCCGGCTCCACGACCACCACAGGTGCCTCTTCCACGACAACGAGCGCCGGCTCCACGACCACCACAGGTGCCTCTTCCACCACCACAACAGCTGGCTCCACAACCACAACTGGTGCCTCTTCCACCACCACAACTGCTGGCTCCACGACGACGAGTGCTGGCTCCACGACCACCACAGGTGCCTCTTCCACCACCACGAGTGCCGGCTCCATGACCACCAGTGCTGGTTCCACCACCACCACAGGTGCCTCTTCCACCACGACGAGTGCTGGCTCCACGACCACCACAGGTGCCTCTTCTACCACCACGAGTGCCGGCTCCACGACCACCAGTGCTGGTTCCACGACCACCACAGGTGCCTCTTCAACCATGACGAGTGCTGGCTCCACGACCACTACTGGTGCCTCTTCCACGACAACGAGCGCCGGCTCCACGACCACCACAGGTGCCTCTTCCACCACCACGAGTGCTGGCTCCACGACCACCACAGGTGCCTCTTCAACCACGACGAGTGCTGGCTCCACAACCACAACAGGTGCCTCTTCCACCACCACGAGTGCCGCCACCACGACCACCACAGGTGCCTTTTCCACCACCACGAGTGCCGGCTCCACGACCACCACAGGTGCCTCTTCCACCACTACGAGTGCTGGCTCCACGACAACAAGCACTGGCTCCACGACCACTACTGGTGCCTCTTCCACGACAACGAGCGCCGGCTCCACGACCACCACAGGTGCCTCTTCGACCACCACGAGTGCCGGCTCCACGACCACCACAGGTGCCTCTTCAACCACCACGAGTGCTGGCTCCACAACCACAACTGGTGCCTCTTCCACCACCACAAGTGCTGGCTCCACGACCGCCACAGCTGTGTCTTCAACCACCACGAGCGCCGGCTCCATGACCTCCAGTGCTGGTTCCACGACCACCACAGGTGCGTCTTCAACCACGACGAGCACTGGCTCCACGACCACAAGTGGTGCCTCTTCCACCACCACGAGCGCCGGCTCCACGACCACCACAGGTGCCTCTTCCACGACAACGAGCGCCGGCTCCACGACCACCACAGGTGCCTCTTCCACGACAACGAGCGCCGGCTCCACGACCACCACAGGTGCCTCTTCCACGACAACGAGCGCCGGCTCCACGACCACCACAGGTGCCTCTTCCACGACAACGAACGCCGGCTCCACGACCACCACAGGTGCCTCTTCAACCACCACGAGTGCCGGCTCCACAACCACAACTGGTGCCTCTTCCACCACCACAACTGCTGGCTCCACGACGATGAGTGCTGGCTCCACGACCACCACAGGTGCCTCTTCCACCACCACGAGTGCTGGCTCCACGACCACCACAGGTGCCTCTTCCACCACCACGAGTGCCGGCTCCATGACCACCACAGGTGCCTCTTCAACCACCACGAGTGCTGGCTCCACGACCACCACAGGTGCCTCTTCCACCACCACGAGCGCCGGCTCCACGACCACCACAGGTGCCTCTTCCACCACCACGAGCGCCGGCTCCACGACCACCACAGGTGCCTCTTCAACCACCACGAGTGCTGGATCCACAACCACAAGTGGTGCCTCTTCCACCACCACGAGCGCCGGCTCCACGACTACCAGTGCTGGCTCCACGACCACCACAGGTGCCTCTTCAACCACCACGAGTGCTGGCTCCACAACCACAACTGGTGCCTCTTCCACCACCACGAGCGCCGGCTCCACGACCACCAGTGCTGGCTCCACGACCACCACAGGTGCCTCTTCAACCACCACAACTGCTGGCTCCACGACGACGAGCGCTGGCTCCACGACCACTACTGGTGCCTCTTCCACGACAACGAGTGCCGGCTCCACGACCACCACAGGTGCCTCTTCCACCACCACGAGTGCTGGCTCCACGACCACCACAGGTGCCTCTTCCACCACCACGAGTGCTGGCTCCACGACCACCACAGGTGCCTCTTCCACCACCACGAGTGCTGGCTCCACGACCACCACAGGTGCCTCTTCCACCACCACGAGTGCCGGCTCCACGACCACCACAGGTGCCTCTTCAACCACCACGAGTGCTGGCTCCACAACCACAACTGGTGCCTCTTCCACCACCACGAGCGCCGGCTCCACGACCACCACAGGTGCCTCTTCCACCACGACGAGTGCCGGCTCCACGACCACCAGTGCTGGTTCCACCACCACCACAGGTGCTTCTTCAACCACGACGAGCGCCGGCTCCACGACCACTACTGGTGCCTCTTCCACGACAACGAGCGCCGGCTCCACGACCACCACAGGTGCCTCTTCAACCACGACGAGTGCTGGCTCCACAATCACTACTGGTGCCTCTTCCACGACAACGAGTGCCGGCTCCACGACCACCACAGGTGCCTCTTCCACCACCACTAGTGCTGGCTCCACGACCACCACAGGTGCCTCTTCCACCACCACGAGTGCCGGCTCCACGACCACCAGTGCTGGTTCCACCACCACCACAGGTGCCTCTTCAACCACGACGAGCGCTGGCTCTACGACCACCACAGGTGCTTCTTCAACCACGACGAGTGCTGGTTCCACGACCACTACTGGTGCCTCTTCCACGACAACGAGCGCCGGCTCCACGACCACCACAGGTGCCTCTTCCACCACCACGAGTGCTGGCTCCACGACCACCACAGGTGCCTCTTCAACCACGACGAGTGCTGGCTCCACGACCACAACAGGTGCCTCTTCCACCACCACGAGTGCCGGCTCCACGACCACAACTGGTGCCTCTTCCACCACCACAAGTGCTGGCTCCACGACCACCACAGGTGCCTCTTCCACCACCACGAGTGCTGGCTCCACGACCACCACAGGTGCCTCTTCCACCACCACGAGCGCCGGCTCCACGACCACCACAGGTGCCTCTTCAACCACCACGAGTGCTGGATCCACAACCACAAGTGGTGCCTCTTCCACCACCACGAGCGCCGGCTCCACGACTACCAGTGCTGGCTCCACAACCACCACAGGTGCCTCTTCAACCACCACGAGTGCTGGCTCCACAACCACAACTGGTGCCTCTTCCACCACCACGAGCGCCGGCTCCACGACCACCAGTGCTGGCTCCACGACCACCACAGGTGCCTCTTCAACCGCCACAACTGCTGGCTCCACGACGACGAGTGCAGGCTCCACGACCACCACAGGTGCCTCTTCCACCACCACGAGTGCCGGCTCCACGACCACCACAGGTGCCTCTTCAACCACGACGAGTGCCGGCTCCACGACCACCACTGGTGCCTCTTCCACGACAACGAGTGCCGGCTCCACGACCACCACAGGTGCCTCTTCCACCACCACGAGTGCCGGCTCCACGACCACCACAGGTGCCTCTTCCACCACCACGAGTGCCGGCTCCACGACCACCAGTGCTGGTTCCACCACCACCACAGGTGCCTCTTCAACCACGACGAGTGCCGGCTCCATGACCACCACAGGTGCTTATTCAACCACGACGAGTGCTGGCTCCACGACCACTACTGATGCCTCTTCCACGACAACGAGCGCCGGCTCCACGACCACCACAGGTGCCTCTTCCACGACAACGAGCGCCGGCTCCACGACCACCACAGGTGCCTCTTCCACGACGACGAGTGCTGGCTCCACAACCACAACTGGTGCCTCTTCCACCACCACGAGCGCCGGCTCCACGACCACCAGTGCTGGCTCCACGACCACCACAGGTGCCTCTTCAACCACCACAACTGCTGGCTCCACGACGACGAGCGCTGGCTCCACGACCACTACTGGTGCCTCTTCCACGACAACGAGTGCCGGCTCCACGACCACCACAGGTGCCTCTTCCACCACCACGAGTGCTGGCTCCACGACCACCACAGGTGCCTCTTCCACGACAACGAGTGCTGGCTCCACGACCACCACAGGTGCCTCTTCCACCACCACGAGTGCTGGCTCCACGACCACCACAGGTGCCTCTTCCACCACCACGAGTGCTGGCTCCACGACCACCACAGGTGCCTCTTCCACCACCACGAGTGCCGGCTCCACGACCACCACAGGTGCCTCTTCAACCACCACGAGTGCTGGCTCCACAACCACAACTGGTGCCTCTTCCACCACCACGAGCGCCGGCTCCACGACCACCACAGGTGCCTCTTCCACCACGACGAGTGCCGGCTCCACGACCACCAGTGCTGGTTCCACCACCACCACAGGTGCTTCTTCAACCACGACGAGCGCCGGCTCCACGACCACTACTGGTGCCTCTTCCACGACAACGAGCGCCGGCTCCACGACCACCACAGGTGCCTCTTCAACCACGACGAGTGCTGGCTCCACAACCACTACTGGTGCCTCTTCAACCACGACGAGTGCCGGCTCCACGACCACCACAGGTGCCTCTTCCACCACGACTAGTGCTGGCTCCACGACCACCACAGGTGCCTCTTCCACCACCACGAGTGCCGGCTCCACGACCACCAGTGCTGGTTCCACCACCACCACAGGTGCCTCTTCAACCACGACGAGCGCTGGCTCTACGACCACCACAGGTGCTTCTTCAACCACGACGAGTGCTGGTTCCACGACCACTACTGGTGCCTCTTCCACGACAACGAGCGCCGGCTCCACGACCACCACAGGTGCCTCTTCCACCACCACGAGTGCTGGCTCCACGACCACCACAGGTGCCTCTTCAACCACGACGAGTGCTGGCTCCACGACCACAACAGGTGCCTCTTCCACCACCACGAGTCCCGGCTCCACGACCACAACTGGTGCCTCTTCCACCACCACAAGTGCTGGCTCCACGACCACCACAGGTGCCTCCTCCACCACCACGAGTGCTGGCTCCACGACCACCACAGGTGCCTCTTCCACCACCACGAGCGCCGGCTCCACGACCACCACAGGTGCCTCTTCAACCACCACGAGTGCTGGATCCACAACCACAAGTGGTGCCTCTTCCACCACCACGAGCGCCGGCTCCACGACTACCAGTGCTGGCTCCACGACCACCACAGGTGCCTCTTCAACCACCACGAGTGCTGGATCCACAACCACAACTGGTGCCTCTTCCACCACCACGAGCGCCGGCTCCACGACCACCAGTGCTGGCTCCACGACCACCACAGGTGCCTCTTCAACCACCACGAGTGCTGGATCCACAACCACAACAGGTGCCTCTTCCACCACCACGAGTGCCGGCTCCACGACCACAACTGGTGCCTCTTCCACCACCACAAGTGCTGGCTCCACGACCACCACAGGTGCCTCTTCCACCACCACGAGCGCCGGCTCCACGACCACCACAGGTGCCTCTTCAACCACCACGAGTGCTGGATCCACAACCACAACTGGTGCCTCTTCCACCACCACGAGCGCCGGCTCCACGACCACCAGTGCTGGTTCCACGACCACTACTGGTGCCTCTTCCACGACAACGAGCGCCGGCTCCACGACCACCACAGGTGCCTCTTCCACCACCACGAGTGCTGGCTCCACGACCACCACAGGTGCCTCTTCAACCACGACGAGTGCTGGCTCCACGACCACAACAGGTGCCTCTTCCACCACCACGAGTGCCGGCTCCACGACCACAACTGGTGCCTCTTCCACCACCACAAGTGCTGGCTCCACGACCACCACAGGTGCCTCTTCCACCACCACGAGTGCTGGCTCCACGACCACCACAGGTGCCTCTTCCACCACCACGAGCGCCGGCTCCACGACCACCACAGGTGCCTCTTCAACCACCACGAGTGCTGGATCCACAACCACAACTGGTGCCTCTTCCACCACCACGAGCGCCGGCTCCACGACTACCAGTGCTGGCTCCACGACCACCACAGGTGCCTCTTCAACCACCACGAGTGCTGGATCCACAACCACAACAGGTGCCTCTTCCACCACCACGAGTGCCGGCTCCACGACCACAACTCGTGCCTCTTCCACCACCACAAGTGCTGGCTCCACGACCACCACAGGTGCCTCTTCCACCACCACGAGCGCCGGCTCCACGACCACCACAGGTGCCTCTTCAACCACCACGAGTGCTGGATCCACAACCACAACTGGTGCCTCTTCCACCACCACGAGCGCCGGCTCCACGACCACCAGTGCTGGCTCCACGACCACCACAGGTGCCTCTTCAACCACCACGAGTGCTGGCTCCACAACTACAACTGGTGCCTCTTCCACCACCACGAGCGCCGGCTCCACGACCACCAGTGCTGGCTCCACGACCACCACAGGTGCCTCTTCAACCACCACAACTGCTGGCTCCACGACGACGAGTGCAGGTTCCACGACCACCACAGGTGCCTCTTCCACCACCACGAGTGCCGGCTCCACGACCACCACAGGTGCCTCTTCAACCACGACGAGTGCCGGCTCCACGACCACCACTGGTGCCTCTTCCACGACAACGAGTGCCGACTCCACGACCACCACAGGTGCCTCTTCCACCACCACGAGTGCCGGCTCCACGACCACCACAGGTGCCTCTTCAACCACGACGAGTGCTGGCTCCACGACCACAACAGGTGCCTCTTCCACCACCACGAGTGCCGGCTCCACGACCACAACTGGTGCCTCTTCCACCACCACAAGTGCTGGCTCCACGACCACCACAGGTGCCTCTTCCACCACCACGAGTGCAGGCTCCACGACCACCACAGGTGCCTCTTCCACCACCACGAGCGCCGGCTCCACGACCACCACAGGTGCCTCTTCAACCACCACGAGTGCTGGATCCACAACCACAACTGGTGCCTCTTCCACCACCACGAGCGCCGGCTCCACGACCACCAGTGCTGGCTCCACGACCACCAGTGCTGGCTCCACGACCACCACAGGTGCCTCTTCAACCACCACAACTGCTGGCTCCACGACGACGAGTGCTGGCTCCACGACCACCACTGGTGCCTCTTCCACGACAACGAGTGCCGGCTCCACGACCACCACAGGTGCCTCTTCCACCACCACGAGTGCCGGCTCCACGACCACCACAGGTGCCTCTTCCACCACCACGAGTGCCGGCTCCACGACCACCACAGGTGCCTCTTCCACCACCACGAGTGCCGGCTCCACGACCACCACAGGTGCCTCTTCAACCACGACGAGTGCTGGCTCCACGACCACTACTGGTGCCTCTTCCACGACAACGAGCGCCGGCTCCACGACCACCACAGGTGCCTCTTCTACGACAACGAGCGCCGGCTCCACGACCACCACAGGTGCCTCTTCTACGACAACGAGCGCCGGCTCCACGACCACCACAGGTGCCTCTTCCACCACCACGAGTGCTGGCTCCACGACCACCACAGGTGCCTCTTCAACCACCACGAGCGCTGGCTCCACGACCACAACTGGTGCCTCTTCCACGACAACGAGCGCCGGCTCCACGACCACCAGTGCGGGCTCCACAACCACCACAGGTGTATCTTCTACCACTACGAGTGCTGGCTCCACGACCACCACAGGTGCCTCTTCAACCACGACGAGTGCTGGGTCCACGACCACTACTGGTGCCTCTTCCACCACCACGAGCGCCGGCTCCACAACTTCTGCTGGAGGTTAATAGTGCCTGAATGGCCACTAATAGATGATAAAACTGAGAAATGCATTAAAAATGAAATAAAATGTTTCGGCCCCAAAAGAATGTGTTTCTTTTAATTTAATGGTTTTTGCTTTAATGTCACTAATGGTGTACCTGAACCCTGCTTAAAAATTCTGACTGTCTATATTGTTGTGTTCATATTTTTTTGTTAAAACATTTACCGAAAATGTTAAACATAATTGTACATACTGTAGCTGCATTACAAAATATGTAGTATTGCATACAATTAGGGCCTGGGTATCAGTATCTGACACACTGAAGGTGTCACGTAGGTGTGAAATAACCCAGTACAAAGTATTATTGGAAATTTAGTCAAACAATATTTGCATTCAATATTTTTTTGTAGCCAGATTTTCCACCAAAATGTTCTGTATAGCCATCCTTCACATTTGTGGTGTCAGATAAAAATAAATGAATAAACTGTGAAAGGATTATGCAACCAAATCAACACATGATCTGCTCCAGGTGTGCATCCTCATGCTACTTGGTTCCCCTTAAAACCACATGGAAAAGTTGGTTGGTTATGGTTTGCTAGCAACAAGAAAACTACAGTTATCATTTTGTTTTATAAATGTCTCCCTCTAAAGTTGTCTCAGTCACTTTTCCTCTCCAATTTAAAACCACTGGTCTCAGACCATGGTCCTCATTTTTAAAAATGTTCTTAAATTGTACTTGAACTTCACCTGAAGATTATTTCTGACAGTGGTTTTAAGTTTGATTCCTAAAATATTCTGAGGACAAAAGATCCTGGTTATGCAGGTTCTGAGAAGAAAATCTGTAACTTAAGCACCTGTGATCTATAAAGCTAAAAACTGAGTTATTTCCCTTTAGCAGAAATGGTGGTTAAGACAGGAATAGCCACAGCAGAAAAGATAATAGCAAACATCTGGAAGATGTGATCAGGCATGAAAACGGGCAACACAGATTATTCTGAGGACTTAACACTGGTGTGACAAAGGCAAACATGTTGCTTGGGAGTATGTCCCTATTAAATCCTCACACTTTTAAAGGGATACTTCACAGATGAAAAGTTGTCTACTCTTAAAAAACTGGGCTGTTTATGTTGCAGAAAGGTGCAAAGATTTTTGAAATTGGTGTCAGCTCACCTGAGAAAACAGAAAAAATGTTGTGGTATTCCCTTTTGCTCTAAAGGTTGAAAACCTACAACGACCAGAATGCACTGGGCTTGTTGACTTCCAAGACCACTTCCAGTCCTCTCCCATTGGATAGACCAGTGTCAAGCCTCAGGTGTGTCTCTCTCTTACCTTGCACCATCCGTCCAAAAGGGTCCACTTTAATTGAGATCAAGAAAATATAACAACTGTAAGGAGTTCTCCAAGTCTGTTAAATAATTGAGATTTCTTTCTGACTTCAGGGGCAGTATATACATGTATCATGTGGTATTTTTCACCCTGATAAAAACAATCCAACATTAAAAGTCTACATGGAATTATTTCTCTTTTTCTAATTAGAATAACATCTTTCACTTTCTTTCTCCTGCCGTCGCCATTACTGGGTTTTGTTTGAATGACAGAGGGAGAGTTTGCTGGTGCTTGTTACAGAGCACTCCTGAATTACATATTTATGCTTTTACATCAATCCCAGTTGAGTGTGTACTGTGATAGGTTTCCTTCCATGAGGAACATAGCGTGTGACCAGTTGCATTTTAGAAAAGAAAAAACAGCAACAGCTGACTTCAAAGCTATGCTTAGCCTAAAAGTAACAAGGACAACCTTCCTAGAAATGTAGTGGAGTCAAAAGTACAATTTTTGTCTTTGAAATGAAGTGGAGTGAAAGTCATAAGGGTTGTGTTTGTTAAATGTGCAGAAAATAGACCTACCTTGAGTCAGTGTCAAGATGTTACACGTTATTTAATTTAGCCTATGTAATTTTTTTTTTTGTCTGTTCTCCCTGTGTCTGTGTGGTTTTTCTTCAGGTTCTCAGGCTTCCTCCCACAGTCCAAAGACATGCATGCTAAGTTAACTGGTGACTGTATTGCCCATAATAGTCATTAGATGATGCCCCAAGGTTCGCCATTTACCCTTGCAATCTCTAATAATCCAGATAAAATATTCAGAGTGTACTATATACACTCAAAACTATATAAATTGAACGCTTTTTTAGTTTTGATTCCAATTTTCATCAGTAAGTTTGTTAACACTTCTCCTTTGTCAAGATAATCCATCCACCTGACAGGTGTGGCATTTTGGGTGCTTTCGGTAAATTGGTCTTCTCATCTCCTCCACTTGCTTCCTGTCCTTGCATCTTAGCTTCACCCAGTGTGGAAATGAAAGAGGCATGTGAGGAAAAGATGCAAGGATGGAGGAGACGAAATAAAAAATCCTACTTCCACAGCGTAAATCCGAAGCAATGTCAATTACTGATGATGTGTTGCACAGCTGTATTAGCTGTCAAAGGGACTGCAGCTGAATGCCCATAGAAGCCTTTACTTATGAACAGTTTCTAAAAACAATTGCTTTTGTAATTTTTTTTTTAATTGTAAAGAGACTTTGTGGACAGCCTGTATGCATGGGTTTGTGTTGTTTGATGATCCCTCAAAAAAAGTTGGTCACCTTTATATCCCTAAGTGTCAGACACATCACACACAGACTGACAGTGCATGATATTGCGTTTCATCATGTAACTGTGAGAATAAACTGTGTAATTAAAAGGAGATGAGGAGGCAAAATTCAATGTAATGAAAAGCACCCATAGAGATGGTTGATGTTTCACATTGGCCTATAGATACATTTATTTTTTTACATCACCCACCGTATTCTGCTTCTGATTGGCTTATACTCTGTGCCTTTGTTGGTAGTGATTGGTTAGGGTATGAATATTCGGACAACAAGTACTAGACAATCAGAGGCACAGTAGGGCAGGTTATGACTTAAAAAATGGCATCAGTAGCTCTATGTGCAAAAAGCCCCAGTTCAATGTTTAATAAATGTATTTTTTCAAGATAAAAATGTACATTTTAGACTGATCAGTCCAAGGCACGCCTGTGCAAAAATCAAGCTGTTTAATGAGCATCTTGATGTGCCAGATGGGGCGCCGTTGTTGTCACTGCCTAACAGGTGCAACAGTTTCATTCACATTTATAGGCGGTTATTGCTGGTGAAGCTTCCCTATACTGGCTGCCATGTAGTAACACAGGTAAAATGTTTTTATGATTTTTGTCATGCTTATTGTGCGTGATGAATTCAAGTGTTACTTTGCTCAGTCTACAGACAGGCTTGGCCAATTGGCTCATGCCAATATACTTGCCATGAGGTCACGCTGCTGTTGGCTACTTTCTCTGTACATAATGGCCTTGTGGAAACACTGAATGATAAGAACTGCATTAAACTATAGTTCCTCCCTGTTTGCTTCTTAGCTGAGCAGTAAAAATATGTGACTCAAATATGTGACTTCATTATGAGTGGCAAAGCCCTGCTTATTATACTTTGTTTAGCTTTACAGGGGTATTTGGGATTGAGGTGCTTGGTGATAGTCAGCAGATGACAGTCGACACACCCCTGGTTTGGAGAAACAGCCAGTCAATATAAGTGTAAGCTATATTTAGAATATTTTCATTTCTTTACTTTGCCATCAAACAGTCTTTACCAATGAGAAATGGCTCGGATATATAAACCAAATATTGCTCTCTCCAAATTAACCAGACTCCTTAAGGACAAATTGTAATTTCACCCTGCAGAACACAGGAGCAGCTGGACTACCACTGCCTCGATCAGTTAGTTTGTGTTATTGTGTGACTTCAGTGTTAAAGGTTAGTTCATCTTCACTAAAGTCACAAAATGACACAAGCAAACTGACAGCAGTTGACAGGACACTGCAAGGTAAAATTGCTGTTTCTTTTTTCTCAAGGAGTCTGTCTGTTTTGGAAAGAGAGGTCTTACATTTACATAATGGTGGCTTCCCATTGAAACAGGCTGTCTGATGGACAAGGTAAATCAGTTCATTACCCTATATTAAGAAATTAATTTAAGTTTGTTGGCAGGATTCTGGCTTTGAACTGGTTTACTTGGACTCCAATGGGATATTGTGCACAGTACTGGCAATTTGTTACCAAAAAGACGTGAAGAGGGCTCTAGAGGAGGAAGATTTATTTAATGTGGATTTAACGGGATTTGATGAGCTGTGGGGACTGGGCGATATTCCCGAAAATCCACACACTGGAATAGACATAGAGATTCCAGGCTCATCATCCACCACAACAAGTACAATCTCCACGACTCCTACAACCATGTCTGGTGCCAGCTCCACGACTACAAGTGGTGCTTCTTTCTCCACAATGACGACTAGTGCTGGATCCACAACTTCCAGCGGCCTCTCTTCCACCACAACAAGCGCCGGCTCCACAACTACTACCACTGGTGTCTCTTCCACCACAACGAGTGCTGCCTCAACCACGACTAATGCTGGATCCACAGCTACCAGTGGCACCTCTTCCACCACAGCTAGTGCTGGATCTACGACTTCCACCACAATGAGCGCCAGCTCCACGACAGTCTCAGTGAGATTGCACTGCAGCCACCTGGGCTACACCATGCACCTTTGCCCGTTTTTACAGGGTCAACGATGCCGTTCCCCATCCAGTGGCGGTGGCTGTCCTTCATGAATCTGCTGTCTGTCCTCAGTAAGGTGGGATTCCTCATGACTACGTTGGTAGTAGTCATCCAGTGTTAAGCACTTTTACACACTTTCCCCATGCTGCTAATCACTCGGTTCTTAAATATATTACCTGTGTTTTCCTGTCCTGGTGCTTTACCCGGTGTTCAAACATCAAAATAGCATTTGTTTACATGCACAAAGCAGCATTCTGACTCTGATTATCCTACTATTTCATGTCAAAATGGCTGCTCTAAAAAGGTCCATTATTTCATGTCCATTTTATTTAATAATGTCACAGTCAGTCACCTTACAAAGGCTATTGCCAAACTGAGAAGGAAACATCTGCTAAAGCTCACTGTGGGCTCTGCGAAATTCTCAGATGGTCTCTTTTTATGTTATTTATAAAACAATTTCACAACACATTTTGTACATTTTACACCCAATATACCTGTCACCGTCATCAAACACAACAGCTAATGGACATATACTCTACTTCCTCCCCATGTCACCCTGCCATATCATAAACAGAAATATGCTGTGGGAATATTTGTAGATTTTTTAAAAAAAGCATTTGATACCAACATATCAATCAATAAAATGGAAAAATGCAGCATCAGAGAAATTGTGATCAAGTGGCTGAAACAAAACCAATTAATGCAGAGAGGGGACCACAAATCTACATTTTTGGATATTACTTGTGAAGTCAGCATTACACCTGACATTGTTCTTTATATTATCCTGCTTCAGGTCCCTATTGATAGAAATAACTTATTTCCCCCATTCCTAATAGGTGATGCATTTTCTATATAGAAAAGGAAAGGCATGAGGATATTCCAAGACCTATTTGTAAATGACAATTTATCTAGTTTCTCCTCTTTCACTTCCAAATTCTCTTTACCCATGTCCTATCTTTTCCATTTTTTTCATGTTAGGCATTATGTCTCCTCCCATTTTTCCTGTCTTTCCTGCTTTAGCCTCCAAACAGCCATGGGAGGATCTCATAACCTTACAGCCCCAACAGAGGGCATCCATCTCCCACATCTACGCACACACTTACATTTCTCCAAATCCAGGCTATCCAAGGTAAATCCAAATGTAAATGACAAATGTGACAGATGTCCCCTTGTGACCTCAGTCATATGTTTGCTCTCTGCCACAAATTGCATACCTTTTGGCATTCAGTCTTTAAAACTCTATAATGTTCTTAAGATCAGTCTGCAACTATGCCTCCTAATAGCCATCTTCGGTGTACCCACTGATCTGTCCGCATTAAATTCTAAACAAGCAGACATGATCACTTTCATTACCTTGCTGGCATGTCGCAGAATTCTTCTTGAATGGAAATCCACGCAGCCTCCATCCATTTCTAATCGGCTTACAGATGTGATGTTCATTCTCAAGCTTGAGAAAGTTAAATATTCTGTAAAGGGCTCAAATGACAAATTTGTCACAAAGTGGCAACCATCTATAACATTCTTCAGCGCACTGCAGAGTCTTCCACCAGATGATGGACTGTAACTTTAGTGTTCACGGTAACTGAGTCAGATCAAAAGTTTTTTCTATATGTTGTCAACTTATACACTTACTCATTCATGTACTTCTTTATTTTCCTATTTTTCTGCTCTGCCCCTGTCATCTCTGTGCCCCCTATATATATGGGATGTCAGCCTCAGACTCAGTTGGGCATCTGTATATCATCACCTGAGTGACAGCATATGGTTACGATCAGGATGTGCTTTTCTACCATCTCTTCCAGGGAATTGTAATTGCAATAAAAATATATTTTAAAAAGACGCAAAATAAATGTATGAGGTATACATGAGCATAATATGACCACTTTAACATTTTATAGAAATAAACACAACACAGAAGTCTTTCATGAACTCATCAATTTGTGAGGTGTAGTCAAGTTGTTGAAAGAAGTTACATTATGTATCCTTAATACATGAAAAAACCCCTACTTTTCAACTAAATTAATGTGTTTATTTTTAACTAAACTGCCACAAAGTGAGACACACGTCCTACATGGTGTCATGTAAAATTCTAGCATAGGATTAGTGAACATAGAGAGAGGGGCCCCAGTTCATATTTTTTGCCCCAAGGCTCCCTATCAGTTTAATCCAGCCATGTGCCAACTGGACTGCCATGATAAAACTACTTATTACACAGCATTGTTAAATATTACAGTATTCTAAGGTCTGTTATTTCTGTATAACAGACTGTTGCTATTGACACAGTTCTCGTCATAGACTCTAGAGGAACAATAAAATCATTTTTAACAAATGTTTTGTTTGTGACTTTTTTTGATAAGTAAATTGATTGTAAAGTGATTCATGGCCCTTCAAGACCTGCATATTTAATCACTCTGTAAGGGTTTATTTCACAATAATGACCTGCTCACTGTACATTAACTCTTACATATTCAGAGGTTGTGAAATTCAGTGTGCATCTCATTTTCCCCAGTTTCTGGTCTTAGAGTTGTACAGCCAAACCACAATGTAACCAAGCTGCTTGAAAGCACAGAGTGAATTAATATATTTTACTTATGTGTTAAAAAGTGTTGGGAGGCTAATCTTCTGACCAGAACACACTATTTGCTCTGTTCCCATGGGTTGTGCTCTTAGGAAGGGGCATTCCCTGCTGCCCTCAAGCCCTCTCCAGCAGGCCAGCAGAGCTAGACAAACAAGACCCGGGGTCCAGTCAATTTGTCTGGACAAATGTGGGGATTTGGGGCCACAGCAAGCTATGCAGGGACGAGTGCTAATTGTTTGTGTGCCAAGCAACTCCCCTCAATCCCCTGGTCTCTCAAGTCACTCTATTCCAGCCTTTGTCTGCTAAGTAACTTGAACCTGACACATCAGACCAGGGAAAGTGGAATTTAAGTTATTTCACCCCCCTCATTTATGATTCCATTCTGCATTTTGAAGGGTCACTCCATTGTTAAGGAATAAAATGTAATAAAATGTGATAAATGTTTTCTCAATGCACACTTTCGTCTGTTTCTCTCCCATGATTTAAGGTCAGTGGAAGAGGAGGTCACAGTACAAGGATGGATGTAAAACAGAAGGGTGGGAGGAAGATATGGTCCACTTATACCTCCACCCCTTAGTCAACAATAAGCTGAAACCACACTGCATTTGTACATGTGGCTGAGACAGTCTGAGAAAGTGAGTGGAACCAGGCGTCACCTCAGGCCCCCATCCTCCATCAGTCCAGTCAGGCCCCTCCCCATTCTCCCCTGGCATGCTGATCAGAGGATTAGGCCCCCAGAGACGGCGTTGAGTCAAGAGCATGCTGGAGAAAAGGAAAGGCATGCAGAGAAGATGAGGTACATGCTGGTTTCACACGCACCCACACCCACACAAGAAGGCAAGCAGACGTATATCATGAAGACCACACACTTGCCTGCACCAGTGGCAGCTTGTCAGTAGAGGGTACCACAGTGCTGCCACTCAGTGTTTGTTTAGGGGTAAAACTACACTCAGCAAAACCCGAAATGCAGTACTTTTTTTATGCTCCCATTTTTCATGAGTTGAAATAAAAAATCTAAGACCTTTTCTGCTTCTTCTTTTGCTCACAAATTCGTTAGTACCTGTGTAGGGGAGCACTTATCCACCTGACAGATATGCCATGTAGAGATACTGATTAAACAGCATGATTAATGCACAAGTGTGTCTTAGACTGGTCAGAATAAACGACCACTCTAAAATGTGCAGTTTTATCTTGAAGGGAAAAAAATTTTTTTTGAACTATGGCTATTGCTAGAAATACCACTTTTCTCCCATGAGGGCATAATCCCGAACTGCTCAGTGTTGCCTCTGATTGGCTAGTACTCATTGTGTTTGTTGCTTGGGTTGGATAGTTTTAGGCATGCAGAGTGATTGGTTAGGGTTAGAATATCATGGTCAGCCAATCAGAGACAGGGCAGGGTGGGTCATGACTTTGCCCTCCTGTATAAAATAGCCATTCTTGAACACATAATCATCTCTCTTTTCAAGATACAATTGCACATTTTAGAGCAACCTGTTATTGTGACCAGCTCAAGGCACACCTGTACAATAATAATGCTGTTTAATCAGCATGATTAACACAGCATGGATTTTCACAAATTTGCTGCTACAAAGAAAAATAAAATTTCAGTGGCCATTAAAAACACAACAGAAGGCATCAATGCATACTGTAATACAGCAGCTGTACAGCCCACAGTCCTGTGCCTGGGCCTTTTCTGTCCCAGCTTTAGCTGTCCTTTTGAAATAAAGGCGTCAAAAGGCCCCAAATAATATTAAAAAAAACCCTCACATACTTCACAGGAGAATCTAGATATAAACTGTGGTGGCATACAGGCTATTTGTATATTTTGCCTTTAGTTTTTGGCCATGAGGAAAATTCTTGTCTGTGCAATAAAATGTTATAATTGCAAGCTTTACATGGGCCTCATGCAAGAACCACTCATGTGAACAGACAGTCAGCAGCATGTACGTGTGATAAAGAATATACAAACATTTATAGTATTAACAAACCAAATAATAGCCCAGAAAGGCAGATAGCCTTTATTTTTGCATGGCAAGTGATACAATTTAGTATTTGCTACATACATATTCCAACTCCAACTTCTGCCTCTGCATTTAACCACTTTTGCACTTGACACTGAATCATGTATCTTATTCTGTTTAGAAGAGCAACAATTAGTCGATTAATTGATTTATTGACTGAAAAAAAAGTTTCCAACTATTTTGATAATCAAGTAATAAGTTCAGTAATTTTCAAGCAAAAATATCAAACATTCACTGGTTATGCCATTCCAGCTAGTAAATAGACAGCAAATGAATAAAATGGTTGGACAAAAGAATACTTTGAAGACATCAATTTAGGTTTTGGGAAGTTGTGATAAGCATTTTTTCTCAGTTTTTTTTTTTTTTTTTTACATTTTACACATCAAATGTTTAGTAAACAGATGATGAATGTAAGATGAAGCCCTAATTCTGTCATTCATGTCTGTGGCTTTCACATCCCCTTGAACACATCCCCAGATTCCCTTGCACATCTAAAGCATGGATGACTTCACCTCACTCTAATTTCTTGTGAATCCCTTCCCTCTTTCCTTCTGTTATGGTATGATTCTCCACTGACAGAGGCATTAATATTTACTAGTTATTCCTTAACATCATTACTGGCACTGCTAACTTTGGTATGCTCTCCGCTGATGACCAACAGCAAGATTTCTAGCTCCACGATGAAAAGGGTTCCTTTATGCATGTGTGACATTTTTGAGAATGAGACTTGACAGCACCCGGGGCGAAACAGTATAGCCTTTTGGGTATAGCAAATTCTGGGGCGCTGTGTATGCTCAGGAACAAATCTCTGAAATGCACAAGTATTTGTGAGCTGACCAGGTGGCATTCATGAAGTTAAGATGAGTGATCTAAAATAAATTATGCACTTAAAGCTGGGGTTAACGATTCTGAAGAAAAATGACAGTTGAGTCTCATTCCCAGGTCATCGATGACCGATGTTTTGTGTTGGAGTCGCCCTCTGAGCCACCTACGTCAGAGACGCCACCTGGCTATAATGGGTTGTTTTCATTCAGGCCCATCCCAGTTGATTCATGCAAATGTCATTAAGAGCCAGAGAACCTTTTCCACATATTATCTGTTTCATTTACTACATTGAGGATATAATAGGAGTTTCAGCAAATGTGACAAAAAGTTTGTGCAAAATATAAAAAAGTTCTAGGATAGGTCTAGATTTATAAGTTTCTTAAGTAAAAGTAAATTTGCTGATGTAAAGACCTAAAATTACAATTGCAAATAAGATACTTGGATGCAGTATTAGAATTAATGTCATTAGTTCCTTTCACTCTTTCAAAATGGCAGCAACCTTTTTTAGCCTGCACACACACTGCAATGTTTTATTCCAACCATTTGTCCCTGCTTTTCAGCTTAAAGTGAGAACATTGTTGGCAGAATATACTGTATGGCTGGAATCCAAAATATTTCCTCTCCGTACATCCACCCACCATTCAGGCCTCATTATGACATTAACACTATTTGCTAGAGTGTCAGAAACACACTTCAAGTGATAAAACCGAAACAAGCATTAAGGTTGTTAGTCAGGTTTAATTGCCCCAGAACTCTGTAACAAGTTGCTGTGTACCAACAGTCCAGGACTCTGCAGTCTTTAACTTACATGAATCAGAGTTCCCTCAGAATGCAACAATGACGTTTTTAGCAAAGGGCAAGTTATTGTTTTGATATGCTATATAAACAAAGTTAATCTACCCTCACTATATGAACATACTGATACACACACACAAGTTTATACTTCTTCAGTAGGGGGTACCTCACTGATAAAACACATTGCCAATCCTTAATCTTGATTTAATTGTAAATAAATTCAAATCTGAAACACATCTTCGAAGAAGTGAGGAACAGGCAAAACGTGCCCACTTTTCAGAGATCTCTGCGGATGTCCTTACTTTCTAAAAATGTTCTCATGTTTGCCAGAATGTCCTCACTCAAGCTAAAACTCAAATTGGTTCTCAAAGCGACAAGAGCACAAATGTGAAACAGCATACACAAGACTACTTTCTAAAGTGTCCTCACTTTATATACGTCTCAGTCCTAAAGTACAGTACAGTCACAAAATCCTTTCAGTAGCTTAACTGCTTACCCCCCCCCAGAGGGTTTGTGTGGGCTGGAGCCGATCCCAGCTGAAAATAGGAAAGAGGTTGGGTGCACCTTGACAGAATGCTAGTCAGTCACAGGGCTGACAATTGTAGACATTCACACTTACAGGGCAATTAGGAGTCAGCAGTTAACCTGAACTGTCTTTGGACTGTAAGAGGAAAGACACAAGAAAACTTATGAAAACCAACACATGCCGAGTTCAAACCCAGAACCGTCTAATGCTTAGAGACAGTGACAACCGCTGCACCACCATGTCACCCACGTTTACACAATCATTTTCAAAAATCTCCTTGCTTTCCAAAAATGTCCTCACTTTCTAAAATGTCCTCCCTCTCGGGCAAAAACTTTTAATTATTAAATTAAATTATTACAATTAAATTTTAATTATTTCATGTGGCTCCTGTTTTTGCTTGAAATTACCATTCCACAATCTCATCACTTTCCAAACTAGTCCTAACATATAGAAATACAACTCAAAGTGGTCCTCAGAATTACAAAAGTACATATTTAGAAAATTGCTTTCTAAAATGTCCTCACTGGTCAAAATGTTCTCTCTCTCTCTTTTTTAACTCCTCAAAAATGTCGCAGGTTTCTAAAAAATACCTTATTTCTAAAGTGTCTAGTTTACTTTCTAAAAATGTCATCACGAAACCAAAATTGCCTCACAGAATCAGCTTTGGAAATGTCTTCATAGGCTAGTGCAGTTAATTCTCAAACTGTGGGGCAGAACCCCCCTGGAGGATCATAGAGACAATGCAGGGTAAGTTGAATCAATATTGAGTTTGCTAACACAATCATGCTCACCTTTATTTCACTAAAATTCAACATGCATCCTTTTTATTAGCTGTTAATAATTTGGGGGGCATTGACATTGACATTTCCTCACAAATGATCATGTTCTGAAATGTCCTAATTTTCAGGCTGAAACCTTATTTACGTACTCTTCACAAGTACAAGAACACAGAAACACACGTACGCACATGTGTTAACACACAAACACACACACGGGCACATGCATTTTTTTTTTTGTACAAATTACAAATTAACAGGGCCATTAGAAGTGTTCCCTCCCACAAATTGCAGCCCTTTCAGGCCTGGTGTGTTTTGTGTGTTTGATTCTGCCCACTGATCAGGAGGCAGGTGGTCAGCAGAGCTCAAACTGGTCCGTCTTAATGTGAAGCCAAGAAAGTGTGGCCTCTTCCTGAGAATGCCCCAGCAGTGACCCTTCCTCTGATCATCCTCACCCCTGAAACACACACACACACACACACACACACACACACACACACACACACACACACACACACACACACACACACACACACTCATTGGGCACCTTGTTAAACTCAGCAAGGGGCTGCTGGCTCTTCTAGTGTTGGTCACAGGGGGCCTTCTGTGTGAGTGAAAAGGGAAGCAGCAGGGCAATAACACATAAAACAGTCTGTGCTGTTAACATCTGCAGACTCTGGGCCCAGGAGTCTAAAAGTCCTGTTTTTGTTCTTCATTTTGGGCTTTTTTTCTGCATTAAGCCAGCATTTCCAAAACACTCTCCAGACAGGTGAGCTTCCCTAAAACACTGATGAGTCGCTGCCATGGTTGAGTACTGTCTCATGTCACTAACAGTAAAAAGACAACTTTAGCCCCTTTTGCACTTACACAAAAAACCTGCTAACATCTGGCTTTTGTCTTCAGTGGGAGAGGGTAGAATTGGCATTTATTCCTAGTAGTTTTTTTTGGGGGGGTACTTGTATTTTTATGAGTAGATTTTCAACTCTGTATTTTTATTCACACTTAAGTATGCATTACAAGATGTAATCTATTTGGTTACTTTTAATCAAAATTGAGTACTGAGTACAATTTAATATCCAAACCTTTGATCTGTGTTTTAGTAGCCAGAAAGTCGATCTGATCACAAACAGGCCAATGAAAACATTGACATACAAATGAAAAACAAAACAAAATGATGCAGCAGCACACATTTGGAGTAAGGATGTTAATAATTAATCATTAATTGGTTAATTGATGTTAAGAATTTAACTAATTAAAAATGCATTAATTCATATTGAATCTTTAGTCATGGCAGTAATTTTAACTCAATCAACATCGTTTTGCTCGATGTGCTGGTTTCCTTTACAAAAAGGTTTAGAAATGTGTTCTCCTTTTGTATGTCAGATATAAAAGATGCAAAATACAGGTGTTCTCATTCACATTTATATAGAATCACAAAATAAGTAATCACCTACTATCTTAGGGCAGCAAAAGAAAGGTTTAACCAGAGACCAGTATCTTGGCATGAGTCAATCTATCGAATAAATCCTCCTTCTTTGCAGATGATGGTGTGTGCCAGCTCAAACAGTAGTAGCAGAAGCAAAAGGAAGTTTTTGGCATTTCAGTGTGACCAGTATGCTTTTAATAAATGACCTGAAATGCCAAATGTGGACAGAACCAAATTTGACATGTCATCTTAAAGTTTAGGTCCAATAATATGGACATGGCCAAAGACATGTGGAAGGTGGTCTTGTGCTTATTTAGCACTGTGTGTGTGTGTGTGTGTGTGTGTGTGTGTGTGTGTGTGTGTGTGTGTTTGTAGATCCATGTGCATGTGCCCCTGCTTTGGGAGTAGCAGGTTGGGCACGGACGTCACAATATGGGCTCTAATTCAGACCAACAGCCTCTCTGTCAAAAAGGAGGGGACGGAGCAATTAGCCCCGCGGAGGAGAGGGAAAGAAAGAAGGAAGAACGAAGGGAATTGTGAATTTGACACATTAAATGGTGGCCGTCATTAGCATGTGGCTTTGTAGAGTTGGGGTGTATTCATTGGATCTTTGAATGCATATTGCTTCACTACCACAGCCATGCCCCCACCGCTCTCCTTCTCAGTCTGTCCATCATCCCCACGGCCACCTTTCACGATAATCACCCTCTTTGGCCTCCATTTTCTTTCAGTTTCTACGGCTTTTCTGTCGCCTTCATCTTTTTATGCCATCATGCTGACTGGAATAGAGTCCCTGGAATTCCCAAATCAAAACAAATTAAGCTGGATAATTAGATGTAGGAACAAATGAGGTGTCAGACACTAGTTGGTAGGCTCAACACCAATAACAGCATGAGCTTATCTTCCTGTATTAGAGCCAGATATAAATTTGATACTGTTTTTATAGAATGGCTGACCAAAAACTGTGGATGTTACTCAGCAGTTCCTGCAGGGTCTCTGAGAGGACACATTAAAAACTCATTTTGACTTGAATTAGTCTGAAGACCTGCCACAGCGTCTGTTGGAGCTGACTTTGACTCAGCTTGTTGTCTCTGTTATATGAGCCTGGAAAAGAGCAAAGTAGCAGGCCCAGTGTGGTGCCTTTTCCTCCATTGTGCTGAGATCACCTCATGCCAGCTTTCCCCTGTCACATTAGTGCACATCAAGACACTGAACAACACACAACCCACACAGAAAGGAAGTTTGTCCCCTGGGTTTCACTCTCTCTACTCAGTAGGGAGTTTTGCGTCTTCTTGGCGCAGAATTAATGATAATTCGGCAGGTAATCCTCAATTCTGAATTATCATTAATTAAATTCAAGTCTGAATACAATGTATTTCAAAAGTGCTTAAATAACATGGGTTTAATTTTTCATCATAATTGAATTAATAAAGTAATGCTGACTCAGACAGCTTGTGCACATGTATGCATGTGCATGCATGTGTTATCACTGATGGGGATGGGGATGAGACAACCCCTCTCGTATAAAAAATATTGAAATTTTTATCCAAAGTCATATATTAGCTCATCTAGTAGCTACAATAGGTGATGGTCGGCATGCCCCCAGTTTGGAGAGACTGCAGCAATACCAGTGTTGGAAGCTAAGCAATGCACTGTGGTCTTCAGGGTCAGCAATAAAATGTTTAGCCACTTAAAAAAACGCAATATCAGTTTAAATGTAAGCTATATTTTGAATATTTTCACAGTTTTACCCTGCTGTCAGATAGCCTTTGCCAAAGGGAAACCAAATTCTGCTGGCAAAATCAGTAATTTTTCCTCACAGAACATGGCAGTTGTTGATATACTGCTGCCTTGATTGGTTAATTTGTGTCCTTTTTTGTGACTGTGGGGTTATAAAAGGCTAGTGTTGATTAATTTAAGTCACATAAGATCACAAACAACCATCAAAAATCAACATTTTACATGTTCTGCAAAGTAAAATGAATGTTTTTGCCCAAGGAGCTGATTGATACACGATTGAGATACACTTAAATTGATGTTGATATTATTAGGTGAGCATTTTTGTAAGCAGATAAAATATGTTTAGTTGCTGACTCTGTCCACAGTAGTACATTCTAGTCCGATAGTCCTGCTGCTTCTCCATATTGGGGATTTGTAGGCATCTACTGTAGGTAATATGCTGATGGGATATAAGTACCTCATATAACCCCACTTCAAAAAATCTTAACTATCCTTCAAGCACATGCCAAAGGTTTTTTCCTCATCCTGTGAGTGCCAAGTTGAACACTCACGGATAAATATTATCTGAATGACTGGTGTACATATGAAATATAAACCAGTGTCCTGTTCATTAACACATGGATGGGTGTTTTTCAGTTCAGCAGGATCAAGGGTGATCTGATTTTCACTCACTTACTATTCTTTTTAAATCTTTGTCTTTGGTTTACTTGTGTCATTTAACTGTATTTTGCTGTTGAAATCTTGATACTTGCATGGTCTTCATGACTTGATGCTCTGAGTTTAAGAAGCAGCATGTCTACTTGTTTAAAATTTGCAGAGGTCTTGTCTGAATTCCATTTGGGTCTGCTGATGATGTGCTTCTCTTGAATCGAATGGATGTAAAACTTTACTATAAATTCTCCACCTAAAAGCCCTTGATATTTTGTCATTTAGAAGCTTTTATTACGAAGCAGCAAAATCAAGAAGTGTTGGGTCTTCATCAGCAGCAGCTTAACATGACTGTTCACAGCTGAAAGTGAACATAAAACAGTAAAATAAAGCATTTACGTGCAAAAACTATAATATTGTGAAATTGTGTACTGATGTACTACTAGATATATATTGTGTTTGTTGTGTGCAAAGTTGGATACACATTTGTTTAACTTTAAATTACTTATTATTATATAATTATTAAGTTGTTCAAACATGCAAATTTGGACACAATCTGTCAAAAGTAAGTTGTAAAATGGGACACCTCTTGTATTGTTTTATAGCTGCTTAAATTACATTGTGTTCCTTGTCGTTTTAAGATGGTTATGTAACGTACAAAGCAAGGAAAACAATGGAGAGCTTATTCTGCAAATCTGTCCGTCAAATGTAAGTGTGTCTGTCTTTTAAAACTTGCTTTGTAGCCAATTAAATTACTTATACTTGTATGACCATGTTGAATACTTAAATGTGGTTCTATGTGTTTATATGTCACTATTGTTTAGTATGTATTGTATATAATCCTGCTTGTTTGCATATATCACTGCTGCTTTTATAGTTTTTAACAACTATGTGTCCTTTTTTCATCTTTAGACTGCATGTCCTTAATTTTGCTTTGATGAATTCTTGATGTATTGGCCTGGACACATGTAAAAATAGCTCTTTGGCTAATTCTAGCATTTTTTTTACCATGTGCATTTCCTTCTTTGACTAAACTAAACTAAACTAAACTAAACTAAACTAAACTAAACTAAGAGTTTACTTGGCTTTGGTAAATACTTGACTCCGATTGGTCAATTACAGCACTCTAAGGTCTGTTATATCTGCATAACAGACCATTGTCATGAAGAACAGACTATTGCTATATCTTATCTTCATCACTGAAATAATTTTAAAATTAATATTTTCTGTCAAATTATTGTTTTTTTGACACATAACCATGTAACAAGCAAGACAATTCAAGACCCTTCCACTTTGGATCCTGTATCATCCTGTTGGGATATGTTTCACAATAATGACCACGAACTACACGGTTACATACCAAAACCAAACAACAACAACAAAAACCAGAAAACAAACAAACAAACAAACAAACAAACAAACAAAAGAAATCAACAATTTGACACAAAATATTAATTTAAAAATGATTTTATTGCTGAAACAACAAACCTTCGAATACTGTGATTGACTGATCAGAATCAAATATTTAACAAGGGCATGTAATAAACTAAATGAAACTATAACTGTAAACATAATGAAGAATTTATAGGATAAGGTTTATTCTTTCATATTTTTAGTACTGTCAGCAAATCCCATGAAACCACCAAAATCACCGGTCTGTTAGTCTGTCTGTCAGTATTTTATAATTTACTTATCTCGTCTTTGGTAGTCAGCTGTAAGTCTCCTGGTTTTTATGGAAGACATAAATCTTTACAAACTGCTCTAAAGCTTTAAACCAAACCTCAGTGATTTCTTAAAACAGAGGGGAACAGTTGTTCTTCTAAATGTTACTTCAATCGGAGGACATGGTGCGTTTGTTGGGGACTATTTTCACAACATTTGGTGGTCTAGGTGGCGTAAGTGTGATTAAGAATGTGTTCGTGAGTTCAGGTAATGAAGGAACATGTCACCCGATGCAACAGTGTGACTCAACGATGGAGCTCTATGGCAGAGAGGTATAAGATGCTTTGGATACACAAGCAATACTTGTTAGTACGATCAATTCATTGTTGGTTTTGGTCTTTTTACAGCATTTTTTGAAAATAAGAAAAATATAGAAAGTGGTCCAAACCAAAGTCCATGTTCGTCTTCACACTTTTTACTGCTTACCCTTTCCTGTTCTCTGCTAATCCCTCTTTTCCAATGTGGCCTTCAGTCCCCTTTTTCTACTTGGCCTCCCTCTCTCTCCTCTCCCTCTCCGCCTGTTAGGGCCGTGCAGCCCGAGCTGTCAGAGCAGCAACAATCCCAGTCCATTAGTATGGTAATGAGGCTGCGGGCCGACAGGTGGCCTGCTAGACAGCTCAATTAAACTGCTCATTAAAGAGGAAAGTTAACGAAGCTGCAGCCCGGTGCCAGTACGGCTTTAACACACAATGTGATGTCACAGGCAACAAATTGCTGGTGAGTAGGGGAGTGTGTCACTTTGCGTGTGTACAAGTGTGTGTGTGTGTATGTGTGTGTGCGCGTGTGTGTTTCTCTGTCTGTGTAAGTAAGCAGTGAGTGTGTCTGTGTGTGGCCAGAGATTGAAATAACGGGTCAGAGAAAGTTAGATGGACGTTACTAATAAGGTAGAGATGTGTCTCAGTGATCAGTTGAGATGAGAGATGGGGAGGAGGTGGGACGGAGAAAAAATGAGTCACTCAAACTTGGCCTTTTACTGTCCCATCAGGCTGCCATCGGCCAAGTTCTCCGCATCATTAACTGAACAAGAACACAGTAATTCTCTAATTATGATAAAAACAGCCAAAAAAAAAAAAAAAAAAAAAAGTCCACAAAGAGTGTAAAGGAAAATTGCATTTTTGCAACATCTTTAACAGTCCAACTTAAACACAAATAATCCATCTCAACAGGTTTGAACATTGCAGAAATACCTTGAAGGTCAATCTCAATGAACTTAATGTACATTACTGTCACAATAGGGTTATATATATGTCATGATTTTATGAATTCTCTTTAAATTCACACAGCAATAAAATAAACAGACTGGAGCGCTGTTTGTGGCTGCAAAAGCAGATTTAAAATTATACTCTCAAAGAATTTCATTTAAATAAATGTCTTTTAAGTCACAATCCATTTCCTAATGTAACACGTGTAACAGTGACTGAGCCTATGGGCCACCAATGAAAGTACTGGAATATTTCTATATTTGCAGTACTATGAGCTGGTTGCCTGTGGTGATATTCCTGGAAAAAATGCTGTATCAAATTACTACTAATCCTAACTGAACAGCTCATACTGCTGCAGCTTCACGTTAAAAGCATTTAATTGGTGAAACACAAGTTGACGTTTGTAGTCATAGGAAATGCAATGTGTTTGTCAGTTTAGCACTTACCACTATTGTTCATAAAAAAAATGTGTCTACAAAATTAGACAAAGGTCATCTGCTCCATTTTTTGACAGGAGATCAGTTTGAAACGAAACAAGATGGAGCAGTCTGCTGTTAGATGATGAACTACACACCTCAAACATCTCAGCCAGGGAACAAACCCCTTTCACCGCCCTGCCAGCTGTTTGCAGACTCGTGCCATGTAGTATTAAACTTCACAACTCTGGCATGTTACCGTTTTATCATCATCTAGATGGTCAAAATTGTTGTTACTGCCATGAGAAGAGGTTTAAAGGAAAATTATTGCTATACTTGCAATTTTAACCTTAACCCAAACATTTATGATAAAGTATTACTCTGCAAGTAAAGGATAGGGTCATATTTTTGAATGTTTTTTCTGTGTACCTTAAGACAGCATCAATAAGAGTTACTGGCCGCACTAATAAATCCTCCTTTCCTCTCTGGCTGTGAAGTCATCCCTCTCTAACTCGTGTTATTCTGTGTTGTTGTGTTTCATTGCTGTCTGGAGTGTCCCTCTTTCACGGTTCAGACAGTAAATATTGTCTTTCAACCTGACTGATATCTCCCTCACTCTACTTTTGGTTTTGTTGCACCTACCTGTGAAGAACAACTCAGCTTATTTTCTTATTTTCTTACATAATTCATAGCATAGACCTGCCTATATTCAATCTGAGCAGAGGTCTAATCAGCCAGAATAACTGAGGACACCTCTGTGGACATGCAAAATGTCCCCCAGAGGAGATGACAGTTTAAAAGCCAAGTAAGAAGCATACTGGATGCACACAATAGACATTAATGAACCACACGGTATCAGTTCCATTATTATCACTCTGCAAATTTATCAGGATTTACATTTTATTTAGTATCTAAATCCTTATCAGGTCATTTAAATTGACGCTCAGTAGTATATGTTGTCTAACCTGTGTATTTCACCGATTATTGATCACAATATATGTTGTGTATCTGTATGAGATTTCACTCTGCATTTAGTTAACTTGATGTAAGAAACAATAGGTAATTGTTGTGTACCGATTATTATAATCAATATATTATTATATATGACTATATTATTATTATAAGACAAATTACATTATTTTTTAAATAAGCAGTCAAGCTCAAAATAAATTACAGTAAGGTGAGAAAGGATACAAAAATTCTGCAGTTAAATTTGAAGACACATTAACATATTCATCTAAAAAATGAAAACATTAAATTTGTTGCTGCTTACACTGTTGAAGAATAAATGATGTCTGTCTCGGTGGGATGGGGGTAGGGCCATTGAGAGCAACATGTTTTAATAGTTACTCATTGTTTATTAAGTATGAGAATAAAGATGTAACACAACATGGTAATCAGTTTGTAACCCTGACCAATTTAGTTTGTAATCCGGGGGGCGTGCTCTCTCAAGTGTGAAAATGGGGCCATATGTGTCTTGCCTCTCTCTCGCTCTCTATCCCTCTCTCCTGTGTTTCGATCTCTGCGTCTGTGACATGGAGGATCATGGGAGTTAATGGGGTAGGACTCCGGTCAACAAACGGGGTTATGTATGGGCACAAACAAGAACACAGTGAGAAAACAGACCCGCCAGATTCGCTCAAAGCTGTCTGAAAGATGTCTGCCCTTATGAATATGCTAATCCCAGTTTACCATGAACAAAAAAAATGCTCATTAATTAATCAGCAACAATGGCCTCCTTTAATGACACACTAGCTGCCGTTGGAGATGGAGGCTAGTGCATGCATGCATGAGAGTATGATATAAAACAATATTAATCCAAACGTTTTGGCTACACATGAAGTATTTCATGTTTAGTGTTACAGACAGTGGTGGGTACAGAAGAGAATATAAAAACAATTAATTTATATAGCATGATAGCTTATGACAATAAAACATAAAAAGAGAAAAGGACTCATTCAGATAATAAGGGATTCCACCGATTACTAATTTGACATCATTGTGACAGACAGTGGTGGCCAGACAGGCAGACAGACAGAGACAGGCCTGCAGACAGACACACAGTCAGAGGTGTGTTTTGTCTGAATAAGCTGTTTTACTGCATTTGGGTATTAACCTAAATAACACAGACCTCCTCAGCTCAGAGATGATGTGAACCAAACTGGATAGATACAGGCCCAAAATTAGACCAAACCCTAAAATGGCACAGTCGTGAGTCATAAATCACAGCACAGGGCAAACAGCTTATTCAGGTGAACAATACAGGGATGATGGTGATTTTTGTCAGTAGAGGCACATGATGCACCTGTATATTTGTAATCATATATCACAGGTATAGGTGTGTTAGTGACAGTCATGGCCAACCACATCTTCTCCTTTCAACCTCTTTAAAAGAAGACCTCTCCTTGCTTTGATGTACGGGAAAGAAAGGTTGCATTACGAGCACCAGTCTCTTAAACATGCAACTAGTCTGAGTACAAAAGCTGAACAAGGTGCGTCCTCCTGTAGAAAAGAATTGCATGAACGTGGTCATAAATTTGGGAAACAAACAAGCACGATATTGCATAATCTAGAGAAATTTGCCGGTATTAAACTAAAAAAATTATTTGATGTGTTAATGATGTAAGCAGCACGAAATTAAGGCAACTATTATACAATACATGCTCTTTACACTAGAGTGAATTCCACTTAGTTTAGTTTAATTAATATTTTGAAATAAGCGCTGCCATTTGTTTTTATAATTATATGGAGAATTTGAGTTAAAATTATATTAAATAATTTAACACCCCGTGGATAATGGTTCACAACACTGGAAATATCGAATAGACGGATCCTATTCACTGGAAGAGCTTGAGATCTGGTCTGTGTGGTGCATGTGCCGTGATGAGTATTAATAATAACAATCACATTTAAACCTTTACATCTAAAGTTTATGCAAGTGAGTCATGCAAATTAATTGAACGCATCGGGATCATGAAACTCTGATCAAGCTGCTAAACTCAATCAGTTCTGTCTTCTGTTACTACTTTACCTATTTCTCACCTCAGATATTTTCAGAAACATATGATTTGTGAATTATTTAGTTCAGGGTACCTCCAGGATTTTTCAACTTAAATTTAAGACTTTTTAAGACCACTTCCAATGAAATTTAAGACCAACCTCGCACCTATTCTGGCATGCATATGTATGAAATAATGCAATATAATGCTGTCAGAATTTTAAAAACGAAAACTTTATTTCATAAACAATACTTAAAACCAGTGGTGGACAGTAATGAAGTACATTTACTTGAGTACTGTACTTAAGTACATTTGTTGAGTATCTGTACTTTACTTGAGTATTTGTTTTTTTGGAAACTTATGACTTTCACTTCACTACATTTCAAAGACAAATATTGTACTTTTGACTTCACTACATTTCTAGGAAGGTTGTTGTTACTTTTCGACTGAACACATCATTGAAGTCAGCTGTTGCTGTTTTTTCTTTTCTAAAATGCAGTTGGTCACATGTGTTCCTCACAAAAGAAAACCAATCACAGTAGCTCCTCTCAAATGGGACTGATGTAAAAGCAGAAATACGTCCAGGCGCTCTCTGTAACAAGAACGAGCAAACTCCCCCTCTGTCATTCAAACAAAAAGCAGTAATGGTGACGGCAGGAGAAAGACAAAATTAAATCTCAAGATGTTATTAGAATTATTAATTATTCCAGGTAGCTTTTAAAGTTGGATTGTTTTGATCAGGGTGAAAAATACCACATAATTCATGTATATACTGCCTCTGAAGACAGAAAGAAATCTCAGTTATTTAATTGCATTGTTTTTGATTGCATTTCTATGCTGAAGTTTTTATAGGTGTTTCTACAGACTTTGTGTAGCAGAGTGGTTCTACAAGCATCAGTGCATCATTAGATGGTTTCAGAGAGTTACAAGCTTCTGTAAATGCATCATGAAAACAATACAGCAAGTATTGATATTAGAAAATGTACTTTCTAAATGTACACACACATACACACATGCATTACACAAAAGAACCTACAGCCGTCAAAGCTGTTGCAATCTAGAGTTGGGCGATATGCTAAATTTTCCAAGCAATCATCATCAGCCCATCCATCGGCGATTGGTGATACCATCGTCCTCCCACCCACCTCCTCCCAACCTCTCGGGTCTCAGCTGGGAGATGTGCACAAGCAGCGAATTCACTGTTTCGCATGCTGTGTACATGTCTACAAATTACACATTTTCACACTTATTTTCTATTTTAAACGGAGAAATGCAACTGTTCACCTTATGAATTCAAGTTTCTCTCTTTCACCTAACTAATACAAGCTTAATTGGCTCGTTAACGCCTCGGAAAACACACTTAATTTAAACTTGACAGAAAATCATGTAAAACTCACCAAAACCGTCTTTGTTAGTCTGGCCACTCTTACAACAATCACAAACTCTGGTTTGGTCAAAATAAATCCTCACTTTACTGCGTGGAAAGATTTAAAGAGTCTGACTCTGCAGGCTGTTTTCCACTCACTGGTCACCTAGCTCAGTGCACTCATGGTCGGCTGAGTAGGTGTGAACTGCGCTGCTGGATGAAAAGCACAGCACAAAGCAAACTATTACATTAGCAATGTAAACTAATGTAAACTATTACATTAGCAAAAAAGAAAAAGACAAATATCGCCCTAAAATCAGGCAAAAAAAGCAATCGGCGATGGACTCAGCCCATTGGACGATATAGTCGTCCAATTGCACAACCCTATTGCAATCTCTCCACTATATTAACATCAGCTACAATCATATAAAACACATTAACTGTGTGAGGGTGTGTGTGCATGCATACATGTGTGGGTCAATGTATTACAATAGAGGCTGTCCAGCCTACAAAGCTCTGCTGCTCTGCTGGGTAGACTGGGTACTGCTGCTAGCCGAGGTGCTTGTTGAGGAGTGCTGTGATATCGGTGCCTGCTCCAGGCGAGCTGCTGAATATGCTGAGTGTTAAGCGCTCTCAATTTGCAAGTCCAAGGCATTGTGTCCCATGGCTCCAAGCTTGAAACTTTTACGGCACAAACGGCATTGAGCTTCCCACTCATTAGCGTTCCGGTGTGTCCAGATGCATTCTGGATGGATTCTGTGTGTCTGCACCATGACCATAAAAGATTGATTGCCCATGCACGGTGACAACTAATATACAAAACACACACTGACACTGAAGTAATAACACTAACACAGATACACATATTCCAATAGGGCACACAGATTTTGGGCAATTTTGCTTCCATAACTCCATAACCCTTTATGCAATGTTCAGCTTTCTGTTCTGGAAAGAAATGTAAATTCACTCATACCTAATATGATATAGATGAGATAATGCATCAGAACGCAGTAGAAAATATGTAATACAATTTTTTTTTAGTTAATTGTTAACTAACCTATAGTGCCTTTCCTTTCATGTTTGCTTTGCCCTCGGGGGGTTTGCCATCTTACCATGTTTAAATTCTCTTCACATCATGGTTGATTTTTCTAAACTTACTTTCTGAAGCACCCTTCAAACCTTTCCCTGACTTCTTGATGTTTTCCATTGAAGTGAAGGGAAACTGGTTATGAACAGATCAACTTTGGGGACTATTTGACTACACCCTTTTTCTTTTTCCTCTGTTCCTGTCTGCCCTACCAGTTTATAACACCTTTCTTGTCTTTACATCTGTCCTGTATCCCTGCAGCAGCAGTGGATCATTGAGGTCCAGGCAGTCAGCAGGCAGCAGCCCGCTGGTCTATTATGTCGCTAATTGGTGGCATGAGTGAGATGGCTACAATATCAAAAGGCAGGAAGCAAAGGTTGGAGGGACTGGGGGGAGTGAGGAGATGGAGAGAATGAAGGAAGGAAGGGAAACTGAGAGACAGAGGGAGAAAGGGAGCGATTTGTTCTCATTAGAGGAGGGCGTGTCCATTCTCCAAGTTAGAAGCAAATTAGGTTGACAGGGGAGTGACAAGTTTTATGTATGTGCGTGTTTGAGTGTGTGTGTATGGACATGTCAGTCCAAGGGGTTCTGGTAAGAAGTGTTATGCATTAGCCGGACAATGGAATTACCAGGTGTGGGAATGAGGCTTCCTGATAAGCTGCTTTCATAATAGCAGCTCTATTGGTGGGAAGCAGAAAATGTAAGTGTGGGAACTCAAAAGTAAAGCAGAGATGGAGAGAGAAAGATTAAAACCGAAGTGGAAACAAGAGTTTAGAGATACACTGGTGAAAAAACATGAATTTGAGTGCGCCTCCAACATGGGTAGGGTTGTTCCGATACCGATACCACTATTGTAAAATGTCTCCAATACTGCCTAAAATGCTGGTATCAGTATCAGTGAGTATGCAAGTATATGCAGTTATTTATTTATCGCTGCATCTAATAATGCAAGTTAAGATTTCTCTGGGCCCAAGCCCATCTGAGATTGACTGACGCAAACTGAACAGGTGTTCTGTGGCCTGATGAGTCCACATTTCAGATTATTTTCAGAAGTCACAGATATTGTGAACTCTGGGCTAAAGAGGAAAAAGACCATCCAGACTGTTGCCACTGCTAACTTCAAAACCCAGCATCTGTGATGGTATGTTGGTGAGTTAGTAGTATCTTTAAAACTCACACCAAAAAAAATCTAGACAGGACAGCGGTGCAGTTAAAGTTTGGTAGCCTGTGCTTGGATCTGCCTCCGGCCGTGAAAATACCCCCCAAAAGAGTTGACAAAAACAATGAACAAGGACCACTGTGCCATTAAATCACTGTGAACCTTGCACACTGGACCTTTAAAGTGCTCAGTGAAAAAGATCATTTGAACTGTTACAATTCACCACTTGCAAAGTCTGCTGATGAGGATCATGTTATGCAGCTGACAGCATCAGGACAGCTTGATGTGAGATTGTTTTATCATCTGCTGTTTCCAAAGTCAAGGACAAACTGTGAAACCAAAAATACAGTTGCCAGTCTGGGAAAAACTCAGGAACACTGTTTGGGATTATGGTTTAACAACATGTGACATAATGGTATGATTATGAGTCTTTGTGTTGTGGGAAGCACAACACAAACACCATCATGCCCAACATCCCCTCAAGCCTCGCTCTCCTTTGCCCTTAGGGCAGTTTCTGCAGGCTCATGTGTCCTAATCGTCCCCCTCTCCCCGTCACTTCCACTGACCCCCTGTTGTGGAGGGAGAGAGCAACATTACATCTTAATCTCACCCGCTTGATGGAGAATGCAGGTCCCTGAAAGGCAGTATTTTCTGGTTACATGAACCCATTGGGGGTGAATCAACCATATGCCAATTGACATGGCTGGGGCTGAATGGCCAACGTGGATTGTAACAGTGGTCCTCGGACAAAAAGCCCCCTGCGGGCTCCCACACCTCCACCAGAACTGAACAGACGTTCAGGCCGCTGCTGACACAAGGCGAGACCCCCCCACACTTGCACATACACACGCACACAATCAACCCCCCCACACAGCATTCATGTTTATGTTTTTGATATGATGTTGGGAATACAAGGATTGGACAAAAAAAAAAACATCTCACAATATAGTGAAGTTCAGTAGAGTAGAATTTAGAGTTTACGCTATTATAAAATTAGGTGCTTTTGATTTCACAATTGACTGTTGAGCTGAAAAGTGTTTTTAGTATGTAACCTGAAGGTACTGAAAACTGGCATTAAGTTTTATATTTGTTTTACATTTTATCATACAGTTGGTCCACAAATGTCTATATATTTTTTATCTGCTTAAACAGCTTCATCTTGTTTAAAAAGGACATTATTGTTGGCTTCTGAAGGCAGATGGTAGAAGATATTAATTAACTCTAGCCTGTATTTTCAAGTCGGTATTTTGTCTCTTCCGAAAAAAGGAATAAAAAATAATCTGATAGTAGCCTAGAAAATAACTTTATAATGATGTAACAGAGAGATGTAACAATATATTCAGTATTGTGATGCTGCAATAAAAAAAACATGAATACATAAAAATGGTAAAAGTGGTAAGAAAAGTAAATATATCTCAAAAAATGTCCAGATACCATACTGATGACATCTACCATATTACATGATTATGTACTTTATTTTATCACCTTTATTTTAATTTATAAAAGAACTGCTACTGACTGATGCCTTGTTTTGTTTTGCAGTAGCACAAACATAATTCAAGCATTTATTGCAAAATACAATCCAATTTTTTGCAACTTATGCTTAGGTCATAGCTGGCTACTTTTATTTTATTTCATTAAAGAAGCAAAGCAAAATCAGCAAGGAAAAAGTAACTTTATACTACCACACTATTATTTAATAAAGAATACTTTTTCAAGTTGTTATTTTTTGTTTTTTAATCTTGCGATAAATATCTTATTGTGACAATTTAATCATTATATTATTGTGATTGTTTTCAGTATAGTTGCATCCCTAATAATGAAAAATCAAACAAAGAATCACATAATGTATATTTTTTTACTTGGTTTTGACCACCATTGTGCACTTGTGTTTATTTCTCTAAGAACTCAACAATAAATGTCCTAATTCTTATTATCGAATTACCTACTTGGATTTCTGGTTTGATAACAGCAATAAACTTTGTTTGTTAACAATAAAATACTTTCCTTGCCAAAGTTACAAAGTGGAACAAAGGAAAAATTAAATACAGAATAAAAAGCAAATGCAGAATAGAAATCAAATCAAAAGGACAATAAAACAATGTTCAAAGTAGATCAAAACAAAACATAGCCATTTCTGCATTCAGTATTTTTAATGAACATATCTGTAACACGTGTGCTTATTTTTTTTTTTTTATTACTGTAAATTGGCCAATCAGAAGAGGAATAAATCTATAGTATATATAATAACGACTGACAATCCTTTCAAGCATGACTCATGACTGATTGTAAATGTAGAAAAAGACTGTAATCAGATGGCAGTGGACTCTCTGCAACAAACTAACAAAACAATCCTGGTCTTTTCTCCACCGGTGATCCCACATGAGAGCATGAGATGTTGAGCTTTAGAGAAAATGTGCCCTGATTGGAGAGGCAAGCTGGCCCTGCCACTCCACTGACTGTACCACTGGAGAGGCCAGTGCGTTCACCATATGGGACAGGGATGGTCAATAGGATTACGTCCTGCACCTCTCCTTCTCCCTCTTCTCTCCACCACACATAATCAACCAGGGGATGTAGTCCTGGCCCACCAAGCCTCTGCTGAAGTGATCCCCAGATCCCCTTTCCCCTACTTGGGAAGGGAGAGTGGGGCAGTGGGGGTCTCGTGGGCAGAGAGAAAGAGCAAGGGGACCACCAGATGGATTAACATATTCAACAGAGGCAGAGATCAAGCCTTTATAGAGTGAGGACAGAGGGAGGCTTTCTCTCACACATACAGAGTCTGAGAGAAAACAGAAATGAGTGTAAGCTGGATTTGATGTCTTTGTCATGGAAAAACAGCGATGGGCCAAGTGATAACTACTCACATGTAGCCTCATTTTCTCTCTCTCCTCATTTTTCTCTCAGTGTGGGCAGGACGGGGACATGTGCACAAACCCTACTGGTGGAGAGTAACTAAATATACTAACTCACAGTAATTGTACATGAGTACAATACTTGAGTAAATATAGTATCAAGAAAGTATTTCCATTTGTTTGGCCTATAGAAAAATATTGTACTGTTAGCGTCATAATCCGACTGAATTTCCAATTTTATTTTTTATTCTATTAAGTCTGACATTGTTTTCATGTTAACTGCATTACTTTCAAAAGAAAGAAAGAAAAATGACAATTTAAGATAGAAGTAAAAAAAATTAGTTGGTTAGATCAATAGTTGGGAGAAATTGGAGAAATAATGAGTGAAGCAAAACTACAACTACTACTACAACTACAAATGATTTGTGTAGGGATGCTATCATGCTGACCTTTAATTTCACTAAAAAATTACTAAAATTGTGTGTGTCTGTGTGTGTCGGGGGGGTGGGGTGTGTGTGTGTGTGGTGGGGGGTGGGGGGTGGGGGGGGGGATTAGGTTTGGACAGAAATGCTTAGAAAATGAACTGACATATGGTTAAGGCTTGGTTAGGCTTAGACACAAAAATTATGTGGTTAGGGAGATGTGTTTTTGGGTTAAAATAAGTACTTTGTCAAGGTTAGGAGACCTTTGTTAGTATGGTTAGAGTAATAACCACATGGTTAAGTTAAAATCTGTCACTCTGTATCATCGGCACCTGACTTCCAACTTTGCACATGTCATAATTCCTATAGCCACTAGATGAGTTTGTCACTTCAAGGAAAACTCTTGTGTTAGATCAACTGACACAACTGTCATTATTCTTGGAAGGACAGTTCCTGCTTTTCCCTGTTTTAGATAATTGTAAATTGAATATGTTTTGGGTTTTGTTAATTTGATAGAACAAAACAAACAAAGCAAAGAAGATGTCACCTTGGATTTGGTATTTTGGAGGAGGCAGTTATGGAGGGTTCAGTCACCAGTTGTCCTGGTGACCGATCAAATTGACTAGGAGGCTGCTGAGCATAGTTCTGTTGCCTGCTAACAGCAGCTACCAGCTAATAGTAACAGTTAGCTACTTTAGCAACAAGTAAACTAAAGCCATCTATCCATCAGGACATATCTGTATTTAAGTAAGCTGGGCACCCAGTGGGGGGACATCAGTGGGCAAATGGAAAATATTTCCTCCATTTCTACAGCTACTGCCATAAAATACAATGCCATAAATAAAATCCTTCATAAAGAAAAATATATTGCTGCTTCCTTTTAACTGTCTAATGTACATCTCACCCAGGTAACTCTACCTGGGAAAATGTAAACAAAGGCTTGTTTCATCTTTCAAGGGGAATCCAGCCTGGTGGCATTAAGAATAACTAGCTCTATAAAACTACACAATCTTCTATCTTCTCCCAGATGGTCTTCTTTTTTGCTATTGGTCATGGGTTGTGGTCATTTCAGTTAAAAAGTCCTTGTAGTACTTTAAAGTAAAGACCACAAACACACACGGCATTACCACTGTGCTATGGGCGAACTCGTGGCCCTGTCCCAGCATGGGCACCAGATTAGAGACCCCCGTTTTTTAGCTGGTTTGCTGTTCTCATGACGTGAATGGCCACTGAAATAGTGGACCAACATTATCCTACACATTCATCTCCACATCAAAGATGAGCACAACGGCCAGAGGAATACCACCCTGAAAGAGAGCAGAGACCCTGCTACTAATACTGGATTAGAGATCCAAAAACAGAAAGTAGCTTGTGTAGTGTTTATGAGTGACTGTTGATATCTGATCAGGCTAAATTATCTTTTCTCTTACATGCATCTTGCTTAAACCAGTATATTGTTAAGCTGGCTTGCAGACTGTCTCCCTCATAGTGAAGCATGTGAGCTAATCCTTGTCAGACAAATGCAGATAGGCATATGAATAACCCGTTAAATAAATCTATTTGTACTCATTAAACCTCTGCTGTGTCACCTCCAACAGTCAGTGCTCTTATTTTTTGTTTCACTATAGCCAAACACACAACATAGATCGACATAGAGTATATGGACAAAAGTACGTGAGCAAGTATTACATTCTGAGCCTGGCTGCAGGGATGTGCCAGACCATGTGAAGACCATGGATAGATATTTTTGTCTAGAATTGAGTTGCACTTAAGAAGGAAAAATATGTCTTTATTTTGCCTGGATTTGAGTAGAGAGGCATTGTCATGTTGTTGAAACAGGAAAGAGACAACACAAAGTGTTTAAACAAAGTTGGAAGCACATCATTATCTAAAATAGCACTGTATGATGTAGGATGAAGACTACTGGGCACACACCAGAAAAAAGGTCCCTGACCAAAAGTACACAAAAGTATTGTCAGGATGTTCCAGAGTGATTGAAATCCTCCATCAAATCACAGTTTGTGGGGAGGTGAGGGGTTGAACAAGTGAATGCAAGGCAGTGATTAAGCAACTCACCGTCACTGATATTAATCTGTTGAGCAGCAACATGTAGTACCACTGTGTAATTTGTCAGGTTTGGCAGCCATACACTAATCAAACCCAGTGAGCTTTGAGGGTGTGATGAAAGAAAAAGAAGAAGAGTGAAACAGGGGAATAAGAGCTGCATATCGATATAGAGACGGAGACAGAAAGAAAGAAAACAATGCAGCAGCAGCCAGAGAAAGAGGTCGAACCTGCTGCCTGGCTGCTGGTGTTGTGATTGATGAGGTCACTGAGAGGGCTTCCCCAAAATGCAGAGTGTCTTCAGAGGGTCAGCCAGAGGTTGTGTAGAGGTCAGAGTGCAACCAAAGGGGAGACGCAGAGTCTGAAAGTATGACAACAAAGTCAGTAAAATTATTATTAGGAAATGCAGTCTTCCCTGTCCCTGATGGGTACTGCAAAGTCTACTGGATTATATCACCTGATAGACTGTATTAGATCATCATAATGTCATGAAACAGCTTCCCAAATGACCCTTCCTAAGTCCCACCCCATTACACTCTGCGCTCCAATGACAGTTGAGCAAGTTGATACCTTGGTCACCTTTCTTATTTTCTTTTATCTGTACTTAGACATGCTACGTGACAAGCTTGTCTATATTGTAAAGGAAAACCAAATATTCAAGACGGTTAAAAGATGTTGCTGGGGAACCTGTAAAAGCAACATTTGCAACATTTGCAACATTTGCTAATGTTAGTTAGCTAACATTAGCAAAATGCAAGCTAACTAGCTAGCTAATCTGTGTCATTCATTAGCTCACTAGATATTCAGTCTTTTGCTTCTAAACACACTATTTGTTCTAGAAAATTCTGAAAACATGTATAAATGTTGCGAATTAGACTACGAATTATGTAGTGCTGAATTGTGGAGTTAGACCAGTGAACTGTTGTTCACAATTTCTGTGTTCAGGAACCTGAAACATGGCTCGGTGAAGTGCCAGAGCCATGGTACCCCAACACTATATAACCCCCATGATCTGAGTCTTGAGGACGCCGCCTCTCCCTCCCCTCTTCCTCCTGTTTTTAAATGTACCTCAGTGACTCTCTCAGTCCAAATCAGCCTGGCAGTTCACCTCAGCTTTCTTAAGTTCCAGCCACCTGACACAAAAGAAAAAAAACCCAGCATCCTCTGGCTCTGGTGTCTCATCCATGTTTCAAATTACTATCCAGTGTAGGTTTAGGTATCCATTTATTTTGCTGCAGAATCACATATAAGCTTGTAAATATGACTGATGTTTTCTTTATTTTATTCACGTCATGTTGTAAAATCTTATTCTATCTCCCTTTATCGGTTATTTTATTATTCATGTTGTTTTTCTCCCTCCACCTTTTATGTAACTCTGTTTGAGTGTTATTATGGTGTTTAAATCGATTGTATTGTATTTTATTGGCATCATTGTGACCTTTGTTTTGTCTTCCATTTTATTCTGTTTTTTGAATGTAGTTTTTATTTAATTGTATTACGGTCTACAGTTTTTCTTTCTTGTTGGCTTGCCATCTGTGAAGCACTTTGATCTGTACTAATCTGTATGAAACGTGCAAATAAAAATATATGGCAATGAAAAATACTGGAGCCCCTGTACTAGTTTATCCAACCCTAAAACGTAATGTACATGCTAATTCCAAGACACATATAGTCCACACAAAGTACTTTCTGGTGTTGTCACTTAGTGTCTCTGGGTGGGAGGGTCAGCCGTGGAGTAGCTATGTGTGAAGGTAACCTTTTCAACCGTGTTGGAGCCACTTGGTAAACACACACTATAATTACTGCTTATTAGAGGCTATAGGGGCCCATTAGTGGCACTGGCCCTACCCCTCACTGCCTGCCACCTCATTATAGAAGCCAGTGCAGCACAGTCTGCCTCATTACCACCTGCCTGTTAAACTCTCACACACACATGCATCCATGCAGGGACACACACACACACACACACACACACACACACACACACACACACACGCAAACAAGTAAACATGCACACGTGCTCTTGAGAGCACAAACTGCAGGTGTTGCCAGATTGAAGTCAGGTGTTGACTTGTTAACTGTTGGATAGTGGAAAATAGCTCTGTGTGTGTGTGTGTGTGTGTGTGTGTGTGTGTGCATAAGCATGTTCATAGCATCATGTGACATTATTCAAAAGTGATCAAGCCATGTTATGTATGACAGGTGTGCTTAGAGCTTGTTGTTTTAATCCAATTTATGTTGTATTCACTTGTTGCTGTGGTTCTCAAAGTTTTTCTGACATGCCCCAAAAATAAAGGGGTGCAACTAATAAAAAAGGATCCAGATTGCAGCATTTACAAACACTTGTTTTTCCCCCTTTCCCCCCTCATCCAGTTCCCATTTGCAGTGTAACTTTGTATTGAAATGTGGTGGGAGAGAAGGGCTGAAATAAAAAACCTTTTAAATGGTCTTCAACATATGTGATTATGTAATTGCTGGACTGAAATGAGGTCAAAGTAGATAATTATAGCGGGTTGGAAAAAACTTGCATAATGGAACATCAAAAGGGCATAGGCGGGCTTAGGCTACTATGGAGTCAACAATATGAAAAGCATCAAATGCAGAGCAATCATGTCAATCAATTGAACAATACCAATATCACATCTACTATGTTTTTTTTACACATTACAACTATGAGCAGATGTAATGAATAAATGATGGTCAAATTATTAATGAGGATGCATGCATGATTGCATACATTCTTCTTTTTCTTAAATTAAACTGTTGATTGTAGGTTGCTTAATTTCTGTCATTAATGCACACACACGTTTTGATTTTAAGAAAACATGCTAAGTTGAAACACTCGCTTCTGTGACAACAACATTACAGCCATGGTGTCCCACGTCAAAATTTCTATTCTAGGGCACCCCTGTGGCTCAGTTGGTAGAGCATGCACTGAGGCTGTCAGTCCTCTGCAGCAGCTACTGGTTCAACTCCTGCCAGCAGCCCTTTGCTGCGTGTCATCCCCTCTCTCTACCCCCTTTACTGTCAACTCTTCAGCTGTCATTCTCAGTAAAGGCAAAAAGCCCCCAAAATCTAAATCTAAAAAAAGACATTTCTGTTCTGGCCTGTAACTTCTGTTATTGTTTGCCTTTTTCATGTTTATTAGAGTTAAAATTAATGCAGAATGTTCGCTGGATGACTTGGTGTTTATGAGCTTGTGTTTAAATTCACCAACTTACAGTGGAGGACATGCCACTGCTTTTTATTGTCAAATTACAATGTGACACTCATTTTGGTCTGGCAGTATTCCCGCAGCCCGTGTGAGCTTCCTTGAGTCTGGGGATGACGGGGGGGGGGGACAACTCACTCCAACCATAAACTGTGTATGAAATAGGATTTCAACCCATTTAATATACTGTTTATTGCTCCAAGTGGACTGCAGCACTCATTTTTATGCAATTGTTACATATTGCTCTTCTAAGCATAAGAAGAGGTGATGCAACAGAGCAAACTGGCACTTTTAGAGTGAAACTAACCAGTTACAACGTTACTAGACATTATTGCTGACTTCACGCTGTATATGATGCAACTTATATTTTGCTGATGCAACAAGCTAAAAGTATTATCAGGCAACTAAACTGTAGGCTTAAAACTACAAGGCTTGGCTGTAGGTCAGTGCTGGATACAACTGGCACACATGCATTATATGTGCGCACACACATACACACAAACAAAATGTCTCTCTTAATTGCCTCCTCAGTGTGCCCCATTTTGACCCAGTCTCTATTAAAAAAAACAATAATGTCACATTCCAGACCATGCCACCCTATGCTGTTCACTGTGCCGCCTGTGCTGCAAACAAAAGCCTCCTCTCTGTCAGCAGGCACTGAACTGGGTGCAGCTGCCACTGCCGTTTCTTCACTTTACTGGCAAGGCCCGAGCTTCTCAACAACTCTGATTTACTGGGGAATACAGACGCTATTTTCTTCCCCAACAGACCCTCTCCCTTCCATTTCTCCCATCCCTCTCTGCCCTCTCTGTGCCCCCTGTTAGGGTTACAATTTCTTAGCTGAGTCTGTTTGACTCTGCCATGGCAGCAGCGGCAGAGAGAAGCTGCCAGCACACTCTTCTTCTCTTTGATTCCCGTTTTTTTTTTCTCTCTGTCTTTCTTTCTCAGTCCTCTGTCGAGCTACAGTAGTTGAGTGAACGGCACCATGGCAGCACTGGCAGTTAAAGACTTGTATCTGTCTCAGTTGCACGCTCTCACTGTGTTTTTCTTTCTTGTCCTCTTTCTTCTGTTCCTCCAGGTGAATGTCATGCCGGCAAGGGTGCCAGGGAAGCAGATGGCTTCAAGAAAGAGAAAGAAAGCGAAACTGCAGAAGAAAAAAAAAATAAAACAATGTGGACCCTGTGGAGAGTACCAAGCACTGTAGAGGATGGAGCAAAAAGTCCTCATACCTAAACTGCCAAAAATAACCCGTATGACTATTCTAAAACTCACATCTGCTGCTTCTGTAGTTTAAAATTTACATGACAAAACAATACTTGCTCAAGAGACAATTATTATAACTTGGGTCTTACTTCCATGACTTTGGCCATTACTGTATTCAGCAGTGGTGGAAAGAGTACTGACAATCTGTACTCAAGTAGAATACTGAGTATTCTTACTGACTTTAGTAAAGGCATAAAGTATTCATCTCAAACATTTCTCTGAGTATTAGTTATTTTTTTTTTATCTGTTGATGTTTAATGTATTAACAGGTGTTCAGTCAGAAGGGACTGCTGTTTCTTCAAGTCTTAAGTCTTTATTTTGTTCATCTGTCATGGTTTTTAGTGGCACATTTAGCCTTTTGGCTGCAAATAATCAGGTGAACAGTTAAAGAGTGAAATGGAATAAAATTAAAAAAATACTTATAAAACCCACTCAAATTTAACTAAATTACAGGAAATTGAGTAATTGTAATTCATTATTTCCACCCATAGGTCAAGGGGTGGACATAATGAGTCAAGTAAGAAGCAGTCAGACAATAATTTATCCATATGATCTTAATCATTTTATCTGTAGATACAATTGTTAGTGATGCACAGTATTGGATTTTTGCTGATCCGGTGTGCTGATACTTTCATGTTATAAATTTTGTCCAATTTCCGATATATGAACATATTTTTTCTACCTAAGTGCAGAGAACATCAAGTCTCTCCTATAGTGGAGTTAACATATTGTTACGCCTACTGTGATCACCCATGAAAAACAGACGATAAATACAATTCTTTTCAAAATGTTCACTTTCATTTTCTGTGGTGTCTGTTACTCTTTGTTTTATATAACACATTTAGAGGTACAACAAATAAAACAACCAGGAGAAAATATCCATGCAAAGATGTTTTTTTTAATCCTCTTGAAAACTGGACCTCAGTGGAGGAATATGCAAAGAAACAACCCAGGAAAAACATTTTGTCACGTCTGCCTTCGACTGTGACCCACAGTTAAGAAACATCAACCTGAAGCACTACCAGTCTCAGATTTAATTAGGAAAGAAAAGACTTAGCTTTGTTCGCCTGCAACAGGTTACTGCCATGAGGTGGCTGGTAAAGGAGCATGTGTGGCATTCAACATATAAGCATATGTGTGTGTGTGTGCGTCCACTCCAGGGTGCTCCAAACTTTGAGGACAGCCCCTCCAGAAAACACAGGCCTGGCCCTCCAAACTCAAAGGATGAGCTCCATTCACCGCCTGGCAACGGTGCTGAGAAATGGAGAAGAGATGGGCAGAACGGAATGGGTGGGCAGTAAATTATCAGCTTTTAGAGGAGAAGACACGATATTTATTTATAGCATTCAGCCGGGCACTTGGGGAGGGTTGAAATGGAATGGGGGTGAGCGTCTTTTGCAAGGGGCATCCTAGGTGGTCAGCATTGACCTGCACTAACCCCTTGTATCCTGTCTCATTCTCCCACCCTTCACACTTGTCTTGTACCCAAAGCTCCCGAGACCTCCCTGGTAATTAGGGAACGAGTCACACCCACTCCCTGCCCCCAAAGGCACTAAATTTTCCTCCTTTTCCTGGCCTTGTGACACACACACTCACACATCCTCAGAATCGAGGCTTCAGGACACCATTCAGCCTGATCCCTACTTGCTCTATCCCCCACTCTACATTTTATCACCACCCCTTGTTTTGTTTTGCTGTCTCAATCCATCAATCTTCCCATTAGCCCTCCATATTACGGAAACCATGGGGAACGCCCCCTTTACACCAGCCCTTCAAATCTGTCTTCCTCTCTGCACCTCCCTCAGCCTCCTCAACTTGTTGCTGACTCTTTCCCTCCATCCTTCAGTCCGGCCTCATTAGTCCTACCTGTTGCTTTCAAATGATCATACTCTCCATCATCCCGTCTTCTCCTACAGGTTTCACCTACATCTCCAGATAGCATCACACTATCCTGGGCGGCGGAGGAAAAGATGGAGATGGACAGAGAGAGGGAAGAATTGGGGATGCTGTGGGTGGATGGTGGTGGGGGTAGCAGCACTTTGGGTGGTATGTTTCCTGCGAGGGTGGGACACAATGCCCCCAGTGTTCAGGCAGGCCCACAGGAGCTTGTTTTACAACAGGGGAGGGGCGGCCATCAATGGCCAGATGATGTGAACCACCCTGAGCCGATTCACAGTGACAAACAGCCCCCTCCAAGCAGACCCCCACCTCCTCCTCCTCTTTTCTCCTTTCTCCCATCGCCTCCCTCCTTCCCTCCACACATTCTGTTCTGTTGGACCAAAACCAGGGCAGCAGAGTATGCAACCGCACCGCAGCTCAATGGACTGGAAGTGAGGGTACACACCCACACACAAATACACAGGCACACATACTCAAAATTTCTCACATACATAATGGGCATACATGCGTACACTCACGCACGCTGACACACACAGGAACAGACTCTTTCTGTCCTTCTTCTCCTAATGATGCCTCAAGCAGCTTGCTGGAACATGAATTGGTATTAGTTTAATTAAACCAGCGTGGCCTGTATTTGTGTTCCTCTCTTCATTCTCAAAAAGGCAAAACGGCTTGATGACAGCATAATTGCTGAAGAATTGAAGGAGAGCCAGTGTGTCGAATTGCCAAGTGGGCCCAAAAAATCACCCCCCCTCTCCAGCTACATGGGCCCTGTGTCCCTGCTTTGGAGACCTGTTCATTCTCAGAGCCCCTAAGTCTGTTAACATCTGCTCAGTCCAGTGGGGTAGGCAGGGTGAAAAAAAATGAAAATGGTCACCACCTGTATGCAGTGGGGCACTAGCCTGGCGAAAGTGGTGATGCAATTGATCATGTTTTGTCTACTGGAAGGGCAGCCTACCACTTTTCTTGGACATTAAGACACTATATAGGGCACCACATTTTCTCCACTGGAAGGGCACCACAGAGGGCACTTTCTCACATTGTCTTGGATACTGAGCCACTCTACAGGGCTTTTATCACATTTTACCTACTAAAGGGGCATCTAAGAGGACACTTTTGCTGAATTCTCTCCAACATGGGGGCACCAGGCGTGTGATTGCCCTTGACTCTACCAGTGGCTCAACCCATGCCATTCAAACAGGCTGTGCACTCTAGTATCCAAAGGGGCAAAACAATTTCTTTTTCTCACCTGCTCACTCTATGACTGAGGTCTGGTTAAGTTTGAGTTAATAAAACTACTTGCATAAGTTTGGGGAAAGATCACCTTCAAGGTCAAAATAAAAGACAATGACTGCTGGTAGGAGAGGGACCCTGCGATGATGACGTCCATGACCAAAACATTGTCTCCCGGATCATTGCTGACAGTGAGAGAATTAAACTCTTACTCTCACAGGGGTGGGACACAACAAGTCTTTGGCTGTACTCCAGAGAAGGTCCATCTCGGGCCCACTAAATGTATATGGTTTGACCTGTGCAGCCAGCTCTAATTAAAACCCTGGATAATGTCACTATTTCATGCATCCATTTTTGGACAAAAATATATCAATCCTAGAATCTGTAATGAGCGTTGAGTTACACTGACATACATCATTAACAATAGAGGGCAACAGAAAATTGGCTTCCTAACAATAGTGCCACACAACTATGACTGTAAAGGCTTTCAATTTCCCATGTAACTAACTTTTCAAAATTATGTCATTGTGAAGAAGTTCACTTTTCACCTAAGCGATCAAAAAATACCACTTGACCTCGCCATAACCACTCCAGACAACACCTGCAACTACATCCAGAGTCAACCCGAAAGGTGTGAAAACATTTAGTGGTGAGAGCATGTCTGTGTATGTTTATGCATGTTAGAGGGGGATGACAGCTGGTTAGCAGTGGGGTGGTAATAAAGTAGTCCACCCCTTTGTTAAGAATGATGAGCTTGTGTGTGTGTGACGGGAGGATCAGGAGGCTGGTAGTGAGAGTAAAGGAATGTAACCCAGCCTCTCAGTCCCTCCATATGACGCTAATTGCAACAGAACGGGGATGGCCTGTGCTGCTTGTGTACACCATTGTTATTCCTCAGCCTATTGTCTGCGGCCTTCTGACAATTGCCATCTGAATGAGAGCTTGTTAAGCCTGGCAGATCCCCATCATTAGACCCCTTTACACCCATTGTGATGCAGCACTGAGGATACTGTAGGGCTATCAGTGACTTTAAGCAGGACTGTGGCCACGTACACAGTAACACATATATATATATTTTTTTCTTTTTCTGGCTGTCCATCCACACAAAAGCCAGCATGTTCCACCTTTGGATGCCTCTCATAGACTCTAGACTCTTATTTAACTGAGGATGCAAAAAGAATTTTTGGCCCATGAGACACTACAACCCAATGGAGAACTGTTATGTATTGCTTGTGTTGTCTGTATCCATTAGGGATGGGGATGTAAAACTATTAAATATCGCAATAAAAAAAATCTTGTACCCGACTGTGGTGATATCTACCATGATATTACATGGTTAATTGCTTTTTAAAAATGTTTTATTTAGTTTAATTTTACTTTATAAAAGAGACTTCTACTGACTGTTGCATTGTTTTGCATCTGCATAAACATAATTTAAACATTAATTGCCAAAGACAATTGATATCATTTTTTTGCACGTGCTTATGTCATGTCTGACTACTTTTATTTTATTTGATTAAAGAAGGAAAGCAGAGGCACTCTAAATTAAAAGGAAAAATTATTTTCTATGAACAAAAATTCATCAAATTTATTACTTACAAGGGACGTTTTTTGACATCTGACATCTGTCTGTTTTTCAATATCACAATACATATCCTGTACTATTATTGTACCTTGTTATCGTCACATCCTTGGTATCCATAGATTAGACTTATCTTTTTGGTCACTGTTAACTTTAAAAAGAATGTGTTGGTGTAAAAAATAATCCAGGTACAATGTGATGATGTCTACCTACAGTTCAAAGCAAATTGTCAGTCCAACAATAATGTTGAAAAACTTTCAACCAAGTTGAAATTCATCTTAGCCATCTGATGGTCAAAGTAGTCCATTTCTTTTTTAGGCATCTTAAGGGTTAAAATGTTTTAAGTGCTTCCATGTGGAAGCATTGGCAATAGCATATTTTGATGTTTATGATGTAAGAGCACTAAGGCTGTAACTAATGATTATTTTCATTATTGATTAATCTGTCAGTTATTTTCATGATTAACCAATTAATCATTTAGTCTATAAAATGTCAAAAAAAGAGGCTCATCATAATGTTTCAGAGCCCAAAGTGACGTCTTCAAATTGCTCCTTTTGTCCAACCAACACTGCAAAACCCAAGGAGAGCAAATGTTTGACATTTTTGCTTAAACAATTACTTTACTTACTTTTCTTTTGATTGTTTAATTGACTAATCATTGCAGCTCTTAAGAACATCATGTAAACTTAAGAAGTACCTGGAATGAAATCACTGGTTGCTGGTGGTGCTAAAGCAATTTTCATGTGCACCAACCAAAACTGGAGGTAGAAGAAGAGATTTGGCCACCGTCAGAGGTTCAGTGTGGATGGAGCCTCATCTAACATGATCAAATTCACCTGCATTAGTGTGGATATCCTGAGTTAGATAAACTACTACTTGCCAGTTTATGAGGTACACCCCAGAGGCAAATACTGAACTTTTTAATCCACAAAGCTGAAAAATGGCTGTTTTCTCACCTTTTAGAGATATATGCCTCTCACAGGACAGTGATGCTAGACATTAAATGGTCTTATAGACCATGATGCATTGCTGAAGATTAAACTAGCCACAGTGGCCTAAAGTAGCTAAAAAGATCTCAACCATAAACATCTACAGCAGTAAACAGCAGTAACATTAATGCAATAATATTAATCCAGAAACATCAGACATAATAACACTGACAGGGAACATTTCACTGCAACATCCATACTTTTACTTGCATTTGCATTTATCAGATAATATTTACATACTTTTACTTTAGTAAGATTTTGTGAATGCAGGACTTTTACTTGTAGTGAAGTATTTTTACAGTGTGATGTACTTTTGCTCCAGTAAAGGATCTGAATACTTTTTACACTCCTGGTCACCTAAGAGGAGTAACATCACGTCCACATATTGTCTGGACAGACAGACAGACAGACAGGCTGGTCTCCACAGAGGCTGCTGCAGGAAAGTGTTCACTCTCATATGAACACGTGTTCACGCGCGACGCGGTTATCTTTTCGGAGCTCCAGATTATAAACGCTGTTACACGTTGGCGCTGATCAAACGTGACAAATACTTATATTTAATTTTCTGACTCCTTGTGTCAGACACAATGTCACAGAGCAGCCCTGGATGTGTCTGTGAGAAGGACACAGACAGACAGACTGCAGCACAACTAACATCAGACAGACAGAGGAGGAGCATCAACTTAACGTCACTGTGAATGAATGATAATAAAACTCGTAGAGGAGGAAACACAAGTTGACCTGATTACTGTTCACTCTGTTCACCTCCAGGATGTTATTCTGTCTTTAGGTCTGCTTTATCCTCTCATTAAAGTTGTAAACATTGACACATGCTTTGACACGAGGGGGAGGAGGGGCCCTTGCGTACCTCACAGGGCCCTACAGGACTTGCGTAGTGTGCTACAGGGCCGACCGGCTCTGATTATGTGTCTTGCACCTGCAGTTTCACCTGAAGTATCTCATTTCTGTTGGCGGCTCCTGCTGCTGCTGATGCACAGCTTTCTGTGGACCATGCCATCGGTGGCTTTTTTAAAAATTGAGGATGTCCATGAGAATGAAATGCTTCTTCTTCAGGGCAGGATACAGAGGTTACGCCCCCGATGGTGGCGTATTACTGCTTCTCTGTACTCCAGTACTGCACAGTGACACACGCAATGCAGTCAGAGAGAGACTGAGAGAATTTACTTGTACAATGTAATTTTCAAAACGTAAAAGATGCGGGGCTTTTGAGAAAACATCCGGGGATTGAGCCTCAGTAGCCACCCCCTAAACCCGCCTCTGGGCAGGACTATTCTAATCACACTGATGCACAGTGGTTTCTACTTATGATCTGCACAATATTAAAACTATAATATGGAGAAAAAAATTTACTTTTTTTTAAACCATTGAAACAAATGTGAAATATATCTCAGGCCTTTTGGAAACATCTTGACCAAACAATCTTAAAATAATTTCACCATCTTTTCCCCTGGCGACAATTGACAGCATCACTCCAATGAACGTGACGCCTTTTTGTCCACCCAAGTTTGGTCACGGACGTACTATGGACACAAACAGCCAGCTGGCCTGCCTTGCGCAGTGTGCGGCTCAGTCTAGTCTCAGTCTCCCTAAAGCAAGCATCTGGAGGCCCGGGGAGTGAATACAAGTGTGAATATATTCATCCCCATGCTGCTTTGTTAAATCTCTGGGCGTAAAGCCGTTGTACCCCCGTGCCCTCCTGGGTGACCCCCAAGGATCAGAGACCAGGTTGTCGAAACATTTGTAACATTTGGCCAAAGCAAATCTCAGGCTGCCTGTTGAATTGAAGCTCAGACCAAAGAGGGGAGAAAAAAAATCCCCCTGGAACCCTCAAAACACTCCTTACACTGGACCAGGACCCCCCTCTCGTTCCTTATCCCTCACGCACACACACACTCACACACCGAGCATGGAGGCTCAACCCCTCACAACCTCCAGCAAATCCCCTTTATCTTTTCCCAGCCAGATGGGGCCGCTGGAATAATAGCCGAAGCCCAATGAGTTCCATTCAATTTGTCATGCCGTCTAAAGGAGCTTGTAAGCTTCCCATTTGCAGTTATGTTATAGTAACCATGGGAGGCTCTGCAGTGTTAGGACTTAATTACCTCCTAATAGCTGTTGTAGAGATAAAGCCCCCGGCCAGCATAACCTAAGACTGTCCAGCCCCTGAGACACACAGGCCTGAAGACTCCCTCAACAGCCAGGATCCACACGGTTCATCATGTGTTGGACGGCCTGCACCCGCCTACATCAGTGACCTCTTCACCCCACATGTACCTGCACAGATCTGAAAGAGCTATGTTGGCAGATTAGATACTCCCCCGAGGATCTCAGTTTAGGTGGAGCTGTAACTGTTTGTAAATTACTTTGTTAAAGTACTTTTATTTTTAAGGGACAGTTTTCTCATGAGCCTTCATATCTATTTCTACAATGTATCCTGGTGTTTCAAGGTCAATTTTTGGCCACCGAACTATCTGTCAGTTGGCCCACCACTTGGTCCAGACTGAATTATCTCAACAACTACTGGATGGATTACCTTGAAAGGTGGAACAGACATACAACAGGACTAGTGTAAAGCTCTTTTTACTTTTGAATGACATTTTCTTGTGAATGAAATGTGCCCACAAACTGAGCAGAACAGGCCACTTTCTATGACAACCCTGGGGGCAACAATTAGATTTATGGTCAGATCTCAGGATTATGTGCCTTCTCATGAACAGGTGGCATTCATTAGGCTGAAACAAGAGACTTTGTACAGTTAAGAAAGCTTCCTGAATCTGACTTGGAACTTTCCTATGAGCAAGCATCACCAAAAACAGGAATTTTAGGATAAGAGTACAAAAATGTTTCGACACTTGATTTCCTGATTGTTCATTTTTGGGTCAGTTATCCCTTAAAGAACATTACAGAAGTCACATGATGTTTAACACATGGGAAAATCAGTTTGGTCAGGTTTAGGCACCCAAACTACTTGATAGGATTAAGGAAAAGATGATGACAGTTAAATTTAGTACATTAGGTTCAGCAAGTCATGTGACATATGACAAGTGACTATACTACTCTGGGTATCAGTACTCAATATCTTTAAGGGATCAATTGATATAACCAAACAATACCTGTATCTAAATCTTTTGGTACCCTGATTTTGAAAAAAAAAAAAAAAGCTATTTATATGGTGATTGCTTACAGCCAATCAGCGCAAGCATTTTATGTGAAGAACCTTCAACAAAAATGAATGAATGAAGTACACCATTGATATCTACATCACTTTAAGGGCACTTGTATCGTAAGTTTTAAAATGATACCCTGTCCTACATGTGACATAATGTAAAACTTTAAACCTCCTGGGTGAAAGTTTGTCTGTCACATCCATCCACTCCACCTCCTTCATGAGCAGACTCTCTTGCTGTTCATACCACTCCCTCATAATTACTATGGCCAGTAGAGGGCCTGAGCACACACACACATAACAGCCAACAGTTTTTGATTGGCCAGGTCAGTGGTCCCATGTCCTTAATCCAACTGATAATTTGTTTCACCTGGTGAAGTTGTTGCTTATTAGCATACTACATCAATCTGGGACAGGGGAAGACAGACACCTTCAAAATGTTTGTTTAAACTTTTTATCTTTCTAAGCTCAGAAAATAATCACTTGTTTGATTTAATTCATTCTGTTTTCTCGTGTTTATTGTGATAAACAAAACATCCTCTGATCATTAGTAATTATTGCATTGCTCTTTTCACCTTCCTCTCACTGAAAATGATTTTGATATGTGGTGTGTGTGTGTGTGTGTGTGTGTGTTTTAACAGAAATGATGATTTTTTTTGTTTGTGAAAGCATGCAGAAGTTGTGACCTAGGAACACATCTCCCTCAAACCATATGCTCATTCAACAACATGTTGCCATCCATAATGTGTTGTAATGAAAGAATCAGTTCTAATGACTTGAATGAGATAGGATGAAAACTATTATTCCACATATTACTCCACTTCCTGCACTGCCACTTAACTTTCTCCTTAAATGTACAGTAAATCGCTAGTTTAGGAGAGTGGCATGTGAATCAACTAGCACCAAAGTTACACGCATACTAAAACACACACACACACACACACACACACACACACACACACACACACACACACACACAGTGTAACAGCAGTGGAGGTGGCAGGCGGCATCTCACGTTCCTCACTACAGATTTCAACAAAAGCGAGAATTTTGCTTCATTTCGTTCCAAGATTTCGCAGAGAAAGGGATCGAGGGGGACAGCCAGGACATTATTCATGTCTTTCAGTTCATTTGGCCTCGGCCGGTCAGCTCCCCAGACAGAAAGAGAAACCTTCTCTCGTGTTTTTCCACCCTCCTCTCTTTTCTGCTTTTTTTGTTCCCTTTCTTTTTTATTTTGGAGGCAGATTAGCAGGATTAAGTATGGCTCACATATGCTCCTCCTCACTATTGGTATTCACCACGGCACCGGGCCTACCGCCACCCAGACTGATGGACAGCAAGAGGAAGAAAGATGGAGAGGATGGCAGTGAGGTGGAGTGTAGTTGGTCAGAGTCAAAGCTGGAAGAGAACAGGAAACGTTGCCCACATACTTTTGCTTTTTGGCTGTTTTTCACAGTTTGGTTTGAGCCTCTTAGCTCCAATCAATTGAAACTTTAATGCTACATCATGCTGTACTGTACAAAGATATTTTCAACGATAGTGCTTCTAAAGTTTAGTCAAGAGGTTGAGTTTCTCTATTGCTTCAATATAACAATACCATCTGTGCATAAAGACAGCACCGTGAAGAAATAGTTTTCGGGGTTTGGTGTTGAAGAACTTGACTGGCCTGCACAGAGAGAGCCATGACCTCAACCCCATCCAACACCTCTGGGATGAAAAAGACCTCCTCACCCAACTGTGTTGGACCTCACTAATGCTCTTGTGTCTGAATGGGAGCAAATCCCTGCAGCCAGGTTCAAAATCTGGTGCAAAGCCTGAAACCAGAAGACTGGAGGCTGTTGTAACAGCAGCTGAATGCTCATGGGAAAACAGGTGTAATGTATTTATTTATGTATTCATTTATTTATGTATTGAGAAAACAAAGAGATATTACAGAAGATAATATTTTAATCAGGAAATGTATTTGCCTACAACAAATCTTTATTTTTTTAATTTAAAATTTAAAAATTAAAAATTTAATTACCACTACAGAGGGCTTTGAGGTCATCTATCTATATATCTATATATATATATATATATATATATATATATATATATATATATATATCTTTTTTCTTTTCTTTTTTTTCAAGTGATGAATTGCTAAAATCTATCTGGTTATATCATGGTGTGTTGTGAACATACACACAGACAGTTTTGGACAGGTTTTCAGTGATACGTCATATTATATATTGTATATGACAGATTAGGACTTTTCACCATTTTTATACAACTCCCTTGAATCTGAGATTTTTTTTTCTTGCAAACAAATAAGTTTGAGTAACTTTTAGCTTCCTTCACCTGCGGTCAGCTGCTGCATTACATTGTGGTTTATTGTTTGGATGAACATGAATAATGAGTGTCAGATAATTTAGGGAAAACCCTGAAAGATGCTGCAGTTGTGCTGCTCTGATCATTTAGTTTGACAGCTGAAGTGATATCAACAAGAAACTGGATTGAAAAGATTGATTCCAAAATTGGTCATATTTGTGACTGTATTTTGGATTCTAGTCCATTTTTCATCTGCACTGACATTATTTCCTAAGAGATTATTATTGTTGGTTTCCCCTGAACCCACAAGTGGGGTTAGGAATTGTGACCTCAGTATTGCTAAAATCCCAGCCACAGACCTGCACTGCAGTATTGTTGTGGCAATCTGGGAAATATTTCTGACCAATGTATGTAACTATACTGCAAACTGCTGGATGGAGGGGTGAAATGCACTGGAGAGCTTATATGAAACTGCTATATGAAACATACTAAAAATTGTATTTTCTCTGATCCACATCAGGTTTGTTAAAGAATAAAGTTGTACAAGTGGGAGAGCACAACCCCATTTATCTTAATTTGGATGATGATTTTTAACATCACTGGCAGCTGCTCTAAATTTTGGAATTTAAATATCACAGCTTTCAGGAAATTTGGGGAAATGTACCCTATGATTTTTTCTTTCTTTTTTTGTCTTTTTTATTCCATGGGTAAAAGTAGTTTTTCCTCATAATTTCGTAACACAGAAATTATCAACCTTGGTTTGAGAGCCCAGTAAGGGTTCACAGGATATTTCCAAAGCTGATGGTATACCTATATTCATTTTATAGATTCATAATAAATGCATGAAATGTACTATCATCTTTCATATAACCAATTTGGAGTTCATTTCAGGCTCCTAAATACTGAACAAGAGCATTTCTATCTCGCAGCTTTCCAATAAAATAGACACATAACTTATTGTAAAAGTAATCTGAACCTGTTAATTTGCTTGCTTACACTTTTGTTATGTTTTTAAAATGTACATGTTTTCTTAATATATTATTTTTTAATGCATTGTCTAATAAAATAAAGGGTTAAAACTCGTTTTTAATCTGTGGTTTGAGATTAAGATTTTAATATTTCTGAAAAAGCTTGTGAGAATTCAGACAAAGCCTCGATAATTTCCGAAAGATATCAGTAATTTTACAAGCTAATTAAATGGCTCTTAAATGATGAAGAATAATGTGAAAGATTATGAAAGCCTGTATCTTCTCTCTGTGTATCTCACTTTGTGAATCCTGTGCAACAGTGAGACTGTGGGAATGTCTAATGAAGCAAGTGGTGGCACAGATACAAACCTCCTGATTTAAAATGCCACTTTAACCGCCTTCATTACCATAATCTTATTTAACGGGAGTAAACACGCGAACGCAACGGACAGAGGACGAGAGGAGAAAACAAGCAAATATAACGATGAGAAAAAAACAAGGAGGGGGCAGTGTGTGTGTGTCTGTGTGTGTGTGTCTGTGTGTGCGCGCGCGCGCATGTGTGTGTGTGTGTGTGTGTGTGTGTGTGATAGCACTCACCCCAAATAAATGACTTTGATTCTGTGACATTGTTGGTGGATCGATGCGACACCTGATCGACGGTTACAGTCCTGGAAAATATTCGTTTCTGATTGGCTGGCAGGTGACCATTACAATCGAACATGACCCCGCTCAAACAATGTTCGAAATCAGTGCGCGAGGTATATTAAACTTCGGATAACCATGGCAACGCACATCAGTTTGCAAACCATCTGATCACAGAAAATAAATAGGCATTAATTTTAAATTTTAGGTTATTTCAGTTTTTAATTGATAATTTAAATATATATTGATGATTTAAAAAAAATAATATGTATATACATGTATATATGTATATAAATACATGCCCACCTGAAACTTTTTTCTTTAAATAATGTTGCTTCATATTCAGTTTGTTTTATTATTTTTTAAACTAGAAAATCAGACATTTCCGATCACAAACAATTATTCTAACTTAAAGAATTGCAGAGCGCTCCGTAGAATGAGTTAGGCATATTATCTCAAACTTTTATTTTGTCAGTAGTCTACAGAGAGGATATTTCGAGCCCAGTCTTATGAAAACAGATCATATTGTAGAGGCAATTAGCGCTGATTGCGTGTGACTGCACAGTACGCCTACAACTTGTCATATTTCGGGACAATGCTGCTGTCAGTTTCAGTTATGTCCGAAAGTAAATCTCCGGTTTGGGCCCTTCTGTCAGTCAGAGGCCGTCTGAGCAGCAGCCAGCAGGCCACACTGCTATCACTCCCGGCAGAACTAATTGAAATGTTACGGATCATAACCGTTAAAAACAATTTTGCACACTTCATTAATTAACGTTAAAGATGCACTTCAACAGCAGCTGCTGGTCGACAGCGGGTAAAAACGGAAAACAGTGTAGTAACTTCAAAACTGCAAGCAGGAAACATATTGCGCTGCTTATTAGGCTTCGATCCGTTAATACTGTTCATTTGAAGGGGCAACGTGATTTTATGGTCGGATGGACGACAGTACGGAGGGTTTAATAATAAAAATAAAAAATAAAAATGAGAAATGAGGGACTAATGTTAAAATAAAATAATAATATCGATATAATAAAATACTGTATGATGATAAAAATATTATTTTAAATTAAAAAAAACTATATATATCTTTATTTTTTGAAGTCATGGTTTCGGCACCAAACGAATTAATTAGGTTATCGTTTATGTAAATATTTTAAATTAGTTCTGATTTATTACTTTACTGCACAGATCCTGTATAATACAGACACTTATCACTTATGAAGGGCAAAACGCGCCTTATTCTCTATTATTACAATAAAACCCGTCCACACGCGGGCCAACATTTTCACAAGAAGGGGCCATATGTAGGATAGGAGGGAGTGTGTCTGATTTCACTTAATGCTGCTGTGTGTTGGTAATTACATCAGACTGGAGGACCCTCTGTCACCCTCCTCCCCTCCTCTTTACCCCCCCTCCTCCCTGCACGGAGCTGATTGGTCACAGGGAGGCAGTCGGGACAGAAACTGCGTTGTCCTGGTGACCCGGCCTCTGTGAGCTCCAGCTCGCTATAAAACCCTGTGGTCGCACGCAGGCGTGCCAAATGGGCTGTCAGACGCGATTTGGAGTAACAAGTGGATTTGACGTTTAGGTTTTCTCATCCTCATCGCGCTTGGAAACACTCTCGGTACGTATCTGATTATTTGTTTTTATACATTTTAATGAACAATTAGTGTAATCTTAGAACAGAACTTATATGACTGTTGTCCTGTTTATTTATATCAAACCAGCGTAGAAAAAATATGGGCACTCATTGCTAACGTATCTTCTATTCCTCAAACGATGATCCAAATAATATAAAGATAAAAAAAATATATACATAAAGCAAATTTGCCAGAAAATTATTTGTGTATAAAAATAAAAGTTTCCGGATAAATGTTCCACTTTAACGTTACTAATTAATCCAACGCCTAATTTAGTTTTTAGATAAACCTACTTTTAAACACAAATTAGCGGGTAAATCTTCAATAACCTTTTATCACAAGCACTTGTGATCCCCAAAAACTGGAAATTGACTTTTGCAGTGGAGGGATGAGATGTGGATTTTTGGGTTCAGTAAATTAACTAGCAAAGTTTTTTCCCTCTTCAGATCACCGTGCTGGGCCAGTACCATGGACTCAGATACGAGCCGCGTGTCTAGCAGACCGTCCTCTCCCGAGGTGGACGACATCTTCCTGTCCACCCTGAAGAAGTCTGTCCACGGCTTCTCCGGCGCCGTGTCCTCCACACAGAGTGACTCTCCGTCAGACATCCCCAGTATGCGCGGCCTCTCCACCGCAGATGAGGAGTCCCTCGCCCTCCGGCTGGCCAAGAAAGACCGCAAACTCCTGTCAGAGAGCGAGCTGCAGTCCATCCGCCTAAAGATCAACAGCCGCGAAAGGAAAAGAATGCACGACCTCAACGTAGCCATGGACGGGCTGCGGGAGGTCATGCCCTATGCGCACGGACCGTCGGTGCGCAAACTCTCCAAAATCGCCACCCTGCTCCTGGCGAGAAACTACATCCTGATGCTGAGCAACTCGCTGGAGGAGATGAAGCGGCTGGTCAGCGAAATCTACGGCAGCAGCGGACACCACGGCGGCTTCCACCCGTCAGCCTGTGGGACTATGACACACGCAGGGCCCGTGCCGGGACACCCCGCGGCTTCCCACACCTCGCACCCCGCGGTGCACCACCCACTCCTCCCGCCCGCGGCCGTCTCCAGCGCCTCTCTGTCCGCGCCCAGCATCGCCGCCGTCACCTCGGTCAGACCCCATCATGGACTCCTCAAAGCGCCCGCTGCAGGTGCGGGGCCGCTGGCCAGCAGTTTCCAGCACTGGGGCGTCGGTACCGGGATGCCGTGTCCGTGCAGCATGTGCCAAGTCCCGCCTCCGCATGTGTCCAGCATGAGCACCGTCACCATGCCGAGGCTGGCCAGCGACTCAAAGTGACTCCAAACTAAACGGAGACGAACTTTTGCGGTTGTCACAGACTCACTCTCCACACGTTGTCACGCTTTTTATTTATCTCTGTTGCTGAATCTCGTCGGAGCCAGTAAAGACCAATGCGTTGATCTTCCTCAGTGGGACTTTGGGGTTTTGCAACTAACTTAGTGTTTTATGGTAATTAACCTCAATTGTAACAGGTGTTTCTTCAGAGCTCCCAAAGCACAACAAACCTTCAGCTTACTGGAAATCTTTGATGGCCCATGCATGTGTCTCTACAGTTATTTAAAGATCAAGCTGAATCACTGGTGAAGTTGCTTTTCCGTTCTGGGGCCCGCAGGTGAAAAGGTCCCAAATCAAACTACAAGTGTAGAGTGTAAATATGTAGATGGATTATTATGTTTAAATAGTGGGAGATATTATATATTAGAGTCTTGTTAATGTGTGGGGACACTCCCCCACCCCGCACACGTTGCACCTGCTTTATTCTATCCGTCTTATTCAATGCTTCTGTCCTTATTTTCTCTCCAGTAGGCTGTTTTTCTCTGTCCGACGCCAACAATGACCACTTCTTTATTTTTTTAATAAAAAAATGAAAATGATATTTATTTACTTATTTTGGACGGGAATTTCAGATGAATCTCTGATTATGTTGGGGTTTGAAATGTAAAATAAAGACGATTAATTGAAAAAGTCTGGTGATTTTCTTTTTCTTTCTTTCTTTCTTTTTTTTTTTTTTTTATGAATGGTTGAGTAGCTGACACGGGGACGAACATGTCACACTGGGGTGTAAAGCAGCACTGATTCACCAACAGGCCTACAAATCAATGAAACACTGAAAATCAACATTATTACAAAGAATAAGTAACTTCACGTCAAACAAACAAATCTCAGCAGTAATTTTTTAATGTCGAAATACACTTTCAACAGCAGACTGCTATTTTTTTTATCCATTCTGAGTGAGGAATATTGGCCTAAATACACTTTTTAACACTAACAAATTCAGAATTTCAGGATTTAAACGGCGTTTATTATGACTATTATGACTGAATGATTATTAATTGTTAATTAATGACGATTATTTTAACCATCCAGGCGATGCTTAGGTTAAATGAAACCTTTGACAGAGGAATCATATAAAGAAACGTCCATCTCTCAGTGGCTTTCATTTACCTTAGACCCGTCATTCATTTAAATGAAATTAGAGATTAGAGATTTTCATGGTTCTTCTTGATTTTGAGTAAATAAACAAAAGATGATGACTTCATTTCATTGGAAGTTCTTCTATAGTGTAAATCCAAGACATATCCTCAGATATATAATATTATTATATATGCACATATACACACACACACACACACAAACACACACACAAACACACACACACACACACACACACACACACACACACACACACACACACACACACACACACAATGTATATGTATATGTATATATACATACATACATATATATATATATATATATATATATATATATATATATATATATATATATATATATATATATATATATATATATATATATATATATATATATGTATATATACTAATGAAACAGAGGGTCTTTAATGAAAACAAAATATCAGTTGGAAATTGTCGAATAAAGAAACTTGATACAGTCTTAGTGTTTTGGGATACTCGCGTTTGTGCTCCCATGTATACTTTTCAGAGCTCGTCTCTCCTGCTGGATAATATTCCGACGACAACAAAGTCAGTTTTTGTTATCCACGCAAAACGGTGCTATTTCATCGGCACCTGTCTGTCCAACTGGATTTTGTCCAGGTGTACTTTCATCCTACAGAGAGTCTGTTGTATTGAGCTAAAATATTGACACATTCCATACACTGAATATGTTTTTATTTTCTAACCTGTATGACAAGAGAGTGGCCACGAAAAACTTGTATTTGGAATCGACAGCCTCGCAAAAAAATATGCGTGTAAACAGCCGCTGAAGATGCACAGAAAAGCTCTGCTGGCAGAAAGAAGCCAGTGACGAGTAAAGGCCGGTACACTTTAGGAAAAGGTAGCAGCTGCATAGCAGATTGTGCATGCTGTTGCAATGTTTTCCAAAGGCTTTTGAAGCTGGAACGATATGAACTAAATCTCTGAATATTCATGCACGCATTTGTTTATTCGTCTCATTACTGGAATTGAATTATTCAAAGTCCTTCAGCATTTTGTAGGACGTTTCAGAGAGGAAGAGGTCATTTGGTGCAATACGACAAAAATACAGTCTATTTACAGGTCAGCTGTAAGACAATCATTCTTGAAAAACTCTCAGGATGTAGAAGAATAGAAGAAAATTCCTTAGAATTTCTCTGCAGCTATTTATACTTTAGTTTTAAAAATGTACTTAATGATTTATACATTTTTGATTATGGTTTTATCACAGCATTCAAGACAATAGCACAAAAGACAATATTCTCTATTCTTTTTGTCTTATTTTCTTCCTCTCCTGCAGTCAGATGGATCCATACTTAGGGACACAGAAGGCATCACCAACTGCAGCCAAAAAAGGAGGAACTTCCAACCATCACTATTGCTCATTTTTCCATATGTTCTCAAGGTGGATGTGACTTAAACTATGTCAGCATACTGTTGCATTCTGCAAGAGACAGAGAAGAAGAAGTAGTTTATGAGAAAGTTTTGTTTGTAAATTCCATCAAAAACTTTCATGTCATACAGTTTTTCCCCCTCAAATGGTTTACAGGCCCTCAGTTGTATGTGGCTTACTCACAATGAGTAAAGGAGTGCAGGGCCTTCTGTCAAATCACAGCATTTTGCATCCCTGGTAAAACTCATCATAAGACACCTCAGTTAGTCCCCATCCAGAAGCCAAGATAGTTTGATAATTTAATGTAGCTACAAGACACAATTATTCACTCACAACCTGACACATCTGGTGATATTCTGTAGGTGATGAACTAGAGGTAGACATAGTGGGTGCAGAAGAATTGCTACACTAACAGGGTAATTACTTCCTTTTATTACAAAACAACAGTGTGACTGAAGGTGACTAACAGACTGATAACACAAGAGTAAGGATTAACACACAATAAGCCACACAGCTGTTATGAGAAATAATGAAACATTTTGATGGCACATAAAGGCATATTCTGTATGATAATTATTCTTAGATCATTTGCTTTACCTCAGGTGTCTTAGCCCCAGAGAAATCCTGCACCATTTGCCAATCATCTTGCAAAAATAATTAGACGTCCCTCTCCCCCAATTCCCTCTTGAGTCAAACATTCATCAATTCCACTTACAATAACTACTTATAATAACTCAGATAAGGACAGCAAGGTCCAAGTTTTGTTGCTCAGGAACTGATTCTAAATGACAACAACCATCTGAACATGAGAAAAAAATGTATATAATGTCAGATCCCATCATGTAGTGAGAAGACTCCTCATGCCCCATAGGCTATAAGACACAGGGAGGGGTTCCAGTGGTATTGTTTTACTGCTGCAAATAAATGAATTCACAACAGAAAACAAAAACTCTGCAATCAATCATCTGATCCACTTCCTCAATAAGCTACGCACAACGTATTAGTTATTCTACCTGGAAAGCCTGATTCAGTAATTAATGTCCTTCCACGTTGCCTTTCTAGACGGCAAGTCGACAACTTAACTCACACAGCCAAACATAAAGCAAGTGCAATAACACAAGACATTGCAGGCCAGTTAACATGACTGTCCACTCCAACAGCAAGAGGACCAGATCAGCGTCTGTCTTGTAGCCTTTTATTTCACAAAGCTCTCCCCAACAACTAAAAGCCAGTCCTACGTTCGCTCTTGTCCAGCAGCCTCTTGCTTGGTCACTTTTCTTATGTTTCACTGTCAGCGTCAGCGTTAAGTAAAAATGTATTTATTTATTTGCCCTGCAATATCTACTTGTAGCAATTAAAGCATGGCTACCATTTTTTACTACCCCTTATATTTAGGTGCTCATGGCACTTGCTGAAATATATGTGCTCTTAGGTAAATATTCAAATATTTACTTTATGGCTTTTTGGGATGTTTTCTTTTTCAACATTCAACCAGAACTACAATCCTTTCCTAACCATAACCAGCATCTTTAAAGGCCTTAAACCCTAACCATGTGTTGGACGAAGGATATCAAGCCTAATATCTACTGTCGCAGTCCTACTCATTGTGTGCTTTATCCATCATCCTCTCTCTGACTTCAACAAGACTGGAACAATGTTTTCTACAGAATTTCTAATATTATTTATAGCAACATCTGTGAATATCACAACTGAAGGACATGTGAGTGAAATATTCCATAGGTTTTAAAGTATGTTCCTACAGGAAAGGAAAAATTCAAAATAAGATCTCATCTTTTTCTAACCTGTCTCCTCTGTATAGATTATCTCAATTTAAGACTAATATGAGACTTTGACCATTTTCTCATACTACTTACTTTTTTTTAGTCTCACTACACTTATTTTGTCTTAAATGAGAACTTATATTTGCTTCAGTGGTGAAATTAAAGTGTAATTGCTCCACACAGTTGTCAAGAGAAACCGCTGAGACACCTATAAGCTCAGAAAAAGATCTTGTGGAGAAACAGATGGGACCTCAATAAACTTAAAATAAGAATCTAGACAAAGACGAGACATATGTTATTCAGTTGTGATATTTGCCAGCACTGCTTCTTAAAAATGGCCAACCATCATCACAATAAGAGTTCATTTGTACATAAATGAACTTTTTTTGATCATTTTTACAGCAATTTCCACATCCCTCAATATTATCTTCATGCTTTATTGAAAACATATGCACGTTACTCTAAATAAGAAATAAATTCATACAGAATGAGTAAACAGAACAACATAGGACATCTTAGCCTAATTCATAAATGAGACTAAATAAGTGCATACAGACGGAATTAATTGGCTCGTTTTTTTCTGCTCATCATTAAAACAATATACACATTTTAAATTATTTATAAAAGGTGTACTGCTGATATAAACCTTAAATTTGCAGTATTTGTTCCATAGTTTTTTTAAATTTATTTATTTGGGGACCCAAATAAAATCTCCTGTGACCCGCCTGTGGGTCCTGACCCAGTCTTTGGGAATGACTGATCTACATAATTTATCAAACCCTTCATTCCCTGTGTGGAAGCACCTCCATCGGTTATGTTTTACCATTCATTTATCAAGATAAACTCAACATAAACAGCAGTTATAGCTTTTAAAATAAGTGACAGCTCTAATTAGTTGTGTTCATTTATGCAACTAAAAATATTGTTAGTCCACAATGATGAATAGATAAAAGTAGTTACATTGATTTGTTGTCTGACAGTCATGAGAGAGTTTTTCTTTTGTACTCCCCAAATAAACATGAAGCTAAAGTTAAAGGAGAAACTGTCTGAGTAGCATCTTTTCAGCTCTGCCTGAACATTCTGGCCAATAGCAGCTGGGCTTCACATGCCTGTGACTGGATTTGAATAAACAGCTCCTTATCCACTGTTGGTGGCAGGCTGACTTATCCATTGATGCTGAGAGTCTGAGGTTGATTCTGTGACAGTTTAAATATTCATAACTTTGGACAGAAGGGGAGCATCAGTCTTACACTGTTGTAACTGGATTTAAACCTCCCTGAAAACACTGCACAGATGTACACTCTTTCAGCTCCACACATCATGTTGTGTTAGCTGAAGGGATTAAAGATTGGTGGGATGCATCAAAGGTGGCGGAATAACAGAAAGAGAAACAGAGTCTATGATGGAGCAAAGGAGGAATAAGGGAGAGAAGATAAACAAACAGAGAAGCTGTCAGAGACAAAGGCAGGATTTAACACTTACAGGGGAATAAATTGAGCTCTAAGGTGAATATGAGACCTCAGAGGTCGCTCTTTCCCATGGGACACACAGCCTCATCTGCTCACCCTTAACCACCATTAAACACTGTGATGGAGTCTAACGCATACAAAGAAACACTGACTGATGGGCTTGATAAGCAACAATTGGTTGCTTAGCTGAGTATTTAGCTGTTTTTGACAGAAAAATGTGGTATGCTGTTGAAGGAACATTTTGAATTTTTTGGAAAGCGTGCAGGGAAGATGGATCCCTGTTTCATATTTCTCTGTTAAATATGAAGCTACAACCACTTAGCAATTTCTTGGCCAAACCCCCAGTAAAACCATAAATGTTTGTAATAACGTTTCAGTTGTATGATTTTAAGATAGTTTGCTCAAAGCAGATATTCGCACCTCCAGCTATTTCAGATGCAACACTCTTGACGTATGTCCAGAGCTACTGAAAACTGTGATCAATAAACCGTATTGATGAACAAGAGCAGTGTGCAGGATTTTTTTTTTCAGCAAACAAGATGTAACATGCTAAGTGTTGAGCTTTGGAGGTGCTGATAGGTGGATTATATCAAACAGAGTTAGCTTAGCTAGCTTTTTCCTCCTGTCTCCAGTCTTTGTGCCAACTGACTGCTGTAGCTTCACATTTGCAGGAAATGACAGGATAAAACCACGGTATTAATCTTCTTTTCTAAATCTTCTGACAAGAAAGCAAAATAGCTGTATTGACAGACCAATTTGCAAACCTCTCAGTTAATTTTTTGATTTCCAATAGATAGACCTAGATTCACCTACAACTTATCATAGCAATGAAATATGAAATAAATGACATTTTTACCAAATCCAGGCGGGAGTACAGCACATCCAGCACATCTTCCTTGTTCAAAAGAACATTCCACAAGAGAGCAGTCATCTTGATTGTCTACAAAAATGCCTCAACAGCGCTCCTCTATACAATCATCTTGTCAAACGTGCCCCATGTTAGACAAATGATCGTGATTGTGACACAGGCCTGATCGGCTGGAAATCTGTCTGAACGGGAGGAGGACCAGACACATCTGCCAGAGCAAATAAAACATGAGCTCGCAAATTTTTCCTGTGCCCAGGTTACAAAAAAGAAAAACATTGCTTTAAGTATTTGTAATAATTTACTTTTTATTAGCACACCATGCATGACTTAAGGGATGGCAATGTCAGTTTGCTGGTCCATCGCTTTGTCCAAATTAAAATATCTCAACAACATTTGGATGCATTATCATTAAATTAGCTGATGTACAGAGATTTATTTTGCCCCAGGGGATGAATCCTCCTTGTTGACATTTCTGGTTTTAAGTGAAATAAGTGAATCCAACTACTGGATGGATTAACATGGACTTTGGTACAGACTTTTCACATCCCCCTCAGGATCGTAACTTTGATTATCCCCTGACTCTTCTACATCATCAGGTCAAATTTGTCCATTTCTCTCGGCCTCAGCTGGACTTTCTGTATAGTGCTAATTAGCAAATGTTAGCATGCCAACATGCTAAATTAATTAAACTCTGTGCCTCTGTGAACATTATAATTTTGTATTATATCATTGTCGCATGTTAGTTGACTTTTGCATTTAGCTCAAAACAACATGGTTCATGGTTTATAATATTGTAATATAGGAATTTGAGCAAAGCAGCAGTCAGAGAAGACTATCAGTTGATAATTAATCATCTTAATGTATTAGACCACAGAGCACATTGATGCTGATTTACAAAAAACATTACTTTGAAGAGGGTGAATGCAAGTGAACTTAATCTATTGAAAATATGGTGGCTGCTTTTGCATCTCCACTATGAATAAAGCACTGTGTTATGTTTTTTTTTTATATGATATTTATTTCCCAAGGTATTGTGCCCCCAACCTTTTTCTATACAGCAGCCAGATCTGATCCTGATTGATTATAGGTCTGTTCAGCGCTGTGGATTTTACATTAGCAGGTTGTGTTGGAATGATTTGGAAATCATTGCTGGTAGTTGGTCAGTTTTGGTTTGTGAACTGGACCCATGCAGAACACCTAACCTTGCAATACAGTCCACAACCAAAGTTTGCAAAGCGACAGCTACCATTTAGACTATTTATAAATTCATCAGGATATATCTGCTATGCTAGACATTTAACAATACGTGAATGTGTGTGTGTTTGTGTGTCTGTCCAATAATCTATGAACAGCAGCAGATGAACTCCTTGATCGGGTCGATCAATGTGTTTAAAAAGCCCAGAGGGACAAAGACAGAAGGGAGTGAGACAGAGAGTAAAGAAAAGTGAGAGAAACAAAGTAAGAGAGCAGAAGATCCATTGAGTGTGTTTTTTGTGGCTGAAGAATCATCCCCAGTGGCTTTGAAAAGAGGGATAATCCTGTCAAGTAAGCAGACCTTTGGATATTCATGACTGGCCGAGCGGCTCCGCGGACTGAAGCAGGACACAGCCAGGATGGGATTAAACATCAAAGTGAATCTGAGGAGTGCAGGACTGGGACATGAATCAACCAATGCAGAAACACAGAGGTCTCAGAGGAGTGTGCAGGGGGCCAGTGGGGACCAGTTGTCTGGTGGGTGGACAGCACTTTGAATGACTCCAGGATGAGGGGCTCCTAAAGGCCATTCAGGAGAATGATATGGTGTGGTGCGTGCACCTGCCTCCCAATCTGAGAAACATATAAATACACATTTACTAACAAAATAAGTTCTCACTGCTGTCATCCTTCAGTGTGTTGAGCTGCTGAGGATAGGAGTGTGGTGAAAAAAAAAAGATCAACCCCTTTTCACACACTTTCTGTGCTTTTGGTCAGGCCCCTTGTTTCATGGTTTGAATAGGACCCCCAATTCAAATTATGAGGGACCTCTGAATTCTACAAGTAGTTCCAACCAAGCAATCTGATTGGTCAACTAGACATTTAGAATGTGATCAAATCAGTGCTCATCATTAAAATGTTGCTCTGCCCGGAGAAAGGGGACGTATTTGAAACATTTTTATTAATTAAAATAAATCATGAATCACAGCAGGACAATATAGATTATGACCTCCTGTTAGGCTACATCCTCCAGTTAAAATAACATTTGTACAATAATTAAATCAACCATCTTTAATGAATATAATTTACGGTGCTGTTAGATTGTTAGGTGTGTGCCTCCCTTAACCTGAGCGCAATGGGTTTTGTGGCTGCAGTTAAAATGTTGTTTTTGAAAGGCTAAATGCCAACAGATATTGAAAATGTTTGGACACTCTGGCTGAGTTAGTGACACGGTGCCACTAGCTTAAAAATACATGTGAAGATGGTGGACATAGTGGCTAAATTTGTCCATGAAAATGATTCATTTAGTGGATATCTTAGTTACAAGGCTGAGCTGGCAAAGCAGATTTTGTGTTTGAATATCTGGTATTTATTCAGTTTGTGAAGCCCCACAATCTTAACGGTAGCTCAAGTTGGCTGATGACTCAACAGGGACAAGAAATTGTCTGTCGCTAATTGTTAGAAAACTAGATTTCATTACAAAGGAGTTGTACTGATATGACAGATTGTTTTCAAGTTATTAGTCACCCTGTGTGTTTCCAGGGAAACAGACACTATCATCACCGTTAGCATCATTACTGGTACTTAAGTGATTCTTACAAACCTCAGCACAAGTGCTTCACCCTGTTGTGCCATGTTGCTTAAATAACAGACCTTTGCTATCAAACTGTTGCTATAGAGGAAGTTTAAACATGACAATGTATCTGTTCACTAAGACAGGTCCATAAACAGGTCCAGAAATGGTTATCTCACTTTGGAACATCGCCTGTGAACTAACATCAGTGTTGGACCTCACTAATTGTCTTGAGGCTGAGTGCAAGCATATGTCAGGGTATCCATGTACTTCTGGCCTTATAGTGCCCGCCCACATTTATTTGTCCAGGTTATGAGATATCGGCCTCTGAGATTTTGCATTGTAGATTTGTGGTCCTCAAAGGATTGACAAATGACATTGGAACTACATTTTTTCAAGGAAATCGTCCCAAAAACAATTGACAATTTTTATATCCTACAGAACAAAACAAGTGCAAATTTGTCATCAGCATCTGCTGGCATCCACTTGTGTCTTTCCAGTGACTTTTCAGGAAAAACACTCCACTTCCTAAATTTGCTCTGCATCCAGTCTGAATACACCTTAACATGAAAAACTGTAAAGGCAAAGAAAATCAATGTTTTAAAACACTCTCTCTCACGCACACACATCACACCAACATACACAGAGACACACACTGACATAAAGGTAATATTTCTGTAACCAACAAAATGTATGTGTGAGTGTGTGTGTGTGTGTGTGTGTATACCGTGTGGATGATGTTCCATATGGTTTGTTGACCACCTCACACTCATGCCTGTCTCTGGCAGTGGCCCAGCCAGCTCTGACTGCTGGCAGCTGGGATGTTTGGACAAAGAAACTCAACATGACACACACACACAGACACACACACAAGGGTGTGATTCTATGCTAAGTCCTGTCTATGACTTGTCTTACCTTGACAGAAATGGATGCATCGGTGTTTACTTGAACTTTAGTCACAAAAAATGTATTTACACATACCTCACACCAATCAAAAGGATTAACATTTGAAGAGCAAAGGCAAAAACAAGATATGCATAGATAGACAGACGTTTCCAACTTTCACTGCTGATCTGACGAATATTGCCCTGGTGACTGGGGGCCTTGTGGAGCTGTGACATATTGCTAAATAAAGGATATGGTTAAAGTCTGGCTAGGTTTAAGCAAAAAAAACAAAAAAAGGTCTCTCATGCAGCAGTAGCTTAGTCTGTACGGACAGCTTTGGACCCAGAGGGTGGCCAATTCAAGTTTAGCGTGCAGAAGTGCCAGTTCATCTCCTGGGCGAGGAACTTAACTGCTCAGAGTGTGTAACAAGTGGCAGCCCCATCACTATAACACAGGTGTTCTCAAAGTTTGATGACTGAGAGTCAATATGAGGGCCACAAATGAAAACCAAAAAATTAGTTGTAGGATTTGTAATTAGTCTCATGATGGCGTTTAATATTGAAAATTCCTTGAAGGAAAATTCACAACAAAATCAAACAAGAAAATGAATAGTGACAATAAAGAGGGACACTGGGCCATATTTCAATTTATAACAACACATTAGCTACCATTAGATAATAGCTAACATCAGCATAATGAATTTTGACTGAATTTTCACTTTCTTATCAGTTGGGAAGCAGTGAAATGAAAAAGATATGTTGGATTTCTTACGTTTATATGATGTTTACACAAATTGGTGACCATACAAAATTTTTCTGAGGGCTGCTCTTGGCCTGCAGGCCACACTTTGAGAAACTCTGCTCTATATCCCTCCAAATAACTGCATGTCTATGAGACCTGTGCAAGCATGTGTGTATTTGAGCCATATGTTTGTGTATAATGATAACAATATAACTGAAACACTGATTTTCCACCAATAGAGGGGATTAATAAAGTAACCCTTCCTCTTCTTCTTTTCCTCATTCTTCTTCAAAATCACACTTTGTTTACCTGCAAGCTAGCAATTGTTAGGATGCTGACACACTAAACTAAGATGGTACCCAAGAAAAACATTATACCTGCTAAAAAATCAACAAGTTACCATTGTAATTGTGAGCATGTTAGCATGCCGACATTAGCTGTTTTTTCAAAGCTGCATGGTGCTTTAGCACAGTCTCACAAAGCCACAACTTAATAATAACACCAATAATTTTCTTCAGCTTGAGGTTAATTCAGTCCACTGTGATGATTTCTGCCTCCACGGCAGCCATGCCACCATGAGATGTTTTAATAACCACAACCCCAATTTGTCAAGTTACTGAAGCCTGCTATCATGTTGCGCTGCAACATATGTCAGCTCTGAGTTGTTGCTTCCCTGGAGTCCCCTGTTTCATAAATCAAATTAGCACCACACTCTGATTGGCTGTCATCTAATTTATAAGTAAGCTGGACAGACGTATACCAAAATTTGCATCTCTTCTTCAGTCTTAGGTCTGTGTTTAATCATTTATTTAATACAATTTTCTATCATCTGCCACCACACTCTCAGTAGTTAGCAGTCCTCAGTGGGAGGCCAGTCATGAGTTTGAACAACATCTGTGATAAACCTGCTGAAGTTTAATCAGAGTGGAGGCTGAATAGAAACGGAGAGTGGTGCCTGCTTCAGTCTGATCTCTCAGGTCTTAGTGGGGATTTTAATGTGCTGAGAGGCTGTGAGGAGCAGGAGCACAGTGGGAGGTGAATGAGCTGCAGGAGGAGGAGGAGGTTGTAAGGCATAGCAGAGAGATTCTCAGCTGGGGGGTGGGAGGTAACTCAGTGTGTTTGTGTGTGTGATACAGGGTGTAGGCTGACAGATGTGTCCATCAATGCCTGAAAGAATCATCTTACATCCAATGCATCCATCTGGCACGCTGGCGTGGCAAGATTTTGGGAAATACGAACAATGTCTTCAAAAGCAAAATAACATCTTTCTTCATCCAGCAAGTGGGAGAAAATGTTTAAAAGTATAAAGAGATCACTTTTGAACTCAGTTCCACCAGTAGGTGCAAATTCTTGTTGTGTAACTAGTAAAATATATACATTTATGGTTGTATTCTAGAACCCAACATACAAAATATGTCATTGAATTGAACTGAATGTTGAGAAAATGTTAAGGTCCACTTTATTTTACAGTACACTGATGAGATGTAACAAGCTTGTATTAAATTAGAAAAAATAGAAATAATATGTTCTTCATTAGACTGGAGACAGACTCTTTATTAGACTATTATCAGATTTACAACAGAATTGTACTGTAAGCTAATAAGGGTCTAATACTGTTTAATGAGGAACATATGTCCAGTTTTTGTTTAATAATTGAGTAACATTGAGTGTATGGTATCTAATTAGGTTATACTGTCTAATTAAGAACGTATTATTTCTAGTTTTTGTGTAGCTTCATGCAGATTGCAGCTTGTTATGTCTTATTAGTGTACTGTAGGATAAAGTGTGGCCAGTGTTCACAAAATGCTACATAAGATTACTGGAATATTTAATTTTCATGGAATAGTGCAGCCATAAAAAAACACAGTCTTGATTTTTAATCAAGCCTCACATACTGTGACATACTGTGTTGGACAGCAGATCATGATCATGTATTTGCTCTTGTCTCATAGTGTCATTTTTTTCATTTAAAGAAAACTGAGGGGAAATGTAAGCGGAAATTAAAGGTTGTTTGAGAGGTTAAACAGACGAAGAAACAGCCATAGTTTAACAATTAAATACTTAACATAAAAAACATTTTTAATTGTGTAGTAGTATAATGGTCTGTGGGTGTATGGGTGGATATACACTCTGACAAACTCCATAATTGAAACAAATTGTCTGCCTTAAGCAAACTTTTCATTTATCCACTGATCCGATGATCATTCATTCATTCATTCACAGTGCAGCAAACAGAAGCAAGTACAGCATTAGACAGCCTTTACCTCAGCCGTATCTTTTATCTCTTTCTGATGGATCCCTCAGTGCTCCCTATAGTCAGCTGGGAGATGTGATCCCTGCAGCGTGTCCTTGTTCTGCCTCGTGGGGTCCTCCCAGCTGGCTGAGCGTGAAACATGTCCAAAGGGAGGCCCTAAGAACAGTCCCAACCAGGACACGTTCACACAAATGTAGATAGATTAAAAATACTGTTATATACTGGGTTTCTAAGGATTGCTCATAGGCAGAACTACCAAGCCATGTCTGTCAAGACTGAAAATCAGTAAGTACAACCAGATTTTTAAACTCAGCAACTCTTGAGGGTATTCTCAATATGGATAGCCATAGTGTGGATTCATTTGTGAAGAACAAACAGTCAAACAATCAATCAGTTTCTGCATCATTTCTTAGGTGCTCATTAATGTAATCAGATTTATAAAGGATAATTCTTATTACAGCAGCAAAACAAAAGATTAAATGCTGATTTCACCAAGTGAGAATGGGCTGGCTGACACTAAGAAAACAACACCCAAATTGAAACAAACTCAAGATATCCTCTAAAATGAGAAAGAAGAAGGTTTGTCCAAGTGTGCAGAGACACAGTGAGTGGATGTTGTTGAAGTCTAATGTTTGACACTTGATTAAACATTTAAGTTAAGACTTTTCTATGTTACCCAGTGTTCTGCTGGTGAATCAGGAAGACAAACCTCACATTTCAACCCTGCAACGTTTTTTTTTTGTTTTTTTTTGTTTTTTTGTGGTCTCTTTATTTGACAGAGACACATTCAATGTCTGTTCCCCTTTCCTTCACTTTCAGAAGTCTAATTTCAGGGACGTGTACCCTCATCCATCATACTGCTATCAGCTTTCACTTTTAACAGTGACTTTGGTCTCGCTGGACCGCCCTCCATACAGATGGGGATAACCTCTGAAAACCCACCATTGGCCTTGTACCGCTAATAAAACCCAAAAAGAAACATCTCAACCCGCCCCCACAACATTTAGAGTTTAACTGGGGTGCTCCTGGCCTGGAGAAGAAGAAGGAGCTCTGTGTTTGACTTTGGCCAAGGATTCCTGTGGAAGTTTAGTGTCTGTGAATCCATCATTGTCACGGTTAAATAGGATCGGGGGTTTTAAGGATACTTTGTGGGGGACGGGGTTAACTAACACTTTCCTATTAGCAGCCACACTACAAATCCCTGCTGGCATTGTTTCAGAGCGGAACATCTGCTATAACAATAGACAATCACTGGGTTAGGTTATGTTTGGGGTAATTTTAAATGACCGCGACAAAAGATTAGAGCACTTTAGCTGACTGTTGCAAACAAATCAGTCTAAAAGTGCAAGAATATTTTTAAATGTCACAGGATTTTCATTTGAGAGTAACAACTCATCTGGATCCTGCAAGAAAACACCACAGCAAAACAAGCAAAATAAGTGTGACTGAAAGTGTCAGTGGACCACTTAGACACATGAAATATGAATGTGGCAAATGTCCATCTGTATTTAAACAACCGTGACCAACTGAGCGTGTGCAGCTATTGAGCGTGAAGCATTTAGGCTCTCTTTCACAAACGGCCCCGGGGCTTAAACTTTACACCCCTCCCACCTTCATTATCCCTGCCACACTATGATCAGCACCAAATGCCGACTATCCCAGGCCAGCGCTCACAAAGCATGCTGGGAAGGACAAAAGCAGACCTTCAGCCAATTGGTTCCACCTTATTAACAGCTTGTAATCTTCTCATGTCTTTGGCCAAGCCTCACAGAGCAGGAGTTATAGGGCGAATAGACGAGTGTGTCCGCCGTCCCTGCTTTGATGCAGAGCAGCCTTTTCCCTCTGAAAAGTCCTGCTCTGTTATATTTCCATTGTTGGTGCTGCTGCACCTGTTTGCCCGCAGGGACACATGGTGAAATCAGTCACTGGCAACTGTTAATTTCTCATTAGACCCTCTCTGCATAGTATAGACAGAAGACAGATAGCAGGTGCACTTCCATGTTTAGCGATCTGGTTACCTCTGACAAAAAACTTTACTAAAATAAATAAAATTGTTTACTGATCCATATAGGATATTGCAGGGTTTGCTGTGATTGTTAAAACCCCTCTTTGAGAGTGTCTCAGGTGATTTATAAACTTTTGGGTATTATTTTAAGGTTTGACATTTGCTCTTAACAGCAGTGCTGGAGTTTTTAAAAGAAAAGGGAGTGACTAGTACATTTTTAACAGTCTTAAACTTTTCAAATTTTTCTTGTCAAAAAACTTGTAAATATGGCAAAATATTGACAGAATCTTTGTTCATTATTGAGTTTTCAGGATCACATATTTCAATCTTGTTTTTACCTTCAGATTTGTGGAAATTTTTAGTGTTTCCATGGCGCATCAGCAATCAGCCACGGTCACTCGTCACTGATGATTTGCGGCCTTCATGTGTTCATGGGAAGAGTTCAAATAAATACCCATCTCTGTTGAATTCTTGAGGTCATGAGTGGAAATTGTCTGAAAGCTCATGAGTTCATGAGTTGTGTATGACTTCTCACAAGTTCACAACTTCCATTTGAAGGCAGCATTGCTGCACAGAATGGTCAACTTTGGCCAAACAAATATAAGCTTGTGAGAAAAACAAAACTAGTTTTTCATAAATTGGTTTATTTAATAAATTGGATGAAGATGAACCTTTCAATTGTTATGTATTGTAAAGTGTATGTATTGTAAAGTTGTACTACTTGACTATTAGACTCGGAATCCCAAAAATCTTACTTAAATGTCCAAAACCAAAACTGATGAGCTGATACTGTGCCTCTCTCACCATCCACACATCCAAAAACCTTTGTGACATTTAAGGTCTTAAGCTGTGTGTGTGTGGGATTGGCAAAAAAAACAGGTAGTTGACTATGTCTGGAGAGCAAATAGAGGGCAAAACTGTCCGGTCCTTCTTTCAAGATGAAGGAGCCAACTCGTACAGATCTTCACCACCTATTAACTTCAGGTTCTCAAAATGTCACTGCCTTTCCTGCTTACCAAGTCCTTCTCTGTGAGTTTTAACTGCTTCCACACATTTTCCTGAACACCTCTGTGGTTTAGACATCCTGAAGTTAGCTTGAACTGAATATTCAAGAGTCCATTCAGATGTTTACATCCCAGTATCACTGAAATGGTCAGGCCTCCAGGTAACTGACCAAACCATCATGTCAGTACAAACATTTTAATTTCTCTTAAAGGCTGTCATCAGCTGAGGTACAACATTTCACTTCTTTGAATATTTTTGTACTTAAAATAACCTTAAAATCAACATTAAAATCTTTAAAAATAGTCTTTAATTTTTTTTTCATTCATAAGCTTCTGAGCAACAAGCAGTGAGTGACAAAACCAGATAAGGACAGAGAGAATAGCTGAGTAATCTCACCAATTTGGAGAGCCGTCTCAGACATTAACAACACGACAAGTCTTCCTACTGAGGCAACAAATACATCGACACACCATCAAGTGACACACAAAAAAGCTCAATCAGACACCTGATGTAAATTGACTCCATTAAGTCAAGACTGAGTCCAGATCAGCAGCAGCCAGTCTGTGGCTTGACTTAATTTGTGAAACTGTCTCTTTATATCCAGTGAGGTGGAGTCATAATTACACCAATTTGTTCTCAATTGATGAGCCAATAGAGGCTGTTTTGTGTCTGTGTCTACAAGGAAAACTCTGTGCTGCTCTGGTGATCAAAACTGTGGATTCAATGTTTTCTCAAAATAACATGTGCATTTATCAGTGATTATGAATTATGATTCCTCAGACTCGAGAAAGCTCAGGCAGGCTGAAGGAACAATGCAGCAACACAGGACTGTAATTCAACAGTAACAAGCTATGATGAGTACTACATTAAAGTAAAAGAAATAAATAACATTACTTTTTTTTTTTTTTTTACTAATGCCATTTGTTGCGCAAACACACTATAGCAAGAGCAAAGGTTTCATGTCAACATTGGGTGGTGCAAATATTAAGCAGGGGTCCTTTCCAAAGAATTCTTGAACACTTAACACTTAATTTTCTGCATTCTGGTGACATTTTGCACCAGTTTGTGCACTTTCTGCATCCATTTATGGTGTGAAAATTACGCAGCAGGTGGCATTTCAAAATATAATGTAACATAATACCTTAAAAGGAAAGACTTGGCACTTTGTATATACATGAAATGCACAAGCTTCAAATTTTGACTGAGATCTATTCTGTCCACCCCACTGAAATCTATGTTTATGCCTGAGTACTGGGCATAGTACTTGGGTTTTATTTTGTTTGTCTTTTGTATTTAGAGTGATCACAGTGAATAATCAGACGCTCATTCTCATTTTCCCCACTTTTCAGTTGAATTCCTATTACTAGAATCAAAATGGTGGGCCACCAAGTTGCAAAGCCGTAGTGGCAAAAACAGTGGGGTCAAAATCATAAATACAAACAACTAAGAAACGACAGAAGGAAGAAAAGAAAAAGAAAATTAAAGATGCACTTTTTGTATGTATATTTGAGTCTTTTTAACAATCACCACAAAAAAATGATAAACTTTTCAATAGTATCACTTTGGGTGTATTTTCCATCCTGTATTGGGGGACAAAATGAGCCAGGAGTTTGGCTGAGGTGTCTTCCTGTCTGTCAGCCGCAGGAAATGGCTCCACACAGACGAGGCATTTAGCTCCCAGGTGCAGACCCACCATTGGACGGCCTTGCCCAGATGGATAGTACTCTTTCCACCATAAAGACACTAGTCTTCACCCTGCCCTGAAGCCACCGGTGCTCCTGCCCTGGTCCAGCCTCATCAAAAGGAGCCTGGAAGCTGGGAGGCGGATATGCTGGGCTGCAGCCCCAAATCAAGCTCACTTTTCTTTCCCTTGTAAGTGGTGGATAAAAAAAAAAGTGGGGGAGGTGCACTTCTCTGGTAGACACCAGCTTCTTTCTTTCTCCTCTTTTCTGACTTCTGTATGTGTGGCTCCTTGCAGGTGTCCTTTTTTTCCCTCTTGATGTAGAAACCAGATCCCCAAATACAGTCAAAACGATCATGCCTTGTTTTCTTTCATTACTCCGTTTATTACCTCTCATTGTTAGACAGGCACTAGAAATCAAATTGAGCTCACAGGCACGCACGCACACACACACACACACACACACACACACACACACACACACACACACACACACACACACACACATTCATCCTGGCTGCCTGCACTCTGTTCTCCTGCAGGTGCGAGGGCCATCCGCCTGGCCCTTTTCATGAGGCCCTCCCTTTCCTGTCCGTCTGCAGCCGTCCATTCAGCTTCAATCACAGCACCAGCCGGACGCCACCGGACCACTGGCAGGGAAGGGAAGCGCCTCCACACACATCTTTCACTTGTTGAACGACAAGAGAAGAGCGGCTGGGGAAAAAAGAAAGGGTCTTCCTCCTCTGCATCTCCTTCTGCTTTCATCGTAAACAACTTGCTTTCTGTTTGTAACGGTGCTGTCCTTCCCCTCTTCCCCCTGCCTTCCTTTTCTCCCGCTCAGATGGGCTTTACAAGGAGGAGGAGGGGGAAGGAGTGCAAAAAGAGGACGGCCAGGCGCACTGTGCTGTGAACGGAGTGATGCTGAGGTCTTTTTGTGGCTCATGAATGGCACTTTTGAGGTTTCCAGCCTTGCTCGGTGCCCCAAGCCAGCTTCACCTGTGGTTGGAGTCAATTGGCCTGTTGTCTGCCTGTCTGGAACCGTGCCCAGCTCTCTGCCAGCCAATTTGGTGAGCGCTGCCGCTCAGAACTGAGCAACAATAACGTCCACCTCAAAACCATCAATTAACTCCAAGCCCACAATGATGTATCCATTCACTGTGTGCCAAAACTGTTCTCTGACACGATTAATACCTACACTAATACTGCTAATACCTGCTCTCTGTCACATTACACAGTACTGATGATTTTAATGGCTTCCAAGCTGTTAAATGATTGTAGTGGTACATTCCATTAAGCTCACAATGTTGTGCTTTTTGTGTGTACTTTCAGTTAACTAGAAAGTAAACACAATGCCTCTAGTCTGTGAGGCTGCATTCAGGCTTTCATCTAAGTGCTAACATCAGCATGCTAACATGCTAACAATAATGATACTAACTTGCTGATGTTTAGCATGATCTTATTTTAGCATCATAGCACGCTGACATTTGCTTATTATTCCTAAACACAAAGCACAGCAGAGGCTGATGGAATATCATTAGTATTCCAGATATTTAGTTAAAATATTAGAAGAAATTAAAACTTGAGTCAGGTGATCAGGGGACCATGAATATAGAAATTTCATGGTTGTTGAACAGATATTTCAAATTCCACCAAAGTGGTGGAAGGACCAACATTACTTTAAAAAAAATCAATTTGTATAAACAGATGTCCCCATATTCATAACTGTAGCTTTTTGGCCTCATTGACAAATGTGTAGGCTGAGTAGAGTGTTTGAATTTGACTTGTTTGTCTCATTTTTTACACTGTATACTGTTTTATATTTTGTGACTTCAAACAAAATTCAAACAAACTTCCTCAATTTCACAAAAAAGGTTTTGCAATGGTTAGTTGGTTTTATTCTTTTTGGGGAAAGAGTTAATGCACATAATGGGGGATGAAAACACTTTTTCTGAATGAAGTTCTGACATCTTCACAGTAATGGAACAGAAATGTCAGATTTCTATCTTGTTTTCTACACCTCCATCATTTTGTTGTATCCTTTTCTTCTGCAATGGTGTAATGTTTTTTTGACTGGAGAATTAGCTCAAGGAACTTTTATCTTAATGAAATTTGCAATGCATTTGGATGGAAATTTGGCTATTGGGATTAAAATAATCTTTAACAGAAGTGTCCTAGCAAAGATAGCCACAGCAAAAATTAAATAAAATAAGCAAAACAAGAAAGAAGATCTTCCTATTCTCTGCTTGGAAAAATATTTATTTGTCTGGTTATATGACAAACACAGTATTTCACTCAGTTGAAGTTTTTTAATTGAGCTGCACTGGGAAAACTAGAATGCTGATGTACATGTGGAATAATACAAAATAAAAAAAAAAATCAAAACAAGGGATTTCAAAACAGATAGACTTTTATGCTGTATAGGCTTCTTGTGCACAGGTTTGTCTTCAGAGATCCTGATCCAGAAACTCAGACGTGCTCATGTGTGTCTCTAAAGAGCACATCATGTGTCTGGGAGGAGTTGAGCTGAGGTGGGGGCATGTGAGGGGAGCATTTAGCTCACTTTTCCCCTGTGTGAGCTGTCATTCTCGCCTCACACAGCTGTGGAAATGAGATAAAACTGAGCTGCCACTTTAGGAAGCTCTCACTCACTCAGCCAGAAACCTCTGAAGTACAAACGTTTGGTGACTCGTCATTGCGCTGGATGGCAGCTGGATCCTGCAACCAAAGGGGGGATCAACAGGTGGAGGGAATGAAGATTTGATTTTTGCAGGGTGTGGATTTTTTTTTTTTTTTTTTTAGAGCAGAAGTATTTTTGATTTGACTGTTCGACTCTTTTATTTTTTCATTTAAACTTAAGACATTTTGAAGAAGACTACACTGAAGATAAACACACCTCTGAAGAGACTATGAATGTGCTGTCAAACCCAGTGATCAGGGCCCAGGAGCAGTCTCTGGCTCTGTGTGGCCCCGGCTCTGTCCAGGATTTACCCCACTGCCCTCCAGGGTTCAACCTGAGCTCCCGCCTGAACCCAGCACCCATGCTTGGCCTCCAGAGTGGGCAAAGATCGACCAAACCTCAGAGGGAGCTGAGCCCTGAGGAGCAGCAGGAGCTCAGGAGGAAGATCAACAGCAGGGAGCGGAAGCGGATGCAGGACTTGAACATCGCCATGGATGCCCTGAGGGAGGTCATGGTGCCTTATGCCTCCTCGCCGTCCTCCGCCTCCTCCTCTCAATCCCACCAGCCCGGAGCGCCTGCAGGCCGACGGCTCTCCAAGATCTCCACCCTGGTTCTGGCCAGGAACTACATCCTCCTGTTGGGGTCGTCCCTGCAGGAGATGCGGCGGCTGCTGGGGGAGGTGAGTGTGGGGATGGGGGTGAACGCAGGGCCGGTCCCCCGACTGCTGCTCACAGGAGGGTGGCCCCTCATCTCTGGCCCCAGTCAGCTCCTCCTCACGCAGGAGTCCCTCCTCACCTCAGCAGCCTCCTCCACCTCCTCCTCTTCCTCCTCTTCATCGTCCTCTGCTGGTAAATGTCCCCTGTTGTCCCCGGGCCCAATGGAGGCCTCACTCGCCCCTGTGCAATGGAGCTCTGCAGGGGGCTCAGGAGGTCCCCTGTGCCCCTGTGGAGTCTGCAGACTACCCAGATTTAGCCATCCTACTCCGGCCCCAAGATTCCCAAAGTGACACCTTGAAGCTGAAGTTGAAGACTGGACTGATGACTGTTATGTGAATGCAAAAATTTTTATATAAAAATTGTTATTTAACATTTTTAACACATTTACTGCAATTAATCATGATTATTTTTAAACCCAGTGGATCTATGCATTCTGTAGGTGGTAAGCGAGTTTCTTTACTAAGTCAATCTAATAATCCCATTTTTGTTTCAGGGATGACTTGCATTTTACTTCTCTTATATCACCAACAGAGAAACACTTTGATAACTCTTGTCTAGAGTGTAAGCTGTAATCACTTGTCCATGTTGCATTTGAGTCCACAGTGTGATTCTTGTGTTGTTGCTTTTGAGTGACAGATGTGACAATTTTATGGAGTAAACATTTGGAGAGGGCTCAGATCAAGGACTCATATGAAATAAAAATGATGTAGTTTTTTCAATTGCTAACATACTGTCAAAAGTCTTCACATGGTCAGTTAAACAAAAGTTTATGTTGACCAAACTGGGGATCATCTTTCATCACATTCACACAAAATGAATTGAATGACCACATTTACCAAAATCCAGGAACTCTTTTTTTCTCATTCATACTCCACCACCTGAAAAAACAAAACTGTTTCAAACACATACAAGACAGAATTGATGACAGTCTCATTAGTAAACACACAAAAAGGGAAAGCTACTGGTTTTGTTTGGATCAAGGTTGGTGGGTTGGTGGACAGGGAGAATTACAGTGGTGTAATTATTCTATTTCAGCAGCCCTGGAATTTTAAGAATTTGTTTTTAAGTTTCAAGGATTTATTTTTTACATGTAAATTACTATATGCAAAGATATAGAAATAATAAAGGATAATGAAGCAAATTGCGTCTGATTCATTCTTGTCACATTTTATTTAGTACAGTCAGTGAAGTCAAAAGGTGTTATTCTTACTCTATTCTATGAAGAAATAATGACAAATGTGAAAAAAAAAAAATCTTTTAAACTTCAAAGATGAAAAAATCTGATTAATATAATGCTCTCCATTGTTTTTAAGTCATTGTGTTATGATTGAATGCTTTCTGATTGAGAACTGTTGCCAGATTAGTTATGATACAACAAGCTTATTTTGAAACATGTATTACAGTTTTTGACAACTGCTAAGACACTTTTTCTTGAAACCTTCCACTGTCTTCTCAAAACTCACAAAATGAAATATTCAAACTACATTTAAAAAAACCTCTCTCTGGCAAAATCAAACTGTTTTCAGATCAGCCAGTCCTTATATAAACACTGCTGAGCAGTCATTACACACTACAGTAAAGAAGACGGAGAACACAGTGTTCAGAGCATGTAGCTACAGAAAAAAAAAATCAGTGTATTAAATTCATATTCACAGCTTGGTACAGAAAATAGTGTATACTGTACATACTTCGATTAATTCAGTGATGAAGATAACAGATTCCTTCTGCCTCAGTCTCCCATTTTTGTACTGTGTCAGACCAGAGATCTTACAGTTTTTTTTTACAACTGCTTAAGCACAATTTTGAAAACAGAGCTCATTTTGTCAAAACACCACACCCACCACACATGCACCACATGTGGAGACAAAATAGAAGGTATGAATTACACTCAGCTTCTGAGCTACAGTGTTCTGGTATTAGAGAAAAGTTGTTTTTCACCTGTGTTCATGTCAAAATGTGGTCAAATCACATCAGATAAATTTGGTCCTCATCTTCTTTGTTCATATCCTCAAATTGTGTTGCAGACAAGTACACTCACCTGTTGCCTTTTAATAGTTGTCGTGCCTAATTGGTGAGTTTACAATTAAACACCTGACTGTCTGTGCACCTGACAGCCATGTTTGATCCATTAATTGAATTGTGTGATATTTTGAAAGGCAGTGCTTTGAAAGGGCAAAGAAGTGACATCATATTAGATTTCTGTGTCTAATGTAGAGAAGCGTGTTTAGTGATTTGAAAAACAGTGTTTTGTTTGAAGCTGAGAATGTTCTTATAGTTGTGCACATCTGGGCTGAGGTTTTGATCATTGAGTGTCAGGTTTCACTAACTGTGTGTTATTTTTAACATCAGTGTGCAAGCAATCGTAAAAAAATGAAAAACAAAACTGTAATCCACATCACAAGCAACATTTTCCCTTGCAAGACAATGAGGTGAAAACTCCCTGTGCTGGATGAAGACAAAACTCCAAGCCTATCACTGCAGGCCAGGTCACCTGTAGATGTATGTGCAGTGTTTTGCAAGAAGTGTGATTTACATACAAATGAAAACTCAGTTTATGGTAGAAATTGCACTTGCAATGTTGCAGACTTGTTTTAGAAATTTAAACGTTTCAGATTTCAGCAACTGCATTTAAAATTCCAATTTTTGTGCATAAACAATTGTAGAAAACTGTAATTCACACCATTAGAAACAAATGTGAAGAATTTTGAGTCATGTGTAAATGACGACAGTGTTGTAATTGTGTTCAGCTTCTACCATCCATGTGCAACATTTTGCAGCAGAAGTGCAAAATGTGCCTTAGCAAGTTAAAATGTGAGTTTTGCCAAAAGAGCGAACAATTCAATAAATGAGTTGAGCAAAGTCCTGAACTGTTGACTGCTCCAGTGGAGATTACAGGTGAGAATTTGTGTAACTGAGTGAATGTAATCAGGTGATTCTCAGTAACATATGCCTGGATAAATGAGAAAGGAAGAAAACAGTTCCTACATGAAACTGCTAACAGCAAGGTCTGTGGATAATCTTAAGTAACTGGGTTATGATAACTGGAAAGACAAACTACTATTGAGGTTTTTGGCACCTTGGGCACCACATGCCGAGTCCCCTCTAGTCCCATTATGTTCAAAAGAAGACAGACATTTCTACAGTCTATAAAGTTCCAAAAATGTCATGAAAGTTATAATATTCTATTTCTCCCTATAGATGTTTCATCTAATTACCGTTGTTTTTCGAAAACAGGCGATAATGAACGACCAATAGATGTCTCACTGTCATCACATCTAAAACCCTCCCATAGCTGCCAGTAGTCCCTCCTAGAGGACACTGATTGGCTGTACCACTTTTGGTGCAGACACAAACGGATAACTTGAAGCCTAGCAAGATGCATTCTCAAGACCCCGGACCCCAGTTTGAAAACGTCGATTCCACAAGTTGACTCGACAAAAACTAAACCAATGGCAAAACACCATGAAGCTTTCTGTCACATTTTGCTTTCATTTGCGTAAAATTTGAATTTCAACTTTTGACCACCCTGTTCTCTCTGGTGAGGACTACATTGATTTCTACCCCAAAATACCTCGAGAAGTGAGTCTCTCATAGAAAATGAATGGAGGCAAACTTCTCCTAGTGCCGCACCACATCTATTGGGTCTTCAGTGTCGATGGTGACGAGAAGTTGAGCTGAAAAGCTTCTTGCACCCTCCACACCGCCCAAAAATAGTGAAACAGTCCTCATCTCTCCCCCTATTCATCGCCCCAACAAGCAAAAGATCAAAACCCACCCGTGTAATTACTGCTCCGCAGAATGGAGGCCTTTTGATTATTAGCCCCCTCTCTCTCATCCATCCTCAAATTCTTGATGTTTTTCTGTGTTGAGGAGCCGGGATGGGTGATTTGGTGCTACTCATTACACTCACTCAACAATATGTTCAAACGCCCAGAAAATGTGTCGCGCTGAATGGGGTTCACTCCTGCAAACTCGCCACCCCTCTGGAAGAAAGCAGGCAGCCTCATTCTGAGCGAGAATAAGAGGCACTGGTAGGAGGGAGGATATTCTCAGCCACAACCTGGCCCTTAGCACTGCCTGCATGAATAATAATAATGAAAATAATCATAATCATAATGCTGATAAAATACTCAAAATAATTGCTACCCCGGAATAAGAGGATTATGGAGGGTAGATATGTGAATAGTGGCCGGTGAAAGGACGGGAATCTATTAGCATCAGGGAGGACAAAAGAGGAGCTGGATGCCATTAAGTGAGATTAAGCTAAATAAGGCTTGATTTTCCTACAAGGAAAAAGGAGGAAGGAGAGAGTGAAGGAGGAGAGGAGGGGGAGGAAAGGAGAGCCTGATTCATAGATCAAAGTAAGATGGCCAAACTTCACGTCTTTCATTTACATATAGCTGCTTTATCTCTGGAGGGATTAGCTACCTTGCTATTTTCTCCGGGTTGCTCTCTATTCTGCCACTTTTGCTCACCATCCATTTCCTCCTGCTCTCAGGATGGTTCAGCCCTTCTTCTTTTCTCTCTTTTTTTAAGTTTGCCTCCTTAATTTCTCCCCCCTCTCATTCTCTGCTCATTCTCTCTGTTCCTCCAAGAGGCTCTCACTTTCTCCTGTTTGGTGCTTTCATTGTTGCAGCGACGCAGGGGTCTGGTCAGGCTTTGTGTTAGCACTTTAACTCATCTCCATTTCATCACTGTTGTTCAATGGGGCGAGGAGAGCTCGTAAGACAATGCACGCACGCACGCACTCATGCACACATGCAAGCACACGCACACACACACACACGCCCCCATTCATGCACACACGCACACACACACACACAGACACATACACGCAGGCGCACGCACGCACACACACATGGACACCCTGTTCACTGTAGACAACCACCAGAAAAGTAGACTTAGCACTGAATGCCTCTTACTCTCATTAAAACCATAGCACATGCAAAACCTGTCAGTGTTTTCTAGAAACATTACTTTTCCTTCTACCTGATCAGATAAAAAGTCTGGGTGAGATTAAAATCTTTTTAAAAACCCTAACAAGACTTAAACAGGATAAATACAAAGCAGATATAGACAAGTGTCAAATGGTACATAATAGTATAAATAGCCCAATACAGAGTAATATTCACAAACAAGTATGAGTTACCAAAACAATGTAAAGTAGTAAAATAAAAAGCTGATATTACTGTAAACACAATTTGTAATATCATTTACAGTACCTTGAATTCACTGGTGATCACCTTAAGTCAATATGAAGTGACTGGGGAGCACAAGGACACATACGATGATTGAAAGAGTGAAAAATATAGAACTGAATGAATGACAACAAAGTTACCTTTAGCTAGTAGCTTAAAAAAAATCCTATTATGGTGAAATGTTTTGTTCTTGTTGATAGTCCAGTGTGTTTAAACCACCCATGCCGGTTTTAATATGGACTTATTATTTATTATATTCACATTGGATATTGACATTTGCCTTAAGTGTACTGTATCTTAGAACACTGTCAATAAATACAACTCAATGAATGGATTTTCAGACTGATCTAATATCGACCATCTGGCATCCTGATACTGAAATCTAATGAAGAAAGCACCTCTCTGTTTTGTGTTTTTTCATTCTTTGTTTCTACCTCATCATTTATTTTCATGTATTTGTACACTTCATCACATACTTTTGAATATTTACTCTCCTGTCAGATATAAGTACTTGCATACAGATTTCTACCTCTCAGTAAATCATCAGCTGTACAGAATAAGCGGGGGGGGGGGGGGGGGCGTGATGCCAAACTGCCTCCACAAAAGTGGGGTTTTTAGACCTACAAATATTTGCTAGCACACATGTTGCTACATATCTACTTCTGAAAAACACTGTTATATCTTCATCTATCCATTTGAATTTCAGCATGTTGTTGTGTGTTCAACCAGTCACTTTATCCTCCAACATGTGTCTCTAATGTGGACGGTACACATTGTTTTGCACTGTCCCCTCTTCTGCAGCCTCTCATCTCAGAGTGTTGTTTGCCTGCAGCCTTTGTCGTACTGTTTCATAGCACTTAACCAGTCAACGTGGGGAGTCCTTGGCTTAGGAAGTCCTGAGCCATAAATTTCATCTCCACAATGAACAGAGCACAGGGGCTGGTCAGGACCCCCATTTACTTTCTAACCCAGCTTTTATTCATTCCCTCCCTAAATAACATCAGGCCCTCCTGTGCTGTCCCACCCTGAAATTCCCGATCCCCTCTGTCACCCCTTCTTTCTCAGACCGAGCCGATACAACAGGGTTACTGCTGAGCCCGCCGGCCCGCTCATTAAGCATCTTGTTCTCTCCCACCCATTCCAGCCCTCTGTCCTATTCACACCGCGGCCCTCATTACAACTTTACAGGCCACCATCAACCGTCACCTCATTACCCCTATCAAGCAGCTAAAAGACGGGCTGAGATGGTGTGTGGTCAGAGGAGCTGTATTGTCTTTACAAAATCTGAAATGATCTCTAAAGTTTTGCAAATTATTTGGTTTAGGGTTGATATATGGCTAATTTTAACTTAAATAAAAAAAAAAGTAATTTGTTTTTTCATGTTAATGTTGCAGGTAGTCAATGAGCAGCAGCTCACACTGAGACACTATGGTCATAATAATGAAAAGCTTTCCCCCATCACTGTATAATATATTTACTTAGAAAACTGCACACAGATAAAATTATATTAACAATAATGCATCTATTTAAAAAAAATGTAAGTATGAGAAGAGGTGGGAATTGGTTAATAAAAAAAAAATATAGATGGCATTGCTAAACAGACAAAAGACACACATCAGTACAACAGTAAAGTACAGTTTCTGCTGAAAAGAGAAAGGACTCCCCTGTTCAGGGCTGGTCCAAATAGTTTTTGCAGCCCAAACCCCCAAATATCACGGGATTTCAGGGTGGGATAATTCGTCACTTTACCTGTCCTCCTTCAAATACTTGGATTTCTCCTGCTCAAAACAATTTCAGATTAAAGGCGCCATAAAGCACCATAATCAGGTCATGTAACTTTCAGTAGATAAGATGAAGGCATTAATCTATTTTGAGGGCCCTTAAATAGGGATTCACTGACAAATATGGAAAATTTTCAGCAGATCCTCAGCTGCTCTGTTGCACTGCCATGTTTCTATAGTAGCCCAGAATGGAAAAAAGTTTCTGACAAACATGGCAACACTGGAGGAGGTTGTAATAATGTCATATGGATGGGGAATTCTTTTCACTAACTAACTCACCAACTAAACTGTAGGATTTTTCAAAGTTCTGTGTCATATTTCACTGCAACTATTGGCTACACTGCACCCATTACTTGTGGTGGTATTGCTCCATACCATCCATATCTATAACCTTTCAGAAAAAAAATGCAGAAATACAGATGAAATAAATGTGGACAGAAAGTATCTGCCTGTAACGTTTAGAATTGAATTAAATCCTACACACTGGTCCTTTAAGATGCCATAAACACCATATCAGCTCTTGTTTTTCTCAGATGTACTTTACTATTGCTCAGTAATCATGCAGGTGTCAGTACAGTTTGATGTCAAACAAAATGTTTTTTGATTTTTAACTTAACCTACACAGGAGATTGGAGCCTTTCCTAGTGTGTCAATCAGCAAAACTAGGATCTAAGAATAAGACTTTCTATCAGCTGCTACATGTGAAAAAAAACTCTTTACTTGGATCCTGTAAGCCAGTTTTGTGAGTTGGGGGATTAAAGTCCATTGATTTTAAAAGGGTCCAGCAAACTGTCTGTCTGCATGTGCTAAATGCTGGACAGCAGAACACGACTACCTCCAATCGTAATGTAATGTAATTGTAAGTTAATTTGTGTTACTATTAGGATTAGCCCCTAATACACCTCACTGTTAGGGCTAGGATGAAAGTATACACAGACCTTTTCTCTTCTAACATGGATGTCACTGGCATACTGCTGCTAATGGTGCTGTAGGCTAGTTGCCATCAGCTGGCAGTGTTAATCAAGTTACTCAAGAAGTGTCATTAGTAACTTTTTACTTATTACTCCCTTAAAAAGTAATAATATTACTTTATTTGTTACTTGGTATCAAAAGTAATAAGATACACTTTACTTTACTCACTTTTGTACCTTGTTAATAATAATAATAATAACTTTATATAGCACCTTTCATACACAACATGTAACTCGAGGTGCTTTACACGTGACGATCTTGTTGTGCTCCAAGGTTGAACTGCTATTACAGTGAACTGTTTATACTCAGAAAACTTTTGTTGTTAGCTGTCCAGATGTCGGCTGTGGTTGATACAAACTAGCCAAACAAATTCAAAGTACTGACAATACTTCCACCGGTGACAGTATGTGTGTGTGTCTCTCTCTCCCTCATCCTCCATGGTTTGGTTAGGTTTTTGGTTAGCAGTTGATGTGACCTGCTCTGACCTGCCGTCATTTGGACCTACAAGGGTCAAAAAGTAACTCAGAGTCACTTGGATTAGTAACTAGTATTTCTGTTTTGGAAATTGTAGTAGTAGTATTTCTGTTTTGGAAATTGTAATCCGTTACACTACATATTACATAATGTATTACTGCTCACCACTGTTAGCTGGTAAACTCAGTTAGCAGTACTGTTAGTCTCGGACATAACCTTAGGGACAGACATAGGCCAGTTTGATGGCAGGGAATGAATTTTTATTATTATTTATTAATTATTTATTTTATTATTTGAAAAAAAAAAGTATACATGTATATACATATATATATATATATATATATATATATATATATATACACACACACACACACACACACACACACAAACAACATAAGCACTGGTTAATGTGAGATTGTCATTTAGTTTAAATATTAATTTAAATTAAAAAAAACTTAAGAGCAGTCTTTGTAAAGTGGCCAGTTTGAGTGGAAAACATGGGTATGGCCCTTTTAAATGTGTGTGAGTGTATGTCACTGTCGCTGTGGCAATGAACCCCTGGCCCTCAGTTTGCCCTCTGAACCCTTGGTGGCCTTGGAAGCAGGAATTCCAGTTAACACATCACAGATCAGTTTTCTTTTCTTCATGTTTTGTGTTTCTGTCGCTTCTTGCCAAACGTCGGCTGGGTGTCGACGCGGCCTGACAGCCACCAGCCCTCTCTGTCCTCTGTTTTCCTGTCTTCTTTCTTCCCTTCCTTTCTTTCGCTCCTCTGTTTGGGCTCCTCTTTCTTGCCTCCTTTTCTGCTTAATTGAGTTGTTTGGCAGGCGGGCTTGTCAGACAGCGCCGTCTATGTGGGGAGTCTGAGGGGCAGGGGGGCATCCGCCATTGTGCTCCCAGAGACGGGTTAGTTTTTCACTGTTACTGCTGCATGAGTTAACATGGCCCAGATTAGGACGGGGGGAGCTGGAGTAAAATTTAGAAAATATTATGAATGGTTTCTTTTACTATTTTTTCTAATATGCATCTGGTTTAATCTTATCTTGCTACAACCTTTGCTGCTGAAAACTATTTTTGTCAAATCTGCAAAACAAAATACATACTGGCAGGAACCATAATTTACAAATTACATGACGCACTACATATAAATACACCACATATTTCTTAATGTCATGGTGAGGCCAAAACATTCTGAAAAATATTAAAATTACAATTTGAATTGATGATTTATTTGACATTTTAAAATGTACGTCTGAATCCATCATTGAGATTTTGACCGTTAAGAGACAAGAGCATCTCCTCAGTTTTAAGTGTTCAGCAAACCCATAAATATCTTCTCCCTATATGAGAGACTAGAGTGGTGTGAAGAAGGCAAACACTGAGTGTGTGTGGAGTCATCAATCATCAGGACAGAGGAGAGGGACAGAGATGCAGAGGAGGATTCTCATTTCACTTGGGTTTTTTTTTTTTTTTTTTTTTGCATTGACAAGCATGTTAGTCATGTGATCTCATGAACAGCTTGGTTAAAATAACAGAAACTTTGTTGTGGTAAAACTGCAAATTTAAGCTCAAAAGATTTTATTGCCTGACATCAACACAGTGACTTATCCTAACTGGTTGCATAACTTCATACAAAAATACCTGTTTACTCTGTATAGCTTGTTAAAACACTCATAACACAATTTATTGCCAAAGTGCAGTGGTGAGAGAAGTATTCACATGTTGTATTTATGTACAAGTAATAATACTAATTCTGGATAGAAAATACTCCTCTACATTTAAAAGTTCTGCATTCAAAACTTTACTTAAGTAAAAGTATGTTGCATTATCAGCAAAATGTACTTAAAGTATTAAAACTAAAAATATTCATTCTGCAAATCAAACTGTCCCTGTCAGTGTTGTATGCAGTATAAAGTATATTATGCTATTATATACAGTATTATGTTTTTAGATTAATATTGCAGCTGCATTAATGTCTATGTTGCATTTTACTGCAGGTAGAGTTAATTTTAAATGCTTCATATACTGTTGGGTGGTTTAATCTACAGCAAAGCATCATATGAAATATAGGATCATCATATGTTTGTAGTGCAGCTGTGAGAACCATGGAGCTCTTAAAAGTCAACTTTTCATTGTGCAAGAAAACAGCATACATTTTCCAACTCATCTAATAGTTTATTTAGTTTAAGACGTAGAAGAATTACCTCAACCCATAAAGGAACACTTAATTCATTTATTTATTCATTCATTTCATTTTTTCATACATTAAAATAAATAAATAAATAAATAAATAAATAAATAAATAAATAAATAATCTAATGAAAAAATCACCAAATTTGGAGATACAAAAAAACAACTAGTGATTTTAGTTATCAGACAAATATAGAGAAATAAAGAAAATAATATCTGCCGCTGGGATTTAGCAAAGTATAGGTAAACAGTTACATAAAATGGAAATGCTCGAGTAAAGTACAAATTTGTACTTCACCCTCATACTTCCAACTTGATAAACTACTAAAAATCACCATCACTGCAAACTGTTTGTGTTTTTCTTTCCTATAACATTGTAAGCTATGTAATTAATGTCATCTGACAAAAAAGCGACAGTTAATTTGCATATTTTGTAAAACAAAATGCACATGAGGAAGCCTGTCTGCTGCATCTGTATGTCTCCTTTAAAATGGCTGACAGAGTGTCTCTACCCCACTGATACTGTGTGTGACTTTAAATGGCAAACGTGAACTTAATCAATAAATTGTTCCATCTCTCTTTTGAAACTGGATAGGTGGAATTGGGTGCTTTTGACTGGAGTTCCCATACATCAATATTTTAAAAACAAAAACAGAAACAATAATAATAGTATGAAGTCACAAGGAACCAAATTATTGACATGAAAGAATGGTGTGATAGAATAAAGCACCTGCGGGATTTGACAAAGTGAGGAAGGTTAAGTACAACACTTGAGTAAATGTTATATTCCACCACTGCCAAGCTACTGGATTTGCCATTTAAAAGAATTTTACCAGTAGTTTAGCATTTAATAATCTATTTACATGTGGACTCTACATGACTGCCAACCATCTCCCATACAGTTTGCTGTAATGTTCTAAAAGAACCAGGAAGAGAACAAGCGAGTCAGGACACAGCTCAGGCCTAAATTACCTGGTGTAATTTATTCATTTTCATTAATATGTATTGTTTATTAATCTATATATCATCACGGATGTCGGATAAGAATAGCAAGCTTCAAGTTGATGTCTCATTTATAAAGCTGGGAAACTTTTCTAATAAACACATTTTTGTTGACTTGTTAGTCATCAATGTTAACTTGGTGTCATTTATCATTACATTTATCCCCCTGCTAAGACTGCAATTTCTAGAAAGACTCTATCACTGACAGGAGGATCTGAAAAGTAACAACCTAGGCCAAAGTAACAATATTGCTTCTATCATTTTAATTGTGTTATTCTTCTTTAATTTCCTTGTTGTGTGTATTATTTGTATTTTGTGACTGTAGGAGAAGCACGCTCCTCTCTTCCCTCAGGGTCGACGAACCTGTCCATCTGCTCACATGCACACCAAAACAGACAGCCAAGGGCAAAGGGGAGACTCTTTGTTTGTGTGTGTGTGTGTGTGTGTGTGTGTGTGTGTGTGTGTGTGTGTGTGTGTGTGTGTCATAAATATGAGTTTTTTGAAGGGTTGGGTGTGTAGTCAGTTTACATGGTACAAGGTCTGGACCAGAGCCACTACACTTCAGCTCCCTCCCTGAGGCTGCCCCACCTCACACACACACACACACACACACACACACACACATGCACACCTACACACACAGCGATGCTCTGACAGCTACACCTACCCCCAAACACACACAGACACACTTGTGCCATCACACAGCCGCTCTCTTTCTGCTGACCAGCAGAAACCCTGGACGCCTCAACCCAAGGACAGTGTGTGTGTGTGTGTGTGTGTGTGTGTGTGTGTGTGTGTGTGTGTATGCTGGGGGGCCACAGCTCCACTCCTCCTCTCCTCCAGCCTGCTGGAATGCCAAAACCAGCCGGCAGGGTCAACGCAGGAGTCAAAACACTTCAGAGGAACGCGGAGAGGCCAAGCAGCGTTGTGCATTTTTATCACACAGGTACATGATTTTGACCCATTGAACAATAAAATGAAATGACTTTACTTTGAAGGCTGGAAAAAGCTCCACCGTAAGTTAAAAGGTGGAGAACGTGTGTTGGCTGTGCTGCTTTAGAGGTCAGAGATGAGCGAAAAACTCACCTGGATGCACTTGAACACTGATAAACAGTGTGCTTGTCTTATAACTGGAGTTTAACCAAAATTTCTCAGTGATATTCAACAATCAGACTCAAACAGAATAGTGTATTTCTGATCAGATCTGTTTTCAATAAATCATAGTGTAATGCAGGGGCAGCTTACAACTCAGGAAGTATATATATATATAAGGCCTACCTAAAAAAAAATAAATATCTGTTTACATATACATTATATTTCAATATTTTTCTCCACTTTATTTTTCTGTCAGAGAGCCCTTTGTTTTAGCATTACATTTTATCAACCGTATTCCTACACATAAAAGCACCTGCTGGTGCTGCACTGTATCACTCTGCAGATCAGCTGTTACAGCAGTTTATTCATGAGGCAACAAATACAATTATATAAAAAAAGTGATTATAACAGAGATGATGAAATGCAGTTCACTGTGGAGACATGAGAAAACTGTTATAAACAAGACGAAACAGAAAATGAACGTCTGCAGAGAGAGACTGAACGGGCCGACAGACAGAGAAGACAAACTTCTGTGGCAACTAAAGACCAAACTTGAGGATAGGAAAGAGCACAGGCTGCTGGTGCACATGTGTAAACTGTAAGCACACGGACCACAGACGCGGACAGCTGTAATGAGAGGAACTTGGTTAGAACACAACCTGAGGTTCTTTGTGAGGATAGTCTGCATCACCGACCATCCAGAGCTCCCTGTGGCACTGAATGACGGTGTCCTGTGGACAACTTTCCAAAGACAAATTGGAAAAAGAACATCCCAGACCTGAAGGGCCAAATGATGATTTGTCCTCAAAGTAAGTTTTTGACACTCACTTTATTTATTACATAATGACTATTAGACAACAACAGTTTCATTGGCTGTGTTAACATTATACATATATGGTGACTGGGATATCTGTTTGTTTAAACAGCCCAGATGAACACATGCAGGCACCATAGTCCGTTCTTGCACCTTTCTGACCCAAGCAGCTGAACAGCAGCGTGATACGGTGCAGCACAGGCAGGTGCTCTTGCATAGGAATACGGTTGAGCGCTACGGTTGAAAAAATTTAAAAATAAACATCAGTCAAAAATATAAAAATATCTTCAAAACTCAACAACTCACACCAAAATAGCATTACCTGTCCATTTAAACGAATATTGATTTTTTAAGGCAGGCCTTACATATGTGGCTAAAATCTGTTTTTCCGCTTACCCCATCTGCAACAGTACCCCATACAACCCTGCTTCAAATAATCCAAACTATTCCTTTAAGTCACATAACAAAACGATTTTGATATAACCAGGGATTGGAGCTGATTAACTATAGACGCTTGTGCTTAGCTGATTGAGAGACAGAGCAGGGACTTCCTACTACATATAGTGCATTGAATATTTTGGGTTCTTCGTTTGTTTATGCTTATCTGTGGCTGCTAAGTCAGCAGCCTATAGGCACGCTAGCCTTACTCGCTGCAATTTCATCTGTGGTTTCTGAGTTGGCAGGTATATCCACACACTTGGGATAATAATACTTAGTTAACTAGCCTGTGGTAATGGATAGCTGCCACACAGTGATTTAGTAGGTTTGCTACTTCACATGAGTGCACAAGTATTCATGGGTGGCCTTTTGTTAATGTTGTGTAAATGAAATGTTTCTGATGAATTTTTGTGTTTGTTTGTTGTTGTTTTTTACGACCTATGGCATAGGATTGAACTTTATTAATATTTCACACAAAAATTTGTTCTTTTGACTGGCTGACTGCATGCCATTTGAAAGTGCTGACCTTATGAGGGAGCTTAGACAACAAAGTCCAAAATGGGGATAGCTATTGCATTAGCTATGTTGTACCATCTTGTATAGCCATGCTCTGGTGAAAGAATAGCAACAAATAACAACTGACAGAACTTTACCCTTTGCATCTATTTTAGAAAAAAGAGTTGGTGAGTGTTTTGATAGCACATTTCCATGTGTTTAACAGAAAAAGACTTATACCCCTTGAAAGGATTTAAAGATCTGTTTGATTTTGGCTGTTTATGTAAGCATTATATTTTGGACTATAATTAGGAATGTGAGTCAAAAATAAAGAACTCAGTGTGAAGGCAGCAGCTAATGGGTGCTAAAGGTTTGTAGTGTCTGTCTGTGTTTGCCTGTATGAATGTGTGTGTGTGTGTTGTGCAGTGTACCCACCATCCTGAGTCCTCTGTTGGGAAGGGCATGGTCCATTCCTCCTGTGTGCAGGTGTCATGGCTGGACCTCTTCATTTGCATATATTTGCATGCTGTCAAACGGAGCTGCTGCTGACAGCTTCCAGAGCCGACTGTCTTCCTGGACCCCGGCCCAATCCTGTCGGCATGGTTACACGGCACGGTAAAGTGTGGCGCGGCAGGCTTGCGGCCAGGCCGATCAGCCTGAATGAGAGCTTCAGGGAGAAGTCTTTCAGCGGACAGACATCAAATCAGACCAGTGACCTCCAAATATCACTGAGTGAGGGCATGAAACATCCATGGACATGTATGTTGGTACAGAGCAATGCAGAGACACTCTGGAGACCCTTTCAACAAAATAGTACCAACAACTAGTAACTAAAAGTTCTCTTTGCACATCACTTGGTGTTTCTTGGGTAAATGTTAATAAAAGTGTTGTGTTTCAAGTCACTGCAGGTGCTTTTCTATATCGTACCAAGGCTGTGATCTTTAACCTCAACCAAATGCTGTGAGTGCCTCAACACAAGGATAAAAATGATTAGAAGTTTTGTAGTTGCTACACACAGACATTACAAGATCTGTGCCTGGTTGGATAAATTACCTTAAGCAAAATATTTCACTAAACTCAGGGGTTCACTTGAGTTGCGTAAAGCCTCCCCCCTCTTGTGTCCTTGTCCAAGCATTTAAACTAAAGCTTTCATGGCGGTTTCTGGCTTCACTCAATTCATTCTTTAATGTTACTAGAGACCTTCAGTAGTTGTTAGGCAGCTTAAATAACACACTTAGTTAGCCTGTGTTAGCTAGCTTCTCCAAAGTAGACAACAACAAGCAAAGAAAAAGAAAAAGCCAAAACGGACAGAAGATGATTCTTCTGAAAGAATATTGAAAGGACAAGTACATTATCCAAAGTAGTTTTAACTCAACTATAGCAAATGCGCACAAGCAGAAGATGTGGCAGGATATAACTGACAAATTCAGTCTGAGAAATCTGCTGTGAAAGGAACTGTAGACGAAGTAATGAAGAAAATATTACTGTGACAGCAAGAAATGAGATCACCAGGAGTCGTCAAAATCGTCGAGTTTCCATAAAAGCTAACGTTGAAATATGAGACAGAGTTGTGTTAATGTTTAGCTAGCTATACATTTGCTCGTGCTAATGTCAAATCTTTTACAAAAAAGGAGAAAGTTGAGCTACAGCTTACTCAACTGTTAATGGAGCACAGAGCAGGACTTAAGAGCAGTCAGTTGAACTTTTGCAAGAACATGTGGACTAAACCATCATTAGAACTGACTGATAATAAACCTTATACCATTGCCATAGCAAATAAAACTTTGAAATGTATATCAAACCAGTTTATTCTTAACTAGCGTGCAAGAACAGCCATAATAAAGTCAGAGCTGTCCTGATAGGAAAAATAAATGTAATGGAGTGATTCTACATCGTTGCATAACCCCAATCAAGGTAATCCACTGAAAAACAAATAATTTTATGCAAAAACTAACATCTTTGTTAAGACAGCCACTGGGAAAAAAACAGCAGAATTAGGCTTTGTGGTCTTTCTCTCTGGGACTGTCTTTCATCAGAGCTTTCTTTCCTGTGTCCACCCACTCCCTCCCTCCAACCTTAAAAATTCAAAAAAACAAACTGAAGGTGAGTCCACTGTCCAATCTCCATCTTTAAAATAAACTGCCCTTTACCCACCTCCTCCCGCTTCCTTCTGTCTCCAACCATTCTGCTTTTGGCAGCCATGCCGGGACCTTTCAGAATGGCCCCTGATTTCTGGACATTAGGCGCCAAGAGACACAGAAGCCAAAGAGTCAAAATGGGCTCTCTCTTCAGTTCCTCCCGCCCTCTCATCCTTTCCTCCTCGGCGGGTGTTTGTCATCCCCCGCTGAGCCAAACAGACGTGTGTTTACCAGTTTACTGTAGCTGGCCGGGGAGGCTTGTCGGTGTGCAGGCCAGCGCTTTGTCTCTCACACTGTGAAACACAACAGCAGTTAGACTTCTCCCTGACAGCATGCTAATCGTCTGATTTAACTCTCCCATGTTTAATCATGAGGAGAAATGAAGGGAGAGAGAGAGAGAGATTATGATAATTGGTTCAAAGTTCTTTTGTGTTGGATCCCATCTGTACACTTTTAGGTGAGGTGTCACTTTCAACATGTCTGTTTCTTTTCAGTGCAAACAAACAAACATACAGAAGACCGTAGCTTGATATTGTCTGTTTTGTAAAATAACAGAAATGTTTTTTACTCTAATACTTTGTGTGAAACTTCCACAAGGATTAGTTTTATGTAAATCTGTCAAGAAGTAAATGAAGTATTGTGATCAAGGCGTTAAGCTGCACTCAAATATATTTGCATGTCCACATGCTGTTTTAATAATCACAAAAATAAGTCACATTCATATAGCTCTTCTCTGTGTGCTCAGAGTGTAACTGAGTAGCAAGACGAGGAAGATGATGGAAAGACCTTGGCATCATCGGACCTGAGGCAACAAGCAGCGGGCGGACTGGCTGCAGGAGATCAGAGAGCGAGGGACGTGCTTGTCACAGTAAGTTACTGGGGGTCTTGTCGTGGTTGTGGAGAACTGGTATGATATGGTCTCTCGAGTGTGTGTGGGTCAGCAAATCACCAGTCAAGTTTTAAGTTAGTGGTTGTGTTGCCGTAAGGTGATGTAAGGTCTGGACCAGTAGAGCAGGGCATCATCAGTATAGAGGTGGACAATGAAGGATATGGAGATGGAGGATATGACAATGTTTCACTGCTTATTAAAAAAATGTCTAACTTCTCAAATATATTTAATGAGAACACATGTCAAAATCATGTGTCTCATTAGTCTACTGTACTTTAGTTGTTTGTTACAGAAGTGGCAGGTCAGAAAATGCTCATTGCAGTTGTCTTTAATATGAGGCCTTATCAAGGTAAATTACTATTTCTAATGATTATTTATGACATTTTTTTCTTTATTGGATAGTTAACAGTTGAAAAAATTATGAAACACAGGGAGAGAGCAAGGTGGACTATTTGACAAGGACAGCTGGCCAGAATTAAACCAGTGATGTTGCAAGCCTGCACATAAGTCTGGCCTGCAGTCAGTGTTTCAGTTTATTTGAAAGGTGTTGGGTGGGGTTGAGGTCAGCAATCTGTGCAGGCTAGCCAATTTATCACACACAAAACTGGGAATGAGGATATTAACATGCTGAAATAAGAAAAAGACAAATTGTATGTTGTATCAATTGGAAGTAAAGGACCCATGGTCTAGTAGTTATTAAGCAGTCCCTCATTAATGCATTATTATCTTATGATTACTTGCTTTGTTTGTTTCCCTAAAGTAAAGAGATACATAATATTGAATAGTTACTGTGTAGTCCTTCATTATCTCATGATTACTTATCCCTTTTTGTGTTGTAAATATGCAGTCCTGTTACCTGTAATCCATTACTACCCAAGCCTCATAAATGATTGTGAAGACAGGAAGTAAAAACTAGTAATCTACTGATTATATGGAATATATGAACATTGGGCTTATGGTTAATGTCAAAAATAGGATGCGGTTTAAAAATGGGATCTTAAATTTAGAATAGAAGGTTTGGAAATGAATTATCTGTCACATCCTTCATCGGCTGACATGATTCAGGAGGCAGCAGCATCATGGGAGTCAGAGGGAGTTTTGGTGCTCAGAACATGTGAGATTTACAGACACTACAGTGTGACGGGCCGCCACAACAATCCACTCTCTCTGTGACACAGACAATGGTGGGACTGTTCAACCACAGACGTACAAGTGTCCCGGCCATCTGTCTGCATACCCCCACAGTACAAACATTGTGCTGCACACACACACACTGTTGCCACCCCCAAAACACACATCCACCCCACTGTCATGCGTGTGCTAACTCACACAATGCAGAAATGTCCATCCTAGCAAGTAATGTAAATATTAAAACACTTTTTTTTAGAACTGTTAACTACTCAAGCAGGTTAACAATATAATAACAACCTGATGGCGACACACAGTAATTCCTCTTTTAGCGAAGCTCAGTTAAAAGTAATGTCAGGAGGCATCCTTGGAGGTAACACACACATACTACACACAAATACACACACAGAGACATACACAGAGCTTTAAATCTAAAGAGACTATATGTGGAGAAGGGACAAAGGGTGTGTGTGTCTGTATGGACGCGTGTGTGTACCAGCAGAATAAGATCGGGTCACCATACAGTCTCAACGACAGTTGAGTAGTGAAAGGCTGCTGCAGAAGAGAGATGCCTCTGTGTGTGTGTGTGTGTGTGTGTGTGTGTGTGTGTGTGTGTGTGTGTGTGTCTGTGTGTCTGTGTGTGTGACAGAGAGAGAGAAACACAAAAAGAAAGAATAAAGAAAGAAAGTCTGTAGCCTTCAGACACATCCTCCTCCTCTGTCTGAGTCTTCACATTGTTTGTGTGTGTGTGTTTGTCTGTTCTTTCTTTGTGTACTTTTTGAATATTCTTGAATATTATTTGAGGTCAGTCATTACTTTTGAGTGAACATTAGGCATGTCATGGTCATATCACAGTTTAGCTATCAGAGGAACTCATTCAATTAATATTAATTACATTAGGAACAGTGAAAATGTAAACTAATTGATTTGAATTGTGAATGGTCAGCTTATATTTTCTCCGACATGTTTCTGATGCCGTTGTAGACTGTTGAAACTGTAAACAACATTAAGGAAGACTCAGTAGTCTTCTCCTTTTCATTAATAAACATTAAGTAAAGCCAATCACATCTGCAAACCTCCCGTTCACCATGATTACTGCTCTCTATGAAAGAACATAAACACAGTGATTGCACTGAAGTAGTCTTCTATTCAGTAATGAGACATGAGACACGTGAAATAACTTCATAAATTACCTGGGTGAAATTCCAGCTCTATAAATATGTGTGTAATCCTCCGCTGCTTTGTATCATTAACTATATGAAAGAATGCAAATGTAGATACTAAGGGAAATATTAATTAAAGCATAACACAGGTGTTTCATGTACGATACATGTGTCTAGTGTTGCTGTAGTGATATCAGCTGGTGAAATCTTAAATCAAAAGGATTGGATTGAAGGACTGAATTGGCCTATTGCATTTTTTGTGAGTTTCACAGCCACTGCAATTACTTGGAAGGGGAGGGTGAGGTGAGCTGCTTGCATCCTCAGCTTCACTGCTAAATGCCACTAAATCCTGCCCACTGGTCCTTTAAATTTCAGCAATCACTGATCATTGAGTGTGATGCTGCCGAACAGCACTCGAGTCGCTGACAGAAAGCATGTGCTACCTTTGATTTAGCATATCAGTGGGTTGTATTGATATCAGCACGAATCTGCAAAAATATTGAATTCACATGCGAGACACAAGCAGCGATATGATTAAAATATGTAAATTTAACATTTTGTCTAGAAAGCTTCTGTAGATATCTACTGCACTTACGTATAAACCGACATTAGATTACTTCTTTCTCAATAAGGTCATTCATGCTGGTTTTGACTAGTGAACACAGGCTGGTTTTGTGTGTATGTGTGTGTGTGCATGTGTGTGTTTTGTCCTTATTCAGTGTGTCATACAAAGACAAAGACAACACAGCTTGGGAGACGAAACACACACCTGCATCCAAACCCACAGAGGAGACACTCATGTGACAGTGTGAATGGTGTCACTTCTTTCTTTCTGTCTCTTTCTCTATTTTCTTTCTTTAATTCTTTCTTTCTCTCTTGGACTATGAGCGACAGGCTGACCACTATAATCTGTGTACCATCAGCATACTGTATACAGAGACGTCCCTGTTTTCAGTATGAGAGACAGTTGGCGGTAACAGTGTAAATCACAGTGAGTGCTGTCACAGTGAAGGAAGCAGAGACACATTCACTGTCCAACAGATGGCTCATACATGCTGCGGAGCCTGGAAGACTTCTATTCTCACACTCAGACGTTTCAAGGAGCAGCAACTGTTTCAATGCTTGTTTGTTTTACACAGAAATGACAGAAAACACATTTTCATTTGAATAAGAAAAAAAAAAACTTCTCTTTGGCAGCCCCATGTAGTAACAGGAACAGCTGGATGTCTGAAAAATAATACTCTGAAACTCTGTAAAACGGCAATAAAAAAGTATTAAAGTAAGATGAAATGAAAAATGCCTTCCACATCATCAGGCAGTTAGCTTGTTAGTAACAGCATGGTTCATAGGTGTGTCTTTCCAGATGTTTGCCAACTCAAACCTTGTTCTGCTTCACCAAAATACCATTGTTACACTACAGACTTGCTGGCTATTGTTTATTCACTTTGGGGAAAGTGATGTTGGTCGATTATGCATGAAGGGTTTTACATTGGACAGCTTCTGCAACTAACGTTAGCTATACTGAGCGATGGACCAGGCTTCACTGATTAACATCTCTGTACAAAAACACAATCTAACTTGTACAAAAACAGAACTTAATGACTATTCAGTGATTCTGGGTGGAATGGGGCCAGGTTTAATGGAGAAAATGCTTTCTAGCTTTCCGTCTGATGTCCACCAGCTTCAACTAACTTAGGTGCCGTTAGTGGTCAATGCAGCGGGGCTCAGCAACCTCCCAGTGAACACAGCTGGAACAGGATGAACATAGCTTTCAGGACCAACGGGGAATACAATACAGAGGTCATTTACGGAGTTTTCTGCTTGAAATATGACTTTAAATATGACTGAAGAGGCAGCTGGGTAATGGACCGCTGCACTATATCTGTATAGCTGAGGGGGCGTTGCATTATCGCTCATTCAGTGCTATTGGCTACTGCGAAAAGTCCCTCTCTAGCTCCCTCTCTTGACTTTAAAAATCAAATGTACATTTCAGGCCTTTTTCATTTGGGAGTGAATATGTATCGAGTCTTTATTTCTTATACATAACTTATTTCTTAAGTTATTTGGGCCTGTCTCTCTCTCTCTGTATCTCTCAGTCTGTTTCCGGGGCTCCAAAAAATCTTGAGACACTCTGGGACTCGCTGTTGCTGAGGAATGAATAAATCTCCTAACAGCTCTCCTTTTACACCTTTAGAGAGGGAATCGTCTGACTAAAGTTCACAGAGTGCTGTGAGGAGTGGCGCTGTGCTCTGTGTGAGCTCTCACAAAGGGACGTTGGTCAAGGAGAAAAGCTACAGATTTGTGAATGAGCAGAAAGATAACTGTGCTCAGTCTGCATGGCATCATTCCTACAGGGGATAGAGGCAGAGTATGCCCATCATAATTTTCATCAAACCACTTCTTCAAATTCAAACCATAAAACAAATATTCCAAGAGAGATAACACTGTCATTTCTCGCCAAAACATATACCTTGAATTAATATAACATGGCTCATCAGCCAATACAAGTGTGTTTCAATTGGAGGACTTGTGTGTAGCATTTAGCCACATCTAGAGGTGAACTTGCAGATTGCAAACACCTTGTCTCACCCAGCACCGTTGAAGCATAAAGGAGCAAGTAGGATGGCAGCAAAACTCATAAAAAATGCAAAAAACCTTATCTAAAGCAAGTGTTTGGTTTGTCTGTTTTGGGCTATGTAGAAACATGGCAGTGTAACATGGTAAAAATCTGCTCCCTCTGTAGATAAAAAAACAGCTCTTTTAAAGGTAACAAAAATACAACTATTCCTATTTTCAGGTCATTATACACTTTAAAACCTCCACTGCGTCCGAAATTGCATACAATGCACTACATACCCCATGTTAACCATCGTTTCACATACTTTGGTGTAACTAAACAGTAATATGTATCTGTATCCTGAAAGCCTTCTTGCCAGGTGGAGATGTGTAACCATGGTAACCTGCGCCAATTACAAACTAATTTAAAAAATATATTATTCCCAGCAAAGTGAAACCTTACTTCCTCTTAAACTGTAGCATTTTTGGCACTATGCCAGAGGTGCCTTGGTCACTGTCTGCCATTTTCTGTTATATTGTTGCTGTCATTCACTAATGCATTGCATTGTGGGAGATTTATACCGCTGTACTGTCCAGTGTTTGCATACTGTAAGATTTCTCCAGCCTTAGCCTAATTAATAACAAATTTGTATGAAATTTCAGACACAGCCATACTTATAAATATTATATGCAATTTCTGACATATTCTGCCAATAAATCCATGTAAATCTTACACACTGGACAAAGCAGTTTTGACAGGTTTGTGTGAGATGGAAGTGAATTTGGCAGTATACTCAAAACAAAACTAAATTTGATGAGTTTTCATAGAAAATTGTTAGGTTTACGGTCACTACAGCTGGCTTGCCCAGCCTGTTGTAGTTCCTGGACTCCTGATCATCTCCCCCAGTACATCTGCATCTGTGAAACAATGGCAATGGCGATTTATATTTGGTTAGGTTTTTTGTCTTTTCCTTGGGCCACAGACTTATATTGCTTTTGGGATATTCTTCATCTGGCATGGACACCACTAAACAAGTGTTCTCCCAGCCCCAACAGTAAAAAATCTTGGATCTGCCTCAAAACATATAATTTTTCATCAAATACAATCAGATTTTTTTTTTCTGTTAATAAACTAAGAAAAAGCAGAAAAACAAATGGGACGAATGGGAACACCTGCAGATCTAAGACAAAGTAAGGTTTATGTGATCCCATCAGCATGTAAGTGACAGATCAGCACTTCCGTAAATCACAGCCTAAAACTATAGGAACCCATGTCTGGATATTGTTTCCCAATTAGCCAGAACGGCAGTCATTTCTACAGAGACTGTTGCCAACATCTGAAACAACAGCCAGTGTATTTAGCAATTAGCCGCAGTGTGGCCCAATGGGAGTGGGAGTGTCCTGGCAGAGAGAGAAAACATCAGGGACGGACCTGGAGACTGAGCAGGGTAGAGACGGCTAATTTCCCTCAGGAGGACTCAGATGCACACACAAGCACAAATGCATGAATACAAAATGTATACGCACATACAGACATATGCACACAGACAAACATACACACACACACACACACAAACACACACACCACCTCTTTTGGTCTTTGATACAGTCCCAGGGGAGTTCAGGGTTGCAGCCAGTAGCTGCAAACTGAGTGGTGACCAGTGTGTTGTGTTCTCACTGTGTCGTGTATCTCTTGTCTAATGAGGAGGTGCCAGTCCCACCAGTTAATTTACCAGAAGACAATCGCAAACTGACTCACACTGACATTTATAGGCAATTAGGACCTGCCTGGGAAAAGTGTGTGTGTGTTTGTGTTTGTGTGTGCATCTGTGCATGTTTGTGTGTGTGTCTGTGGTAAGTGCAGCGATTAGGTCAACATTTTTATCAGTTCAAAACTGACAGAACAGCCCTGTAGCTAATTTTGTTTGCATACAGATAATGGGGAGACATTATTTTAATTGCACCATGACTTGTAGACATCAAATTCTGTGTATTTTACAAGGCTAATAAACAGTACAAGTATCTATGAGGGCATTTTTTACACACTCAGATACACTGAAATGTGACCTTACTATTACTTGATGAATTAAGTTATTTTCTAAATATTTTTTTAAAGGCTACTTACACCATTTTAATAAAAAACCTCTTTTACATGGCTAATATGCAACACATTTATTCATCTGAAGAAGATTTAATCCTTCAAGGTCAACTTTTGTTTGTTTTCGTAATTATAATAAAAAAAAGCTCTTTTTAAGTCAAGTTTATTGACACAGTCCAAAATCTAAATTTCTTTCAAAGACATTTGGATTTTGGACTATGTCAATTGGTAGAACATACAGTATGACACTCTCTGTCCTCAGACCCTCCATTTGTGTAATGGAAAACTTGAAGGGAGGAAATGTAATATATAATATTAAGCAAATGTTAAGTGTAATAAATGAAACAAAATGTATCACAAGTATAGATTCTGATCCTTAAATGTTGTTTGTTGTTTCATGCATATATTGAAACTGGCTGTTAGCTGGAGCCTAACCATCGCTGGAGAGGTGGGATACATGTTAGACAGCCAACCTGTTTATAACAGAACTCAAGGCTGACACGCTCCTCTGGGTTACATGTAGGTCAGGGGTTCTCAATGTTTTGAATTTTGAAAAATTAAAGAAAAAGTTAAATTCACATATGAAGCAAATCACTTTCTGTCCCCTGAGGTCAGATGAAGTCAAGGTTTATCCAATTTTATGGTTGTCTCCGCAACTTTATCTAAAGCAAGACTTCCTGCATCATGTTGTCTTTTCGTACTTGTACCTGCCTCACTAAAGGGCCATGCATCGCTTCTTTCTCCCATTATGAACATTTAAATATTTCTTTCAGAAAGCATAATTCCACCTTAAGATACATGCAGATGACCTTAAACACTTACTGTACTGAGCTGTTAATTTACCTGCATATTGTTTAACTGAGGGAGAAAACTGGAGCATCTAGGAAACTGATTTTTGCAAAGCATCAGAGTGATAAAATCTAATCAGAATCAGAATCAGGGTTAATTGCCAAGTAGGTTTTCATACAAATACATATATACATATACACATACACATATGTGTGTGTGTGTATATATATATATATATATATATATATATATATATATATATATATATACATATTTGGGTTTTAAGCAGGAGGTGTCAGAAAAGTTACCACAGGGATAACTGGCTTGTGGCGGCCAAGAGCTGTACAGTTTATATATAAATGTGCTAAATATTGACCAGGAAATGTGCAAAAGTGAACAGTATAAAGTATAAAGATAGAGATCAAGAGATATGCATTAAGGTAGTTGTTTCAGGTGTGAATTTGCACTGGGGAAAATGTGCATTAGTAATAAAAAATATTTTGTCTGTAGAAAACAAATGCTAAAGAAAACATTTGGCAGCAACCATCCCTTAGAAAAGCTACTTAATTAGTCAAAATGCATACCCTAAGGATAAACTCATAACACCTAATCTTACTTTGTTTATTTCCCCTAAAAGTGACTAATTAATGCATTTTTACCTTTATCTGTATAAAGTTTTCAGGCCTTTCAATGTATACAATAAAATTTAAATAACTGCCAAATTGATCTCCAAAGTCAGAATATTCCAAATACATTTTTAAAAAGATTTATTTATTTATTTATTCATTTTTTTAATCACCATACTTCTCTATCAAAATTCACATCCACAGTGCCTCAGAACTATGTTCAATAAAGTTTTGAGGATAAAGAAAAACAAGTGGTTTGTATTGTCAGTCCTCGGATGAACCCATAGAGTCTCTTACAGCCAGTCGAACAGTGCTGAGCGGTGTAGCAGTGGTTGCCTGGAGGATCATATGTGATGTAATGCTGCTTGCATCACACTGTATCTCCCCCAGCTGATGACAGTCAGGCCTGTTTCCCCTGCCAGCACGTCCCAGCTGCTATGAGGCAATGTAGTCTGCCAGGCACAATACGGCATGTCAGCCCTCAACAATGGAGGACTTGTGCTCCCTGGATGGCATCATTGTCACAGTTTTTTTTTCTTTCTTTTTTGGAGGGAGGGCTTTGTGAGTTGTTGTTGTTTTTGTTATTGTTGTTTTAGCTACACGTCTCTCTAGGTTAGCCAGTTATTAACCCTTGTATTGTTGGCCGGTAGACAATAGACGCAGTGTGTGATGATGCCCGGCTCATACACAGACTGGATGTGGGTCATGGGAAGAAGACTGGGTGTGACGGTGCTGTGGGATTGCAGAGAATCTGTACTCTAGGTTTAAGGGATGCCAAACCAGGTCAGTAGAGTCAGTACCTCAAGCTGAAGCCTGCCTAAAGGGTAAACCAGATCTGGACACTTGAGTTGAACTTAAAGCTGCTGTATGCCACCTTCACTGCCACTAGAGGTCGTAGCACAGCAACAGCATCTTAGGCCAAGAAGAATATGTGCTTTGTTTGCTCAATAAAGTTTTGGAAAAACTCTGAACACACACTGCTCACAAGACTCAGATCAAACTGTCAAACCAAACACTACCAATCAGGTACGGATTCAGAAACATATTTCAGTGCACTGTTTGGCTGTAATATGAGAAAGTTACTCGCCAGGCTGCCATTTTGAAAACAGATGGATATGACAGAGAGGGACTCGCATACACTGACATACACACACACCTGCATGAAAGGCTTGTTATCACTGGTTGTTAAGCTGACAGCCTGGTGGAAAAATTTAACATATCACCCAATCCTACTCCCATTAGTAGCCATTTCATTGTACTGATACCACTTTTTGAAAATTTTTGTGACCTCTAGGACAGTGATTCCAGTGTGTGCCATGTAAGGAACACATTTCTTAATGGTTAAAAAAGGTTGGCTTGCAGTGTCAACCTGTTGTATAATTATGGAAGTGTTAATACTCCACAGAAAATCTCTTTAACAATCTGAGTAACAAGCCTCTCTCCTACACACACAGATGCCTTGTTAATGACACTAGGGATTGCCTCAGGCCAAAATGTTTGCAGAGTCTCTTCTCCTAAATGACTCATTAAAACTTGAGAGAAATAGCCCCATGTGTGGACTAAGCTTTAGATGCATCCATGAATCTTTTCCAATGTTATTATTTGATAGGCCAAAACTGATTTTAAAAAAATCTCTAAATACTTTAGAGTTCATTTCAGAATTACAAATTGAGTTGTGTTGGGTGTGAGGTGGGGGTTAGGGATCAACGGATTATCCACTGAAAATATGTGTCAAAGAACCCACTGAATATATTGAGGCTGTATTTGATTGTTTAGAAATTGGCATCTAGCGGTCGCATTTAGTGTTTTATATCTATTTGCCCCATTGCCGGGGCGGGGGAATGCTCACACTGCCAGCCGATGAGCTTGGAGTTACAGAAGCAGTCGAGCACAGTGCATCCCTCTGCTTATAAGTGTGTCCTGTGCGTCATTAGATGTCACACTGGCACCACATTTTGGTACCTCTCGAGATAATAATGTCACCTGACTTCCTCCTTGGCTCTAATCATAACTACTCTAAACTTTGGGCAGCTTTGTTATTTGAGGCTCCATCCACACTACATTTTAGTTTGAAAAAACCTCCATACTAATACACCTGAAAATACATGTCACATAACCATGCACATGCCAGCATGTACATGCCGGTGTAAACTAGAAGCAGTAAGATAACGGGATGAAAATAATGAGGCAGAAAAACATGACTGCTCTTCACATAATCCTCTCCGATAATGCTAATTTTCTTAAAACATTGTCAGTGGCACTGTGAGCGGTATCATGGTGTCCACATGACGACCAGCTGGAATCAGACCCAGTAAGTCCAAGAGTGATGTCAGAACACCAGCAACAGTAACATTACTGACAGCAAAGTTCTGTGTGGGGTAATCGAGGCACAGATTAAAAGGGAGATAGAGAGCAGTTATGAACTAGACATCCAGAGACATTAACTTTTGAAAAGAACATTAAAACTGAAGCGATCAAGCGATAGCAGCCTCACACAGTCTTTTGGTGTGATGAATCAGGGAACGACACGTAGTGACTGATTGGCCCAATCAGGAAGTACAAAAGAAAGAAAAAAAAACTAATGATGATGACACCACACCACATGATCAGAGTTGATAAAAAAAAGTTTGTTCAGATGGACTTTGAATATTGATACACAGACCTGAGACCACAATGTACCCAACTCAGTAAGACTGAACATAATTTGGCCCCAGAATATCTCAGGTCAGATCTCAGCTACGAGGCACCAAGCGGACCTGTGAAGACCTATAAAGAAGAATGCCTGTCCTTTTTTTAGTTTTTCAACCTCACACATGTGTTGTCACAAAGTAACTCCTGCTCCTGCCTCCACCTTTCCTTCCCCCTGCTCCCCTGATGTAGAGTTAAAGTCATAATCCCTCCTCCCCTCCCTCACCCCTCCATCTCCCCAGGTCCCCTGAGCTTTGCCTGTCCTCATTAGCGAGTATTTTTCCCATGTTTGTTAATTGTGTCCTGCTTTTTGCACCACCTGCCCCTCCCCCCCTCCCTCGTCCTCTCTTTTCCGCCTCCTCCTCCTCCTCCTCTCCTTCCTCTCTCTCTCTCTCTCGTGCCTCCCCTGCTCATCTGTGCTCTCTAACAGCCACTAATTGTCATCATAAGGATGCGTTCGCTGTCACAACTGGAGAACAGACTGCAGACCGACAGTGTGCAGCCTGGCTCCTCTGGCCCCTGGAGGCCTCTGCACTGGTGTCTGGGGGCCCGAAGGACCTTGGCAGGCAGGAAACCTCCCTCTGCAAGTGTAGCTAATGAAGACAGGTGGAGAATTTTACCTGGCTGAAAGAGAGAGACAGAGGTTGTGAAGTCAGCATAGGCAAACTGGGAATTAACTGAGGAAGAACAGAAAGGCACGGTGGCTGCCTAACAAGGTATGACTATGTTTATAACAATACAATACTGCCACAACAGAGCATAAACAGATAATAACTCCCACTGTTGATGAGTTCATCACACAAACTCCATTTGTTTCTCTTAATTTTCTCTCACTTCCATCTTGTCTCTGTACATTCATGGATCAAACCTATTTGTTTGTACCCAGTCACTCCTCTGCATTCACACTTCTTTTAATTCACATTTAATTTAATTTAGGAAAGCATTACCTCCACAGCTGTATGACAACCGTATATACTGTATTTCAGAGTCCTGTACAGGTACAGCTTTGCAAACCTGCACCTGCAAAGCTGAATACCAGAACTGACCCGTTACCCACAATTATCAAAGCTGGACTGGTATATATTTTTTTTAACCTACTTTTATTTTGCAGGTTACCTGATGGGAAACCACCAGATAACCTACAAATGTTTCAAGGCTTCCTTCAGTGTGAAGCTGAATGCAATGTGTATACCTATGAAGCCATGTTTTTATCAAAAAATCAATCACAGTACAGCTTAAGTATACAGAGTGGTGTCTGTGTGTCTGCGTCTGTTTGTTTCTAAGTGCAGGCGAACGTGTCTCCATGCATGCACATGTTAGTGTATGTGTCTGTGTGCAAGTGGGAATTTGTGCTTTGTGGCATGTGTGCCCTCAGCATGGGGCCATGGCGGGCCCCGTGCCGGCCAGCTGGAGGCTCAATCTGTTGAGGGGGTCCGCTGCTCAGTGGTGGGAGGTCGGCCGGACCCACAACGACGCCCCGACCATTTGCCCTGGCCTCCCCTCTGACCAGGACGTGCAGCTTGGCAGGCCCAGCCAGGGACTGACAGCTCCGCACAACCCAATCCACAAGACGCTATGGAGGAGGAGAAGAAGGAGGAGGAGAAGGAGGGAGGAGGTTGCTTCGAGGAGAGGAGGAGGTGATAGGCGAGGATGTGGAGGTGGTGGCAACTTTAGGGAGGGAGGGAGGAATTGGGAGACTGCTCACAGCAAGACAGCAAAAACAGCAGCAGAGCAAAGTCCAGGCACACTGCCAACCACAGAGAGATGCAGATTAAGATAGACAGGAAGGAGGAGAAAAAGTTTGAAGTACAGACAGATGAAGGAGGGAGGAGTGGAAGTGGTCGAAGCTGAAGAGAAACAAAGAAAGAAGGAGATAATGAGAGGCAAAGGAGAGATGAAGTGGAGAAGGAGTAACAAGGATAAATTTGGGGAGGTGGGTGATCAGAAAGACAATGAAAGATCAAGACAAGGAAGTATGTTTGTGTTTTCATTTATCTGAAAGCATATTTTTCAATGAAGAAATATTTTCTGGCGTCCATGTTGTTCTTATAGCCTTAACTGATCCTGCGTGGTGTTAATCCATTTTCAACATGTTCTCATCCCAACTCATCACATACCAATGATTTGTCACCACACCTGATACTGAAGGACAAGGTACCCTTCAGTGCCTGTATCTAAAGCCTTTTTAACACATGATTAACACTGTGAAATGGTGAAACTTTGGATAGATTTAAGCACAAAAACTACATGGCTAGGTTTAGGATGAGACCATGTTTGGGCTTACTACATCCGATCAGGAGTGGAACGGACGGCCTAGCCGAGCAAATCATTATGTCATGGGTAGGTCTTCATCTTACATCAGGGCAAGTTAATAACAGCTATGATCAGCTATACCAAAGTTTATGACAAGACAGAAAAAGACAAAAAGTGGTCTTCCTAAACTTGCTGCTGTCACACAGCCAACTGTGACTGAACAGCTGCAGACAGCTGGTTATTCTGCTGAGTGTCAACCTGCCACACCTTCCTTCAGTCTCCTATAAGGGCGACCTGCTGTGGTCACTCAAACTGTGTTTTAAAGCAGCTGAAACTCACAATGATGATGTTTCTATTGTCAGACAACTGAACGATGATGTTTCTATTGTCAGACAACTGAACGATGATGAAATACTTATTTAATTTCAGCCCATAAACATTACCTCTCAATCAGGTTCCACAGCTGCTGATAAAATCCTCATTTTATAATTGTGACATTATCTGATAAAGTCAACATAATGCCACATAAATAACAACAGCTCTCCTGTGTACGTGCTCCTATTGACAGTTTGTTTATGAACAATCACAAAGAATGTTAGAGGCAACTAAAGGTTGTCCTCTTAACTTTACTGGTACTTTGGCAAACAGCCCCCGACCCTCAGTGGGCTGGCTCAGGTCATCATTTACCCCATACACACTGAGACACCAAGCTGGCGTTTTAAGATTTACACTCTGGAGACCACAATGGAAAAGCACCATTTTGCTGTAGTCTGGATGGAAGGCTGAAAAAGAGAGAGAAAGATGCCTTTACGGATTTAACTGAACAGAATGGACATATGCTAAAACCAGAAGTTTTCATAAGATCAAGCCTTAAACCTACATTTCTACTCCTATTCAACACTTATTCGGTTGTACACAATGAATTCTAAAATAAAAAACAAGTAAACTGTAAGAAATAAACTGTTATTTATTCATTTATTGTTTACTAAAATTATTTTACCAGATTCAAAATTTTTCAGTTAATAAAATATATATAGTATTTTTCAAAATACAATTTTAAATAAAAAAAAAATGTAGTTTTGTCGTTTAGGTTGTGTTAGTGTTTTGCATAAACTTTACTCTCAGGTTCACAATCCACCCAACAGTTGGGAACCATTATGATAATCCTTTGCTTTATCTTCTATCAGTAACCTGATTCTATTTCCAATGCCAAAAAGAGTCTTTTGATTTATGAAACATTTCTTTCAGTTTCTGATTTGTCAATATCCCTCAGGTAAAGGAGTGGTGGTGGGCTTCAGACAGTTCATAAAAGTCATTTAAGTTAAAATAACAAGAGAGAGAGAGAAGATAGATGAAACCTGCAGTATGATGATGTGGGAATATATTCCAAATGTAATTATATGCAAATATTACATAACTTTTGATGCTTTGTAGGCACAACAATTGGATTGCCATTGTATTTTAGATTAGAAAATATGTGAATACAGATAAAGACTGACGATTTTGTTGCTTGAACAGGTACCGATAAAAATAATGACATCTCTGTGCACTTGCACTATAAGCAGGAGACATATTTTATGAGTAGCATCAAATGTACACAGCTGAACTACTTTTGCACTTAAGAGAAACTGGCCTTAAAGGCCTTTTCCCTGAGCTATATCCACATCACTTTGTTCTGTAGGCGTGTGTGTGTGTGTGTGTGTGTGTTTGTGTATCTGTGTGTGTCTGTGTGTGTCATTTGGTCCCTCCTGTGTGTCTTTACCAGACTGGTTCGCTGCTCTCTCTGACAGTTTGATGCAGGGCACCGAGGTTACATCTGAGGGAGTGTTTTTAGCGGTCACCAGTCTGCAGAGGGGACGCTAGCTGGCACCATCTGGTCATGAGATCCAACGTTTATCTGGCACAGTCTTGGCCAATGTCCATACCTGCTTGTTCTACTCACACACACACACACACACACACACACACACACACACACACACACACACACACACACACACACACACACACACACACACTCTTACTGGGGGTCAAGCTACCCTAAACGACAGGCTGAGAGCAGATGTCCGTCAACTCTCCCAGTCCAGTTAATTAAGCAGCATAACAAACAGCAAGGAGACAACTCACACACACACAGAAGCATACTGTACATACCCGCAGACAGTCCAACAGTGGTTTGTCCTCACTGGAGAGCAAAAGAGAAGAAGCATGAAGAAGAGCCATTAGGGCAGTACATTGTGTGTCTGTGTACGTATTTGTATGTGTGATATTGCACAAAAACTTTTTGTCACACAAACGCTGCAACCAAACCTGTGTCAAAGTGAAAATTACTGGTAATTGTTAAAGCAGGTCTGAGATATCAGCTGGGTATCTATAGCTGTTCTGGATTCACAGACTACTACAACACCTACTCTGAACACTCAGCTTAAAACACTGATGTGATAGTAAAAGCTTTTCAAAAAGTTTGAGCCTGAAGATTTTGATCACCAGTCCTATTTACTCAGTCATTTTGTTTTTTCTTTTACTCTGGGAGACTGTCTTTGATCGAACATGATGATTCACACCAGAAGGAAAAAAAGTTTAAAGGAGATATATATAAGTCCCTAGCGTTTAGAATGAGTACTGCAGTCCAAATAGTGAATTAGAGCCATAGACATACATTAAAAAGGTCAGATAATCTATTTAATATATGATCTATGGTTGATGCAAGTTGTTCTACCACACATAATAGCACATTATATTTTGACACTGACAAGTGAAATGAGTCCTAGTTGATCAGCTGTTTCTAAATGTCAGCGTCAATGTTGGGTGGTAGAGGTTATAGGTAGCCATAACATCCCAGTTCGATTACTGACATCAGCCCTTGTTCCATGTTCCTCCACAGGTGGTGAGAAGAAATACATCAAAAAGTATCTTGTTACAAAATACTAATATTTCTTCATCAAGTGTACTACTGGTTTTAAATTAAAATGCAGGTAATTTGTAATTTGAATTAACATAAAACATTTATACAAACTGGTACTATCTCATTTTAGGTATCTAGTAGCCTCAGTATGGATCTGACCTTAACGACAAATATGTAAGAATTTATTTAAAACATTCATACCTAAAATTATAAATAATATGCGAAAATAATTAAAAGTTTTGGCATTACTTCAAAGAGATCAAACTGTCATGTGGTCATCAAACTGGCCTCCACTGTGCTTGTAGGTGGTACTCAGTATTTAATCCAGATGCATTAAAAGAAAACTACCGGCCTTGAACTTTCTATCTCAAAACATGTTCTTCTCATTAGACACATTACTCAGATTTGATGTGCTTGTGTGTTGTTGGGCTGGCAGCCTCTTCAGTTGATCGTGGCATCATACCAGCGCCAGTGAAGGGCCTCAGTGTTTCTCCCTCCATTGTCATCCCAGCAGGCAGTTGGGTGAAGTAAAGGATTGTGTGATCCAATGAAGCGTGCTGTTATCAGAGACTTCAGCCCCGGTCATGAAGCTGACATCACCCCATTGCCTCAGTTCAGAGCTGCATGATGCACAGCAGGTCACTGAGGACGGGAGGGAGAACCCCAAAATGATCAAAGTCTTCTTCTTCTCTTCATTAAGCCTGACTTTACAGTTAAATTAATTTCTAGTAGTAAATGAAGGAACTTGAATCCATGTTTCACATTGAATGAAAGATCTTTTGTTGGTTGCAAATCTGTGAACCCTGTGAGCAGAGCTGTACGTTGAACACTTGAGACCTGGACTTGATTTAAACTTATGTCACAAAAACAAGGATTTGATATTTGACTTCAGACCAGACCAACTAAAGACTTGACTTGAAAGGAAAAACATTCAAGTCAAGTTTTTAGCCACAGAAATCATAAAATGACATCACCAAATAGGCCCTGCATACATTGTGAAAAATCATACGGGAATTTTGTAAAATCAACCAGTCTTTTCTCATTAACATAATGTAAATGTGCACTTTTTATTTATCAAGTCAATTAAACCTTTACTTTTTATAATTTGAAAAGAAATTATTTATCAAAGTTTTCTTGTGTACAAGTGAGTTGATATAAAGTTCATTTGACTAGAAAATCTGAATGAATCATTACAAAATTGCCTCAACTTGTCTTTTCAAATTTAGGCAACTTAATATTATATTGTATATTTTTGGTATCTTTGAAATCTTAATTGAGTTCTGTGGGTTTGAACGATGACTGATCCTACAGCATGGTTGCAAAAATGTAACAGCAGGTACTTGAGTGTATAAGTTGTTCAATAATTATTCCTAATTACAGATAGGAAATCTATCTACTATCTATTATCTTGGGTTGTTGGGGGTTCACAAGAAGAATAATTCACATCTTCCACATTTCAGTTTGAAACCAAAGTTCCCTTTGGTTCATCGACTCAAATCTCAGTCTGAGTGTGTTTCTCAGAGGAACAGAATGATATCACACCTGCACAGACTTATCTGTACTGCCCTGCTGGAGAGAAACAAGACAGAGACAGATGGACAGACAGACAAGAGAGTTTTACTGTCCTGTCAATCAAGCTGGTTCCTGAAGTGGAACTCTTGCTCCCTCTACTGGTCCAAAGCCAGAACTTGCTTGTTCTGGCTTTGAATTCAGTACACTGAAATCATCAGTCTATTTCAAGTAATTACTGAATTAAGTCCTTGCAATGGTGTGTTGAGAAACATTTTTTATACCTTGGACTATTTGCCCACACTGTGTTTCACAAAGTGGTCAACCTCATCCCATCACTGCTTGTGAAGGGCAGAGACTTTCCAGGATGCTCCTTTCATACTGAGTAATGATACTATCTGTTATCAGTTAACCTGTTTACCTGCTGAACGTTCCAAACTTGTGTCCTCTGAGCATTCGACAACTTTCCAAGTCATTTGTTGCTCCTGTGACAACTTTTTTAAAACGTGTATATATATAAAAAACAATAAAGATGATCAGTTTAAACATTAAATATTTTGTCTTTATAAAGGACTTACAAATCATTCTGTTTTTATTTATATTTTACACAACATCCCAGCTGTTTTCAGAATTGGGGTCGTATTAGAATATTGATCATAGCCAATTTAAGCTTGTGTTATGTTTTTTTTTTATTTTTTATTTAGTAGTAGGTGGGCTCATGAGGTACTCTTCTACCATATGTGTTAGTGTTATTACTGTAGTGCCAGTATGTAGCTGTATGTCGTTTGTTTGCTGTGACCTGACTGTCTCTTTTGTTAGTTGTCACTGTGCATGGGTGATGAACTCCCTAGTCTAATCTTAGCTCAAGTAACTGTGTCAAAACAAGACGGCATGTTTACATATAATTAAAAACAAAGTCTAGGGCACTTCCTAGGATTGTCCATGCCCGACAATGTATACTCTTTGAGTTGTGTGTTGCCTCTCTTTATTCACTTTATTCATAGCAGCACCATACAAAATGAATCACAGAGAAACATGCAATACCCTTAATCTCTTTCGCACACTTTACATCGAAGACCACTGAGCCTAATTACAAAAAGTGAGAACACTTCCAAAAAGAGGTAAAATGTTATTTTGAGGTAAGGGAAACAGCTGGTAGGACTTTGTATCATTTTAAATGTCAAAAGCTTAGTGGCTCATTTTTAGGGGTCTCCTGCATGATGTTGCTGGTGCTGTTGTTTTTCCATGATTCACCATGTTGTATGTGACATTCTGCACAATCCCTTCAGTTTTGTCAAGCACACATCTTAGTGGTCACAGCCGAAAAGCTCCAAGGATACCCTGCGCTGCTCAGGCAGGGCCTTGGCAGCAATTAAGGTTAGAGGACTGCTGAAGTGGTAGAAGTGGTTTCCTACGATTATCTTGATCCCGTCTTTATTGCACATGGCAGCATCGATCTTGGGGAAGAGGGCAACTGGGCGCTCATTGGCTGCAACACGAGGGCTGGCCTCCAATTCCACGTCATATATGTTCTGACCTGGAAGACAGCAGGCAGGACGAGATGTGAGTGGGTACTGTATCTATTTATCAATTGTGGAAAACTTGACAAGGGTAAAATATCAATCCAGAAGTGATGTTTCAATCTGGTCTTTTGAGAATAAAGTTGGTTATTTTTCAAAAAACATTTATTTGGTGATATGCTGGTGGAAAGACTTTAGATATCTAGGTCAAAACTGGGATCATTTTGGTTGAAAAGTGACACTTTTTAGACCTCAGACTTGCATATAACTTTTGTTTCAACAGAGAGTGGCTGTTCATAGGCACAGCTGTGTTTAAGCTAAATGCTGACATCGGCATGCTAACATGGTCACACTGACAATGCTAACATGTTGATGTTTGGCAGATAAAATGTTTAACATATTTAGCATGCAATTAGCCTACTTATTTACTAAACTAATAAAATATACAACACATTTTGTTCTGATGGTAAAAAATTGAAAAGCCATTAACTTTTACAGTTCATTCTGAGGAGGACATGAATGTCTAAACCAAATTTAATTTCAAACCATCCAATACATGTTGAGACATTTCCCTCAGACGACAAGTCATGATGGCGCCAGAGCAAAAGTAGGGGGTCAGCAAAGTTATTAGGATTCACTATCTGGTGAAAGCTGGTGGTGTTAAATGAAAAATCAGGACATCATCAGAGTCAGTAAGATTCCTCTTCTACCCATTATCAGAGATAGGAGTTATAAATACTTCTGAGCATCAGAGGACAGCAACAACTGCCGTTCTTGTATGTAGTGTACACTGTTATTGCCTATTCAAACAGTAGGATTTGGTAGAAGAACACTGCAAATGGTGTTGGATACAGAGACATATATAAATAGCTGGATTGTACGTCCACGCAGCCACAATACTGGACAGTTAAATAAATAAATGTAACTAGAAGGCTGCATTACAGAATTCTTTCCTGGGTATATGCTTGTATATGTAAATAACTGTATACTATATTATTTTGTTCTATTTTGTTTTATATTTTCATCATATTCTTTTCTGAATTTAATTAATTGTATCGCATGTGTGTGTAGCATGAAGGAACTACAGTTGTTACAACCAACCATCCATCAATGGCTCATTGATCAGCTGATCAGCTACCAGCTGACTAATAACATCCAGTCATGCTCATACGGGTTGCTGTTATAACCTGACAATTCTCACTTTTACCCTGCTCATATATTCATGAATGCTGTTCAATCTGGCAGCAGGCCAAATCCAGGACTGAAGTGTCTCTGCTTGAACTGCTTTGAAGGTAATATTCATAAATTCATTGACATAATTTCTAGTTCCACTGCATGTAAATGAACTGTAAATGCACAAGCTAGTGTCTTCAAAAAGTCCTGTAGTTCTTTCAGGTAGGTAGGTCATCTGACTTGCATATTATTTTAAATACTGTCTGTGTCTTTACCTTTGACAAGGTGAGCAATGTGATGATCCTCGCAGACAAATGCAGCATCAATGGGACCCTCGATGCCCAGCTCATCTTTCACAGGCTGTTGTGTGTAGGGCACCAAGTGCTCGAGGGAGTGCCAAAACAGCCTCATGGATGCGGGAAGTATAAAAAAAACACAATTAATTAACTTGCAGCAGAGTTCAGAAGCAAGATAAAGAGAGAGTTCAGGACGAGTGGCAGGGAGAGCATATGTGAATATGGACTGAATTGTTAATGGTATATAAAAACTTCATCACATTGACCATCAACACTGATCGGACATCCACATGAAAAGTGTCAAATTTCAATTTAAGAACGTGTTCCAGCACTGACTCTCAGTGAATCTACAAAGCTGGTTCTCAAAGCAAAAAAGTAGTCTGTTGTCATATCTCACCTCTGAAGGCATACATGTTCCCAGCGTTGTCAGATGTGATGGCATCCAGGTGAACACGGCTGCAGCGCTCTCTCTCAACATGGTCGCTGTCCTCACCTGAACAACAAACAAGCATATCATATATACAGTCCACATGCTACATGTTTAGCAGAGCATTTTATCAATGCTTCATTAAGTCTGACACACTATAACATCATTCTTGTGCAACTGAGACCGTTCCCAGGTCCCTTAAACTACATTTTAATGTTACACTGTGTCTGATTTGGAGGAAAATCTAATGCACTCCTTTATAGCCAAGAGCAGATGCTGTCCAGAAATAACCAGTCACATCAATTTTACTGATATATCAGTGACTTCAAATAGTATAGCCTATGTATGAAAGAAGTGTCTGGCTTATGAATGACTGATTTTTCACTTACTAAACTTGGAGCATCTCATGAAGTAGTCGCGTGCCTCTTTGGGGTATTTTCCGTGCACCTCACCGGTCTTTGGATCAAACTTGGAGAACATGTGCCCATGGAAGCAGTAATAGTGCTCCATAAAACGGAAAGCAGATGTGCAGTTTGGCATGGACTCGAACTCTTTCTCATCTACAGCTTTGGTTCTGACGTTGAAGTGGAAGATGTCGTGTCCTATAGAGGAAATGACACGTGATTTTAGAGATGTTTTTTGATGTTAATCTTCAGATGGCTTAAGATACTGAGAAATGGCCTTGTAAGATTATCATTAAGCAAATGACACTTCCAGGACCTAAAGCATCCTACAGGTCACTTTATTACGCCTTTTAAGGACAGCTGTAAAAAGAGATACAGTTCCTACACTGCTCATTTGATGAGGATTCCACCAAAACTGCTCAATAAATTTAAAATTGCTCTCATCTAAAGAACAGTTTTTTTTCCAGAAATTTGAACAGACAGTCTCAAAAGTGCAGTGGAAATAGCAAAAATGTTTAAAAATGTCCAATCTTGCAATGTTAAGACTTGTTAAGGAGGATTTTTGTGATTCAGTAAAATATCCTGCAGAAAACACAAACAGGACCAAAAAACAGTTGGATTGAAGGATTAAAGTTTTCTTGCAGTGAGGTAGGTAAGAATATTGACTGACCCTTGAAGAAGATGACAGAGTCCTCCTCACACTCTGGTTTGGGACACTCCACAGCGGCGTCCAGGTGGTCCGGGATTCCAGGGAAGACTTCAGAGATGTTCTTAGGATAGCCCTCTTCAAGCTTGTGTTGGTAATAGCTGAACGCCTTGGTGTCCTGTGTCGACCAATCACAGCGAGTTCCAGGTTGAACAAATGATAGGTACTTAAACACATACAGAAATGTAGCAGTCTATGGTGAGAATATCTTATGGTTTGTACCCCAGGTGACTTACAAAAACATAGGAAAATTTGATGATTGTAAAGGTGTCATGATGATGGCAAGTTCATAATTTTCTGCAAGTAGGTCTGCCAGACTCTGAATCAGTTTTCAGAACCTACAGTTCCTTCCTTGCCCAGAAGAAGTCACATCACACAAGCATCACCTGACTTCCCCTGCACTCACTTTACTACTACTACTATTGCCTGCCTATTGCCAAACACAACAACCCTGTAAAACTTTGTTTTTAACTTTACCTGCTCTTCTCTGAGGGACATGCATTTGTGTACACATGTTGTATCACTGAGCCATTACACAAGGGAGAAAGTCGTTCATAAAATAGGGTCTCCCTTCATCTGATTATACAGGAGTAAACTTAAAATTATTATTTTTGAGCTATATAACTTACAATTCAGACAGCAAAGTTATTTACTTTAAAGCAAGGTGGTTGACTTTAGGACATGAAACTCGGTCCCATAACAGTTCAGAATGAGGTCAGAAAATATTGGTGAAAGGCACCTCTGACGTCTTCTGGAGGCAGTGCAGGCCTTTACCGAAAGAGTTCACTTTTGGGAAAATAATACTTTTAATCTTAATGTTGATTAGACAGGTCAAAGATTGGACCATACCAAGAAGAAGAACATGTGGTCGTGGTCAGTAGGGTTGTCCTCGTAGTGCATGCGGAAAGCAGCATCCACATGGCCCAGGTGGTGATGGTCATCCAACTGAGGAGGTTTACCTTATAAAATGTCTGCCTTTTTGAGATGGATTGAGCAAATCATGAGCAGTCTAACTAGGCTAACCAACTTTTCAGCTATCTAGCAAGCAGTGTAACATTTTGTAAAAGATATAATATTTTTTTCTTGTTTTGGTAGCTAGCAAACAAGATAACTTTTTAACTAAAGCAAACGATATAACATTTTGTTGACTTTTTAGCTAGCTAGCGAACAATACAATTTTTTTTTAAAGAATACAGAGCAGCCAAAAGTTAACAGTTTTCCATACTCATTAGGTTGCAACAGCACTCAAATTTAACCAGTTTTGCTACAATCTGATTAGAACTAATTAGATAACTAGATTAGATTAATCTTTGTTGCTGCAACCCAGTCTGTGTGACTTAGTACTCCGCAATTACATAATGCAAATTTAAGTATTATAAGTACGATTTATTTTGACAACAAAAGGCAAGCAACTCCCCACTGTATTTAGCTCATATGATGAATCCTACCCATGATTCCTCAATATGTCTGGACCTACCCTTGAAAAAGTATGGGATTCCCTCTTCGTTCACTGCGACGGCATCCATCTCAAGGCCTTGACAACGATCAAGGACTGCAGAATATCATAGTCATGTAAAATTAAAAGGAAGGCCTAAGTGTCAGCATTCTTAAAGAGAAATGTATTTCTAATAACAAAGATGTCAAAATGACTATGAATGATTTCCATGAATTCACCTGCATGTGCATGTTCTTCCTCCACTGGTTCATGTACTACCTCCACATCTGCATGCACTTCATCCCTGGTGGAACAGAACAGACAGAGAAATTTATTCTCATAGCAAATCTTCTATTCATTTTGCAGAGCATAAGCTGCTTCACATACAGGCTGTTTTGTCCCTCCAGGCTAAATGCAAGAACACTTACGCATGAGCCAGTGCCAGAGCCAGGGCCAGGCAGAGGATGTGAGCGAGCAGCTTCATGGTGAGCAGTCCTTTGGTCCAATAGAGACTGGAGAGGCCTGGAAAGACAGCAGAGCCGTGCAAACGGTGCCCTGGCTGCTGTTGCAGAAACTGTTTATATTATGGCCCAGTTTACGTGGGCGACGTCACATTGGGTACCAAAGGAGGAGGAGCAGACAATGTGCAGCAATGCTGGGCTTATCAAAGACGCCCACTATGTTTGATGACCTCAGAGAGCTCTGGTCCACTCATCCCACTGCTCAGACAACCCACCAGAGGAGTGAGTCCTAGTGCAGTAGAGGTTCATAGAATTTCAAACAGTCCCCTTTTCACCATGAAAGTCTGATCAATAGATGTGTATCTGATGGCCTTTAAATAACACTATGTCCTGACGTAGGTTATCATCAAATATTTGTCACATTTAAACTAAAGCATTTTACTGAGGATGCAGCAGCAGTTTATGAAGCATTGAATTCTATTGTAAAAGCATCAAATACATCTATGGCAAAAGAAGGATGAAATGAATTTGCATGCTGCCTTTTGCTTCATGTATGTGGCAAAAATTAACCAAAGTTTGTCATTAAAAGTTTAAGGAAAATGCTGCAAAAACTCTGTAGGTTTTTTTTTTTTTTTGAGAATTTTGCATAAAATCAAAATTTCAAAATTTTGAAAGGTAGCCATAGATTTAAATTTAGGCTAATCTATAACAAATGTAGTCCAGAACATTCGAGAAGTCTCCCAAGACTGATCAAAGGTGGACCTTGTTCAACTCTGAGAGGTAACCCAGTGCACCAACATAAGATAAATAAAAACTGCTGACCACTGCACTTCACAGTCCTTAAAAATCACTGTTGTGTAACATTTATATGGTGAATATTAACAGAATAGTAGATTGACTTCATTGTTTGTAATGCTTAGTGAAATTAAAACTGTCTCTATCATGTACATGCTCTGCTGCAATATAAAAAAATAGTTCTCTGTATGCTTCCTGTCAGCCTATTGGTATTAGGTACAGTGGCAATATAATAAAAGTGAGGCCTGTAAAGTGTAGTCGACGATATGATATATCCATGAATTGTAGTTGCTGAATGCAAATAAAATAGTCACTGCTATACTGATTCTAAAATAATTTTAAAATAATTTTCTCTGGTCTATAATGCTATTTCATCTAGATTGTTTTGTGATTGGCTGAAGGTTGCAGAGATATCTCCCAAACACACTCCAAAACAATCTAGAAGGATAAATAGCACTATAGGCCAGAGAAAAAATATGTGTTTTTGATTTAGGGGGTGAATATGTCTTTAAAGAGCAGAAAACCCCAGTTTCATGTTTCTGCTTTTCAGAGAGACTGATGGAAAGGAGTGTGTGGTGTAACCTTGAGACCTGGCCAAATTCATATTTGTCTTCTGTGGGAGGCGTGATCCTGAGGCCTTTATTTCAAACAGCATGCATGTAGTTTATTTTGGACATGATGTCCTCTGACGTCCTTTCCAATTACATGATGTACCGGTACGTGTGGTAGTTGACATTTATACTAGTTAGCTCGAGTCCCACTCAGAAATACCAGACAGTGGTACCAGACAGAAGTGAAAAATTTGTGCTATCTTCTAGTTTACACCTAATAGTCTGGTTCCTGAATCAAACTAAAGTTAAGGTGATGCAGTGTTTGTTGGTTTATTGACACAAACCAGTCCAGAACTCAAACAGTCCAGAAAGTGTAAAATACGCCAGTGTTTATGTATAATACGTTAAATCTCCCCAGTTTGTTTTGTATATTGTCATTTCATGATGTCATTCTGAAGCAAAGGTTTGGTTGTGTTTTTTCAATAAATAGTAACACTGTCCACCTCTTCTCTGTTAATATTTGATAAGTCACCGCAGGACACATGTTGACCTTTAACAAGTGAGGTCTTTTGTTCCAGTATAGTTTCTCTGGAAATTTATTGCTCATTCTGGATATTTAAAAAAAAAACAAAACAGGTACGTCAGATGAAAAACCTGATGCAAAAAAAAATTGTTGTTGCACTGATTTTTTTAAATTCAAAAGGGCATACAGGTCTCTAGCTGAACAGTGCCATAACTTTTTGGTGTTACTGTGTGTCTCTTTAGTAGTGGATGCATTACCTGAACTAAAAAATGTAGTGGACACAGACCTCTTGGAGAGGAGTCTGGATGAAAATCCTACACGTTTACTGTTTTTGAAAAATCAACTAAAATCATTATATACCAACTTAACTGTACTGTTAGAACTGGTGAGTGTCTGACATTTTTCTGTCTGAGTCTGTCATGGAAAGACGATGTCCATTCTTTATTGTGACTGCAAAGCATTGATTGAATGAGTTGTTTTTCCAACCTGGGAATTAGCCATCAATGAGCACATCAGACCTATTTAAGATGAAAAAAAAAATCAAGATGTTAACATCAATACAGAAGTCTGGAACCAGGGTAAGCCGAAACTACAAAAATATAAATGAGACCCTCCTAGTAAACTGGCCCAAACCTTCCTGTGTGTCACTCCTGCCATCAGCATTAATGGATGATGATAGTCTGCCATCACTGTACAGCACAGACAAGGAGTCACCTGCTCAGGCCAGTCAAAGGGCATGAGAACTGGCCAATTCACATTTTGCCAGTTTTCATGGATGAGATTCCCCTTTCAATGATGAATTTGATCTAAAATAAAACATTTGAAAAGAACCCACTTAACTAAAATTTATGTGTTAAGGTGATCAGCCACAAAAAGTTCACTACACTCTAAAAACATTTGAAATTTTGAAGTTTTTCTGCCTAAAACATGTAAGTTAACTTTAAAAATAGTTCAAGTTCAAGTCTTTAAGTTTCTCAAATTTGAGGAAACAAGTTTTAAAAACTTAAGGTATAAGTTAATAACTGACAAACACTGCAGTCAGATTTTCTTTCCAGTTACATTTTTTTTTACATTTGTTACTTTTTTTTTTGAACAATCACTTCTTTGTTTGTCACAAAGGCTTTACAGCTGTGGATGCTGCTGTTGGAGTCACTTTTGATTCAGAGATTGTATACACAGACAATACATGAGGCAATCTAAGGACATTGTGCAATTATGAATGGGGAAAGGAGTGGATACTAATCTTACCGTGGTTGTTTTTATTATTATTATAAGAAACAACAACAATTGAGCTTTTCCCAGAGTGGACACACTTCCATCATGCATGTTCATCAGATCTCTGAAGAATTGTAACTGTCAAACAATGCATGCTGGGATATCTGCCAACATGTTTGTCATGTTTCTTAAGGAACTCAATTTGAGGAGTTTAATGAACAATCTGTAATACATCCATTCCACTCATTATTTGAAGTCAAGTTCTGAAATGTTTGAAAATGAAAACTAGCTATATGAAGTTTTCTAAATTTAAAATCGATGAAACTTCGCATCAAATTAAAAATATCAGATTAGTTGTTTTCTCCTAGTAGTGACTGAATGATTATCAAAATCTGAACTTTGTATTATTTACACCTGACCTCCCAGATATCACCGGTAAAAATGTGATATTCTGCAGCAAATTGTTGAACATCTTTTTACATTCCAGAACCATTAACAATCATATGGGAAATATGTTTTTATTAAGTTACATAATATTTAAGAATATTAACACACTGTTGGATCTATTCCTTTTACTTTTACTTTTGCTGCTTTTATAGCCTCATACACAGTGCTTCATGTGGAGAAATTCAAGCCTTGACCGTCCCATTGTGCCTAGCTGTAGTTGCTAAGTGATAATTGGACAAGCAAATCTTTTTTCACAGCCGTCATTTTGGCATGAAATGGAAGGGAAAAAAACAGCAGGTACCCATGATACGAATAAAGGGTCTGCTCCATTCAAACAGAGTCAGGGTGCTGCTGTTGTGCACGTTAGCTGAGAAAGGCTTTGCTACACAAAATGGGACGGAACCTTAATTAATTTCATTAGTTAAACCACCTGGTATTTCTTATCAATATGGTTGCCATGAAAAAGGTCTGTTGCTGTTTGGAGAAAAGTTTGATCCATTGTTGCCACCTTATCATCACCTGCCTGCACACCTGCTCTTTATTCCCTGATATAAACAGCCCAGCAGTGGCTCACATTATCCAGATTGTCTGTGCTACTTAGTGTTGTCCAGCCCCAACTTATTTGCTTGCATGTGCTAGTTTTTGGTTTTTAATAACCTGACTGCTCCCTTTTGCGTTCATTGCAGTCATCTGGTCTATTTGTGATATTTCTGTCTGTGACCACTCTGAACCCAGTTGAGCTCAGATTGTTGGCCTTCATTGCTGTTGACAGTCATGAACAAACAAGAAGTGAATAACAGGGGTTATCTTTGTCTGTATGTGCAATGCAAAGAGACCGACAAGTTCATGTTCAGTCCATGTTTACATTCAAGAGGTGTGTATTTGGATACCTTTGATCACATTAGAATGATTTCATAGAAATCGTACACACTATGTGGATTTTATTTTATTCAGAGCCAATTACCTTGCTTCTCTTCTTCCCTCTTTATGCCTAACGTTTTCTGCGTGGTGTTTCAGTGTTGGGTTTTGTCACTGAATTACACTGCAATTTTGAGTTAAAAAAAGACATTTCAAACTCTGATCCATGAAGGCCAAATCATAAGGTAGAAGTACCAATCTAGCAAACATGATCACAGCAATCAAGCAGAGAACAGGCAGTTTCATGTAGATCTGACAGCAGGTAACAGAGAGCCTCAGATTTACACCTAGCAGGTCCATAAAAAGCCTGGAACAAAAGCAAGCTGCCTGGTGACGGTGTTCATTAATTCTCCTCGCTATCTTGTTGCTGTTGTTAAGAGCGTCAGAGAGCTGCAGTCTGTCGAGCATGCTCAAACACATGCAACACACACAAACATGCTCCTCTCTATTTTTAAGCAAAGTGCAGTTATCAACTCAGAAGCTACCAGATCTGACCCTTCTGTAACAAAACAGTGACACAATGTCAAACAGGAGCCAGTGCCACTGTTACACTGAGTTTGGCCCCCTATGGCCTCCCTTCAAGAGTCAACAATAACAATAAAATTATGAAATATGAGATGAGACATATATGAGATATATGAGATTATTATGAGACTATGAGACTAAAGCCAAACCACTGACTTTGAAGCTTGGTGGTTGGCTTTTTCTTGGGGCGATGCACAGTGGAATTCATAGCCGACTTAAAATCTGACATATTTATGTGCACAGTCTGTTTGTTGTGGCTGTTCTTGGATGAACCTCAATTATTTCAACACAGTTGCAATTTATTTGTACTGATGATTCAAGCGAGATATGTTGAAGACTCTAACCCATTGGTGATCTTTCCTCTAGTGCCACTCTCAGGTCTGAATGCACAAGAGCCATTTTTCCATTGTTTGGAAGTACCAGTTTATATTTTTAGTACAATAAAGGAATAACTCAGTGGCTAACTAGAAAATGTGAGTAAATGTAACTTTAAAATGACACAAACACATTTGGAAAAAGTAGATCCCACAAGCATGGAAATAAAAAGATAAGCAGGTTTCAATTAAATATAGACACTTGAAACTCATAATTGAGTACATCACACACTCATAAAACCTGTTGTTTGTACAAAGACTAGTCTTTTTTTGATCTACATAATAATATGATGCAAAAAAATTACTTTTTTAATTAGATCAAGCAGGAAATGCATCTGATCGATGTCAGTGTCAACTCAGTGTCTGCTGTATGCCATGGGATTAATTACACAGTCATACAGCTTGTAAATTATTTACATTAATCTGTTAATATGTATATATGTGGAATATTTGTAAAAGTCCATCATTAAATTTATCATTAAATGATAGATTAACAAGCATTATCAATATTTTTGACTCTGATTTTTGTCTTTAAATATTGATTTTTTTAATATTATTTACATGGTAGACAGGTTCACTGAAACACTCTCATCTTGTATATACTGGTCTTGTTGCACCACTGAGGACACTGAGGTCATGTATCCTCCTTTAGTTTTAGCAACCTGAGTTAAGCTACATTCTACAGTTTGAAAAATATGCATGTATTTAATTGGGTCATTACAATTAATCAGATTCAGCATATTTACTTTCAGTCAGAAAAGTAAAAAAAAAAAAAAAATCTGTGTGTAATAAGTGTGAGGCTGTGTGAAATACCTGTACACTTCACTTTTCTTGAATGCTGTCTGTTTAACTAAAACTGCTTTAAAAAGTAAAGTGTGCTCCAAAGTTTTTACTTAAATGCGTTTTCTGAGTGGTTAAAAAAAAAAAGTAATGTGATTCATCTTCAGCTGAATTGTTTTGAATGTCGTTACCACAGATGTCCAGTAGAGGTCTCCCCTGTAAATAAAGTAAAAGACTGATTGACCTCCACATAAGAGAGATGTCATTGATGAAGTACTAACTGTTTATTTTAGTTTGCCACAGTAGCTCTGGAGTGAAAGAGCAGCATACAGGAGGTCAGAAGATGAAACAAACAAAAATGTAAGTGTAATTTTTTTTTTGTTTTGTTTTGTTTTTTTGCTAAATGTGTCTTTTTTCTGTTTGCACAGAGATGAGCTGTATCCATCTGATCATGTAACATATATTTTAATGGCAAAACCTGTACTGGGAAATATCAAAGACATGATCCCAGAGAAGAGATCTGTGGTATTTATTAGTCTATGAGAGTATGGTAGAATGTGGAGAATTAGCAGACGGGGTGAAAAGGTCATTTCTCATTTCACTGTGAGTTCAGCTGTGATCCTGCGACAGACTGGGGCCCTCGGTAGTGTAAAGGACCAGTGTAGGAGTTAGTGGAATCTAAAGATGAGCTTACAGAGTGCAAACACCTCATCTCACTTGCCCCTTCCAAGCATGTAGGAGAACCTACAGTGTGTGTGAAATGTGCATCCTGGGCTACTGTAAAAAAAAAAAAACGGAGGTAAATGAAAACACAATGATTCTTATTTTCAGGTGATTATACACAAATGAAAACATGCTTATGAATAATAAATTGTGTAATACGCAACATAATAAATGATGTTGCCAAGTCAGCTGTTAATTTGCTGCAATTGTAGGTAAATGTACCTGCTATAAACGCATACAGTTTACAAACTGAGCCACATTTTCCTTTTTCTCACCAGCAGGTATCAGATTTAATATCCTGGAATGAGTCTGTAAAGTCACTAAGAATGGCTGAATAATATAAGACAATGGTGACTGAGCCTATGCACCACTGACGAAAGTCTTTGCATTTGCAGTCTTATGAACTGTGTGTCTGTGGCAACATTCAAGGGAAAAATCACAAATGGCGGACAGTTAGCGGCACATTGTCTTCCACCAGAGACGGTAGGCCAGTGACAGAAATAAAGATAAACACCAAAGCTCCACTTCCTCCCACTGTGCAAAACTAAGGCCAAAATACCCCGGATATGAGCGTTGCCATCTTGTGCCGGTGACGCCATTTTGAGCCAGAGTCTGTGCAGCAGTGACCATCATTGGAGCCATGCTATCAGGCTCTCGTCCGAACAGCCAACTCAGTCGCGAGCAGAGCTCAGCTGTCAATCATGGCATAAAACCCCTTTTTATCGCATCAAATAAATAATTAAAAACAAACTTATCGCATCAGTGTGATAAGAATTTCTCTTTGATGTTTTAGTTTGGCCCAAGTCCAATCTATTAACATTGGGGAGGCAGAATTTATGACCTCTACTGCAGCTGGTCACCAAGGAGCGATAGAGATGCTTTGGCTTCACTTTTGGGGAGCTCTCATGTCGTCCATTTCTACTGTATGTCAATGATGTAGGCCGAGCTAACAGACTTGAGACTTGCTTTTCAGCTCACTTGTGTGTAATGCAGAATATGTTTTTTTATTTTTTTTTTTTCCAGTGTCTGCTATTGTTGCATGTGATCAGTTTTGGCCAAACAAACAAGGAAAAGACAGCAAACAGTTACCTCTGTGAAGTGAGGTCCAAAAACACACCTGGAGTTACTGCTTATCACCACAGGTGCCACCAAAAAAAAATGTAATAAAAACCTTCAAGGTGGAACTGATCAAAAAATTCTAAATATGTGCTGTTTCACTATTAAATTTCACAAACATAAACACAACCACAGCAACATACAGCAAAATTAAAGTTTCTTTTTTAACACTTAATTATTACTAAAATTTAAGAGTTTTTGTTTATAGCTTGGATCATGAATTGTGCCTTTCACATCAGACAGGCCTTTGGGGGTGTGAAGGTGTCATTAACTCTTATTAATAGAGGCCAAAGGGGAAAAAAAAGAACACTTTAAATTAAGAATTTTAAAATCAGGATTATATATTAATCAAAAGTTTGAGTCTAAGCCACTGATACACAATATCTCATCACTGTGTTTTAATGTAAAAATTTTTACAATTTATTATTTTAAGTTAAAATTAATTCAATAAGTCAGATATTATTTCATAATTTGTAATATTTCAAAATTCAGACTTAGCAAATCAAAACTAAAAAATAATTTTAAATGACTGACTTAAAAAATATGAAAAATATTGAGATAAACCACATTTTATGCAGCTAAAAGTAAGTAAAAATCATAACAGGCCTACAAAAATTGACTTTCTAAATCAAAAATGTAAGTAAGAATTATCACATGACTTGCAAAACCAACAGATCAGAGGTATAAAGTTAAGGTCACACGTGCACAAATTAGGGGGAATAGCCATCGCCAGCAGAGGTGAACGCCTCTGCTATTGGTTGATGCTGTGACTCCGCCCCTGTCAAAGTTCACCAAAATTAAATTTTGTCACAAGGAAAGGAAATTTGCGTCAACTCCCCTCAATTCGTGCATGTGTGAGTGGCCCTTCAGTCAAAAGTTCAGAACTATGAGATTGACAGACATAATTTTGACACAGCGTTGACTACCGCATATTTTTGACTTATAATAAGTTTCACCAAGTAAATCAAAATTTACTTAGTAAGGTTGTGTTCACACAAGGCGAATGGCACGGAAAGATGCAAATTTTAACGTGTTACCGCAGCAAAAGTATCTTCTCTTTAATTTAACATGAGCATTTGGGTTTTTGTCATTCGTAACATTTAATCAATTTTTATCTTTTTTTTTCTGGCATACCTGGATTTCCATACTCAAACTCTTCCAGTAAAACTAAGACAGATCTGTAGTCCAGTCTAACATATCCGTGTGAAACCAGCCCTGCAGAGGATGTCATTGTAACACGTTTTTTTTTCCTCTCCAACATTTTAGAGAGTCCAAGGAAGCAGAAAGAGCAGATCTCCTGAGCGACTGACTGAGAGGAAACGACGCTGTTTGAAATGTACAGGACAGACATGACAATAAATTCACCTTTAACGTGATGTTAGGGAGGACCGTGGGAGTGGACACATGTTTAAATCCGGTAAAGTCCGATTGGTTTGTCGGGTTAGGAGAGTCCAGGAGGGAGACCGAGATGGAGAGCGTTTTTCCTCACAGGTAAGGATCATGTTCGCTGGACTCACGGTATTTTGGTGGGAAATAAACGGCATTTCTGACTTTGGGAGCTTTGTCGGAAACAAAGTGGCAAAGTATTTGGGCAGCGCTTTGTGTTTTTGTTTACAATGGCGTCGACTGCCGCTCGATGAATGAGGTCATTTGAAACATCAGCGTGCAGATTATGGTTTCATTATCGACGCCTGTGGGGAATATTATGGTATAGTTGCAGCAGATGCAGACAGGTGGAGGAGGGACAGCCTGCAGCGGATCAGTGGACTCTGACTGTGAGACAAATGAAGCCATAGTGAAGGAGCTGATTGGCTGCGATGTGAAGGTAGGCTACAGGAGATTGAATGCCTCATTTACTTTAGTCTGTAGTTACCTGATTAAAATATGTGAAAGGCACCGAGTCGGTGATTTAAAAAAAAAAAGCAAATCATGTGGAGGGAAATGAAAAAGGGTGAGAAGGAAACAATGCAGATGATTTGAGGGGAGAAAAATGCTTTTCCCAGTTCATGTCATAGCCTGGTGAATAGAAATCCCCTTTAAACCTCAGAATGCAATAGAAACATCTGAATTTAGAAACAATCATTATAAGGTATAGCCGAGGCTAATACTCGATAAGCGCTGGACTCAAGTGACATTTTGTGGTTTTAGCTTTGCTTCTGTAACAATTTATTCTTGAAAAAAACAACAACAATAGTTTATTCATTCTGTGCAGCGTCTCCGCTGGTTGCCTGGCAACATCAGTAGACTCTACAAAGTCGCAGTCGTCTGGTTGTGTTTTGCCAAGAAATTGCCTGTTGCAGCATGTAACTCCACACTAACTGTCATTTTTACATGTCTGTTTGTGTATGGACGGGACAAAATGGGACGCAGCCTGGGTCCTCAGCATGTGGTCCACGGCCCCCACGAGGCCCTCAGAGCTACTGCAGGGGCCATTCACTTAAACATAAATCCAACATAGTATTATCAAAGATAAACTGGCCTATTTGTAAAAAAACAAAAAGCAAAACATTTAATTTGCGTAACAGCAGAACAATGAAGACGGCTGTCCATGAATCCTACTAAATCACCATGCAGCACTTATACATAATGATGAACTAGTTAGCGAGGCATTATTGAAACATATTGGCCAGTTAGCTGTATTATTATCCCAAATGTAAAGACACCTTCGTGGGCCTCAATGGATTGTTTTGTAACTTCATGAGGAAGAGGCTCTGACATACTCTCCACCTCAAAAACCACTGGGGAAAGTGCACCTAACATTAGCCATGCTACAACTGCTGTTGACTTGGTGCTGGTAAGCACAAATGAGAGAAGACCAGAAAATTTTCAATGCAATGTGCAGTAGGGGGTCCCTGCTCTGACTCGCTATCAGCTAAGGGGGTCCATGGACTAAAAAAATGTTCAAGACCCCTGTGCTACATCATGTTTATTATTGAGTTGTAGAGCTACCATGTATGTTTTTTAACTTTGGACAGAGCCAGGCTTGCTACGGCTTTATGCTAAGCTAATCACCTCTTTCAGTTCATGTTTAATGCAGAGACATGACAGCAGTATTTAATCTTCTAAACTACCTTGCTAAAAATAAATAAATAAATAAAAGTTTTCCCAAAAAGCAAAATTAATTTTCCTTTGAATATGTAGCTACAGGCAATGGGACCAGGTACCTGACAAAATGTAAAATGTAGTTAATTTAACAGAAATTATAGTGTGGGTAACACGTCTGTCACACCCACTGAACCAGAGAATGCGTACCTGAAAGCCTGTTGCACACCGTTGCACACCATTTTGAGGAAACGTGTCATTCAGTTTGGAAACCGCAGCCAAACAGTGCATGTTGTTTTCAGACTGAACATGCCACAGTTGACAGGCAACCAGACTCTGACAAGCAATGTTCCCAGTCAAGAAACAGTCTGGTGTACAATTGGCCTTACAGAAATAAACTGTAGTTACTTATGTTTTAGTTGCATTTATTGTATTTTGTTGCTGCATTTGCGCGAATACTCTGGACAATTAATTCTTGGGCAGATTGGTGAAAGCCTCTTCAAGTCGGAACAACAACTCAGAAAGTGTGCTGAAATTACACGGTTTGCAGACTTGTTTGTTGAGGTCATATACGCAGAATAATGGCAGACAAAAGTAGATGTTTATTTGATAATTTTTTAAGAATTCATGTATTGCAGATAATTATTTTACTCACATGTAATATTTATAAAATGGTATTAGGATGTAATCCATTGTCAATGGAGAGTGACCTAGCTTGGTTAGACAAGTTATTTATTAGGATTAACACTGTTACAAGTCAGGTAAAGCAATATTTTAGTAGTTTTAGGGAATGTACTGATGCAGCAACAAGAGTGAGACAAAATCACTTTGAAATTTAAAGCTTCAAGCTCAGTCTGCTTACGTGGATAGTAACATGTATCTTTACTTGGATGCTAGTCTCAGTCAACCCATCACCCAGAGGCTACAGTGTCCATGTTGTTTCCACATGACCTCAAAGCTCATGAACACCAGAGTTGGATAAATGATCCCTCAGCTCAGGAAATGGGACCATCCGAGAAGCATGTTAGTGCACCACAGACATGAGAGTGGTATTGATATTTTCATCCAGAGCTTGGCTAAAAAGCATATTTCCCACAATATCAAACCATTTGTTTAAGACGTACACAAACAAATGTAAAAAAAACTATACAATTTGTGGTTTTAGAGGGAGTTAAGTGGTGTAATTATTCCTTAATGGAAAACAGTTTATCCATCCTTCCAATACTTCTGTGCAGTGCCCTCATTGGTTGCCTAGCAACTTCATTCATTGTGTTTACACACACTCAAGTGATCAGGTTACAGTCTACTTCCGCTATTAAGTTGATTCCTTAAAAGTAATGTGAACAAGAAACCAGGTTTCAATAAATATGGTAGGGGATTAGAGAAACCTTATCCCTCCATCTGGATGTCTCCTGGAGAGTGCCTTTTTCCTGGTCATGTCCTCATTACGAGATCTCTTATCGTCTCTTAGTGTGTGCTTGGGTCTGACTAAATCTGGGTCAGTCAGGGAAAGTATTGCTGTAACAGCAGGGTGGCAGAATGAAAGTGGAGACCATTAAATGTTGTGATACATCACTGTAGAGAAAATTTAATTTCAAATTAATTTAATTTTCCAAAGACTTCAGTGAAAACAGACACAAAGTACAGTAGCCTCTAGAAGTCTAAGTAAGTTTTTTCTGCCACTGAATATTTGTCTGTTAGTTAAATTCAGACACATTCATGCTCTGAGGACCACAGTGCAGTGTCTTATGTAACTACCACAGTTGGAATAAGTACAGTAAAATAAGTAATGCTATAAAATTAGAGTCTGGGGTAGAGGTGAAATCTGATTAAACCCCTCATGTACATAGACAATCCATGTAAATGTGATTATTTCCTGATGACTTCAGGAAGTCACTGTGCCTGGTGGTCGTTTGGGCTTCTGCACAGACTGCATGTCAGTGAAGCGCTATACAGGCGCTGCTCCTGGCTTTGGTTGCTGCACCGGCGTCTTTACAGGCTGGATGCCAGGTTTAAAGGGCTTTGTAAATACCACACGTAATGACAAGAATGTAGACAACTTCACAGCTTGGTGTCAGTTCTCATTATTACTGTGTTCAGTGTACTGCTAAGACAACACATTTCTTCATTTTCCAGGTCATTTTCAGTATTTGGCACTTGTCAGCTGACGGTGTACAACAGTTGTAATCCACCTGTGGGTGTGTCTGGGGGGATGTGAAACTATATAGGCTAAATGCTGCACATGTGAAAATGAATTCTTACTTATTATGTTTCCTCTGAATGACGCTGTCACCAGACTATTGTGTTGTAGATGATGTGCACACCAGCAAGGGTTTTCAATTCCCTTGAGTGTTAAATTATAATCTGACACATTCTGCGTAGTGTCGCTGATGTTTGATTTGATTATTGACTTGAAATAGGGACCAGTGTGCACTCTCAACTCATCACAATGTTAACTTTGTCACAGAACCCTTTTTGACACACCTTGTCTGGATTCCTTGAGGGTTTTTATGAGGTTCAATCATCTTGTGTTGCTTTTTCATTTTCTTTCCTTTTATATAATAATTCAAAAATATAAAATGTAATTGTTTATTTTTTCTCAATTTGCAAAATGCAAACTGAATGAACAGAACAAAAATCTAAATCAAATCAATATTTGACGTGACCTGCCTTCAAAACAGCATCAGTTCTTCTAGGTACACTTGCACACAGTTTTTGAAGGAGCTCAACAGGTAGATTGTTCCAAACATCTTGGAGAACCAACCACAGATCTTCGGTGGATGTATGCTGCCTCAGATCCTTCTGTCTCTTCATGTAATCCCAGACAAACTCGATGATGTTGAGGTCAGGGCTCTGTGGGGGCCATACTATGGCATACATACTTGTTCTTTACACTGAAGATGGTTCCTAATGACACTGGCTGTAAGTTGGGGGTTGTTGTCCAGTTCCTACGTTTTCGTGCATAGTTGAGTCACTTGGCCTTGCTTCCATGTCGGAGGTATGGCTTTTTGGCTATAATTCTTCCATGAAGACCACTTCTGGCCAGACTTCTATGGACAGTAGATGGGTGTACCTGGGTTCCACTGGTTTCTGCCAGTTCTGAGCTGATTGCACTGCTGGACATCTTCCTATTTTGAAGGAAATAAGTATAATGTGTCTTTCATCTGCTGCACTGTTTCCTTAGCCGACCTCTGCATCTATGGTCCTCAGCATTGCCCGTTTTTTTTTGTGCTTCTTCAAAAGAGCTTGAACAGCACCTTGAAACCCAGTCTGCTTTGAAATCTTTGCCTGGGAGAGACCTTGCTGATGCAGTATAACTACCTTGTATCCTGTTGCTGTGCTCAGTCTTGTCATGGTGTCTGACCTCTGACATGAAACTTCCACAACCTCACCTTGGTAGCAGAGTTTGGCTGTTCTTCACCCAGTTTTAAGCCTCCTACACAGCTGTTTCTGTTTCAATTAATGACTGTGTTTCAACTTACATATGAAATTGATGATCATTAGCACCTATTTGGTATAATTGGTTAAACACCTGACTATGAGCCTACAAAAACCCTGTCTTTGTGCAAGTGTACCTAGAAGAATTTATGCTCTTTTTAATGCAAAGGGTGGTCACACCAAATATTGATTTGATTTGGATTTTTCTGTTGGCTCACTTGATTGATAAAGAGGTGGATGCTGCTGTGTTTCATCCTGTTGGCTATTAACACAAAAAACAGCTTTTAAATTCTGAGATAGTGGGAGTGACAATACTCTGTAGTAGGAAGAAAGACAATTGTGAAAAATTGAGAAATGGACACCAAATTTAGGAAAAACAAAATAAACAAAAACAATAGCGATGTGCATCAACGCTTCATCAGTCACAATGAAATTATACTGTAGTTTCATTTAAACGCATTAAGGCAAAAACCACAGTGAAAGCCCATAATAAGCTCATAAACAAACTATTATAACCTTTGGTAATGGAGTGTACTATGAGTGTACTGAAACAGTGTGTAGTGAGAAAATGAGTGCAAATGATGATGGTGAAGAATTTTTTAATAAAAAAAGGACTAGTTAGGTCGTCAGTATTGCCGTTTTCTTGGGTTTTTGTTTTAGTACTTTATCTGTGTTACCATATGGGGCAGTTGGATTTGTGAGATCACAAGATTAAGCAAGAATCCATCTTGCCAGGGTCTAAGCTATCCGTTTGTGTCTGTACCAGAGGTGCTGAGAGCCAATCAGCGCCCTTGGAGTGACTGCTGGTAGATACAGGTGTGGTTTTAGGTACGCTGACAGCAAGAAGCGTCCATGAAAACATCTTGAGCAAACAATGGCGGCTCTTAAAGATGTTAGTGTAGATATTGTGATAGCATCAGTTATATCAGAACTGTAATGTATTTCTTCATTGAATGAAGAGCAGACAACGGCCCTGAAGGAATTTATTGACAGAAAAATGTTTTCGTTCTTCTGGCTGGCTTTGGTTTGGTGAGTTGATCTAATTCGTTGAAGTTAGCCAATGTTAGACGTGACAGATGGTTCATCCAGTCACCTGCCAAATGTTGTTTGAAAGCACCTGCCCTTTTCAGTTTCTATGGACAGCTTCCCAGATGGTTCTGTGAGGCAATAACCTGAAACCAGATGGTTTGTCAGTGTACCTTGCTAAATAAAGTGGTTAAAATAAAAGTAAAGTGGTTAAATTCAACCTTTTTTCTTCTGGTCTGTATTAGAAAAATTGGTAGGTAATTAAAAATGACCAGTAAGTATCAATATTGGCTGAAATTAAACAATTTATCATGATAAATTGATAAATATATTGTCCAGCCATAATATCATGTTATTTATTAAAATTAGATTGTAATAAAAAACACACATTTAAATGAAGTAGATGACGGATGTAAAAATCAAACTTAAAAACAGAAAATAAATGCAACAAATTACTTTTTATTATTGGCTGATCATTTAGTCCATCTACTTTACAACAGGGGGTCCCCCAAATTATTGTTTGATATGTTATTAAATTTTTTTTTTTTCTTTTTTCCAAAAATTAAGATATGTCTGAAAATACACATTAACATGAATCCCATATATTATTAGCAAAAATAAACAGGCCTATTCATAAAAAAAGGAAAAAATGAATAATTAAAACACACAGGCTATTAATAAGTAAACTGACACTCAAAGAGGCACCATTGACTGTTTTCTAACTTCATAAACAAGAGATGCTGACATACCCTTAACTACAAAAAACATGGGTGAAAATGCAGAGTGTGAGACAAGTGCTGCTGACTCAGCAGCAAGATGTAAACACTAAAGAGAGAGTATCTGAAAATATTTGGTGTGATATACAGTGTGTAGCCTAGTAGGGGGTCTTCCTCCATCTCTCTATCAGATATACCATCCATGGCCTGACAAACGTTAAAGACTCCTGGTTTAGTCTATAAAATCTAAATGATCTAACACTACCCCTAAAAATCTTTAAAAAAAGATGTCATAATAGAGTTTGAAGTTTTAGTCAACTAATGGCTTGAACTGATGACTACTGGTTGACGAGGAAAATCTTTAGTAAGGGGCAGCTTAAATTCAAAGATATTAAATTTACAATTATATCAAACTGAGAAAAGCATTGAATCTTTACATTTGAGAAGGTAGAAGCACATAATGTTATTTTTTGTCTTATTTGATTAAGTTCATTCATTGACTACTTGCTTGAGCTTTTGACATATCATGAATTAATCATTTATAACTCAGTTAGAAACAAAATAATTTTAACAAGGGTCATGTTGTGACTACAAAAGTACCTCAGAAGATTAAGTTTCAGTGAGGAAAACTTACACATGAGCACAATGGTGCGTTTTGGTGGATAAGTCACCTAAAACTAAAGCTTAAGGTGTGGTGTTGCCCTGTGACTGAACCTTGACCCCAGGTAACCCCCTCCTGCCTGTCAGATGTAGTGTCCTCCCTCTCCCCTCTCCTCTGTCTCTGCCCTCCTGTGCATGTCTCGACATGCCGACAAACACCAAGGGAGGGCGGAGACAAAAAAAAAAAAACAAGAAAAACCAGAGAGCATGAGACTCAGCGCTACACAGAGAGAGGGAGGTGTGAGGTTTGAACGGAGGGTTGTAAAGAGCTGAGGGCGTGAGAAAGGAAAAGGGAATTTCATGCTATAAAGCTGCAGTTTGGGGTCAATGCTTGAAATCTTAAGAGGAGCCAGGACGGAAACTGAGAGGAGGGAAGACCGTAACTGGAATTGGAAGACTGAGGCTGCCTCAGTCAGGGAAGGGGTGAGATACTGTGTCATTATATCTGTGAAAAAACATGCTGTCAGTTCCTCTGTTGACTCATTCCTGTCCCCTCTGTCTGATTTTTGACTGAACAGCTCCATGATCTCCAGGAGAAGCATGATGAATGAACGGCGGTAACCATGGATCCTCGTCTTCGCTTCAGCGTTTCAAATCGAGCAACAGAAAATCCACAACAAATCCGAATAAAGAAAAGGAAGAGCTGAAGCATTAGCTGACTTAACCTTTCTCTGACTCCTCTTCTAGTCAGCCTTACACCTCAAGTACCTGTGAGACTGATAATAATCGCCTGATGCAACACTTTCAAGAACTGACAGTTTAAGGAAATACTGAGGAATTGCCCAGAGGTGTCACCAGCTGCAGCTCAACCTAAAAAGACAGAGTAAAGTCACTGGAGGAGCATGGGACGTGGAGTTCAGAGCAGTGAGTTGTCCCCCGGGAACAAATGAGTAGCAGTGGATTTGGCAGCAGCTCCAGCTTGCTCCAGGGCCGGCGCTTCTACTGCCGGGAATGGGCCCTGGACAAGCTCCGGCGCTGCCTGGACACCCGCTCCGTGCCGGGACAGCCGCCAGGGCTGCTGGTCACAGGGGGCCCCGGCGCTGGGAAGACTGCCCTGTGCACTGAGGTGGTATGGCCCACATCGAAGGCAGGCCTGGCAGTTGGGCTGGCACCACGTTGCCTGGCCTCCCATTTCTGCCAGAGGGAGGACCAGAGGAGCACGGTGCTGTGGAGGTTCGTCCTGGGCCTGGTGGAGCAACTGGTGGCTTCACCTCTCCTCCCTCCGGGGTATAAAGAGATCCTCAGCAGCCCATCAGTATCCTCGGCTCTGGAGCCTCTCACCTGTCAAAGAGACCCTGATGACACCTTCAAGAGGTTTGTATTACATTTTTACTTCAAATTTTGAGCCTATCATTGCTGATCTTTTTCCCCAGGGATTTGACAGCCACGAAAATCACTCTTTATGGGAAATTTTAAGGGTGCCAAATGAGAGAGATAGGAAAGTTAACAAAATGTTACGAGCATGAAACCCATCCAGGCACTCTGCATGTGTGTGCATGTTCAAGACCGTGGCTCATTCCCAGCTCAACACCACAAAATTTATGTGGTGTCACATACTGTAAATGGTGATATTGTTGATGAAAGCAAAAGCAGCTGAACCAAGTCACATCCAACATGTGTCAGCAGGCAAATACGTGGTTTATCAGATTTAGTCAACATGGTGAAAACCTGTTTCACAAGTTCCTTTTGTTTTGGAAATAGTCAGTTTCAACATTTGACATTTGGAGTAATTTTAGACATAAGTCTGATCATGAGAAAGTAATGTGGTCTACTTCGATTTGAGATCAGAGACACATTCATGACCCAGTTTGTGTTCTGTAATGAGGCCTGATTTCAGAACAAAATGGCTGGGGGTGCATTTGAAATTAGTGGGAGTGTGTCCTAGCGTATGTAGGTCTGAGTGAGGCCCCTGATGAGCAGATTATGTTGAAACACAACTGGAAAAAGTTGAAAACGGTATTTTGTGAATTTCAGCAACAGTTTGAGATTCATGAGTCACCAGTGATATACTAATAAATCTGTAGCCTCTGAGAAGCACCGCCACAGAGTGCAATTCTGTTATGCATGACCTTTCTCTCTATTTACCTTCATTAAGTTACCTGAAAACAACACCAGGCTGCTACAGTATAACCATACAGATAGTCTGCTTTTTTATGAGGGAGATGTCTGGTTACCAGGGCTCATCATAACAGTATTTCTAACTTTGTTTTTAGCAAAAGTAGCTCATGTTTTGTCCATGAAGGCCGCTGCTGTGTAACACTAATTACTAAACCACATCACCATATTCAAGGTGAGACACATTAGAATTATTAAAAAAACAGCCTTTGTCTGATGTAATCATCACTAAATCAATTTCTTCATTTTTTATTTCTTTTGTTGTTATAACTGCCTGATAGAGGGGTGCCCCTATAACTCAGTTGGTAGGACGTGCACCCCATGTACTGAGGCTGCTAGTTCTCTGCAGCGGCCGCTGGTTCAACTCCCGCCTGCGGCCCATTTGCTGCGTGTCATCCCTTCTCTCTTCACCCCCGTTTCCTGTCATGTCTTCAACTATCACTGTGATTAAAGGCAAAAAAGCCTGCCCAAAAAAACCAAAAACATAAATAAATAACTGCCTGATAGAAAATCATACTCCCCATCAATCTTTGGGTGCAGATGTGAGGTGATGATTGTCACAGCTGTTTTAGATCTGTCAGATCAGTGATCAGCTTTTTCATGTTGTGCTGGTGCACATGAACCAAAATATAGGGTGAACATGGAGAAGCACAGTCTGTGCACCATGCACGTTCCAAACCGATGCATAAAGACAGCTGTGAACACAACGGATGCATGACCAACTAGTTCGGGGTAGGGTTGCAATTAAGGACTATTTTGATTGTCAATTAGTCATCAATTATTGAAACAATTAATCAGCTAGTTGGCCAAAAAATAAGGGAACCCCAGACCGGTGAGAGACTGTGAGGGTGACCAGTGAAATCAAAGCCATATTTTTTGTTCTTGATTCTGGAATCCTGCATGCAACTGCAAGATAGCTAACAACCATTCATACTGAGGCAAGTCCAAGTCTGCATCATCAGAGATGGGAAGTTAGGGAAGGCGGCTCACTTGCTACTTCTATCAGCACCGGGAAAAACAATGTTTAGTTCAGTTCCACAGTGTTGAAAACACACACGATGACATAAACAAGGAGTTGTCGACAATTACTTTTGTTGGCAACAAGTTTTCGCCGACTTTGTTGACTTATCATTGCACTCATGCTGGGCGAAATATTTGAAATCAGCAACATGAAATTGTTGAGGATTTGTGATTAGTGATCAAGATGATTCATCCATTTGATCCATTTTTCTCCTCAAATATTAGTTTTTTTTTCCCGTGGTGGCTTTTCCAACTCACTTCCAAATTAAAATTACAACCCGTCTGCTAAAATACAGTACTATCATTATTGACACAATGTAATTCTAGCCAGGTGCCACAAGTTGCCATGCAACCAGTCCTTTTTTCCAGGTTTTCAGTTCTAACCTGACAGACACTTGTTAGGGGGTCACAGTTTGACCATGTGCATTAAATGTAGGTTATAGAAAGTGGTGTTAGGCTGGTGTGGGTAATGTTGAAATGAAGGAGCAGGACTGCTGGAACAGTCACACTCATATGTTTTTTGCATCAATGTGATGTAATGCATTGATTTGTTGGTTACCTAACTTGATCAATTAACACAAAACACACACTTCTGTTTGGTTATTGAATCCATACATAGTTTATCGATTGTTTTTTTTATAGAAAAGATACCATATCATAAGGATATCACAATGTAAAATAACAAACTGTGATGTAGGATTTTATATCAGCTCCACTGAGATATTGGCATACACAGTGTGACACAATATAGCATGTGCATATAAAATCAAAGAAATCGCTGCTCAGTACAATGAATCAAGTTTGCCTCATTTTGTAACATGATTACATGTCAGTGATTCAATGACTGAACTGCACCTTAAAATAATTGTCCTTTATCTTCTTCTCTGGAGTGATAGTCAGAGAAAAAGGCGCATTTGCTGCAAAGGAGAAGTCGCATGCAGAACTGAAGAAGGTTGAGACTAAAAGTTAGTGCAGGCTATACACACAATGAAAAACGTTCAAAAGTGCATAGAGTTGTAAACATTTTTCTCTAGACTCCTCTTTTGCTACCCTGATGTAACTCCAAAGGAAGTTGATAAACGGTGCTTACATTTATGTGCACTGAAAATTCAGACTGTTGCCCTTATTCCAAAAAGAACAATGTTCCTACTAGGCTATTCACATGGCTAATGAAAATAAAATTTCCACTAATATTCCTGGTTATATGCAGTGGATTCTCAGTGGATTATGGAAAAGTGAAAGAGCTAATGTCAAAATTAGCTTCTTTGTGTCAAAAGAGCATTTCTTTTTTTGAAGTTTTCCATCAGTGGTGGACTTGTTCAACTGTGCGAGTTAGAGTTAGACACAATTCCCTCTGTGCTGTATACATGTCCAAAGGATGCTCCTAAAACCTCAGCAATACTGGCGTAGGGCTGGGTATTTAACTTAAATACTTTTATTGCACAGACAGAATTGCCTAAATACTATCGAAAATCGAAAAATATGTTGTCATTCGATACCAAATTTTGATACGTAAAGAATAAATTTCACAATTGTCAATAAGTAAATAAGCCTGCAACATGCTCGTATCGAGATCTAATAATGCTGGTGATTGACTTTCTAACATTATACTTTGTACATTAGAGGCATGCAGGAAAAACACTTTGTGTAGTTTAATTTTCGTAAATTTTGGTAAAATGGATTTTGTAGAGAAAAAAAGTATAATTCAGGAACCAGTATCAAGGCCAGGGTAGAGGCACCAGTACTGGTATCCAACATTTCTGAACAATACCCAGCCCTGTAGTGTATCTCACATGTCTTAATCCTAAGGTGCTATATTAAGAATATCCAAAGAGGGTATTCTGAATAATGGAGTAAAATTAGCTTACATGTAAATGTAGTCAACCAGCCATGTACATATAGAAAGCTGCCCACTCTGTCTAGAAAAATGTGAGACTGTGCTGAACATAGCGGCACGTCCTGCTCGTGTTACAGGAAAAACATCCCTGAAAGCTTTCAGGCTGCACCTATTTGTTTCCAAATAGAGGTGATTCTGCAGGTGTTTAGACTATCAGCAGCCTGTAAAAGTAAAGCCATGTGACCATTACTGAAGCAAAGAAAGGCCACGGCAGTCACAGGAAAAAGACGGCGGAGGCCATTCTCCCTCGTCTTATATTTATTTCTGCTCTCATAATGCAGCCCATTCACTGCACATACAATGGGTCTCCAGTGTGAATGAATGCTACAGTGTTATTTACGACACAACATCCTTTCACAGAGGGCAAAAAAAGAACAAAGAGGTGAAAAATGCCTCCAGTACCCCAGTGACCATCTCAGCACCAGTCAGCGAGGTCATCCTCCTCTCCAGGACTTTTTCACTCTCTAGCGGTTTGTTTACTCTGCGATGAGCCCGAGTCCTTTTGCACTCCTCCTGTGTTTGCTTACCTCTGGTGTGAAGTACCAAGCTGGATTCCACATTCCCCTCAGTCTGGCTCGCAGCCAGCCGCTGTTTGCATTTGTAGCTCTAGTGGGAGAAAGTGGCTGCAGGCGAAACGTTGCCATGTGAGAACAGCCGTTGACAAACTGATGAAACACGGGCTTGAATTGGCAGTGAAAGGGCATACATGGAGCGTACGCCTTGAGCCAGCTGGTAGCTGTAGTCAGCAAGTCATTAACTCGTCGCTGAACTTTTATGTGTTGCTGCTCCCTCTGCCTGAAACCTTCAACAGTTAGATCTAAAGTTCACAGAGCGGGTCTCCCTCTGAATTTAAATCATAGCTACAGGAAAAAATAGATGTGTTCATTGTGTCATAGTTTTAGGTTGGTTTCACACCTCTCACAAATTAACTTGCTGCTTTTTAGTTCTGATATGTAGTAAACATATCATGAGTCAGGCTGACAGCTCCTTACCGCTATCTTTTATGTCACAAAGAGCTAACGAGAACAAAACTACTGGACTTTATATGAGTAAAAAATAATGATGAACCAGTAGAAACTGGACAAAAAGGTGTTGTGTATTAAAAAGGAGGAACCGCCAAAATGCACACACTTGGACACAAACACAATGCACTGCTTTTTTTTTAACCCCTTTTGAGTTTCTAACAAATCAGGGAAAATCCATATTGATGTTTCTGCAACTAAGACCGGTTTGACTCTCCTGACCCTGTAATACACATAAACAGGTACACAAAATTGCATATAGTCATTACACTTTTAATCTGGAACTTTTTATGGTTTTCACCACTTACAGAATGTCCTCACTGCAACATTACAATAAGTTTCATTTTATACATTTCTGCAAAATTGTAATACATTTAAATGCATTTTCATCATACTTTGTGCACCATTGTAAATACTGATAATAAAAAATAAGAAAAAAAGGGAATTTAATAGTTTACACAATAGAAAATTTAGACAGTAACCTCGGATATCAACTGTGTTCGTGCAAACAAAAGATAAATAGTTGCTTTTTGACAGATATTGCACTTATGATTTGTAAAAATATTTACTTAAGTGTTAAAATAATATTTGAAAATAAAAATCACATTAATAATGACACAGTAATGAGTCTGGTGATGGTGCAGTTGCCCATGAGGATTACATTGCAGCCTGTTTTGCAGTGGTCTTGCTCAATACTGGACCACTTTCCAAAACACAAAAACCTGGGACATTAGGGCCCAGGTTGAAAAATACTGATTGTACCCTTTGTTTGCTTTGAAATTTGAAGATCTTGACCTTGTTTTTCTTCTTCTTGAGGGTCACAGAGATGACCCAAATTTGGAACAGATGCATTTAGAGGGAAAACAAATCATATAAATGACCAGTAAAGCAAAACAAATATTAACATGGTGTAACATAATATTCATGCAGAACAATTTAATGTGCAATAGTGTTATATTGTAATTTAATTTTCTCATTTTACATAAATCCAGAATTTCACTGCTTTTTCCCCCCATGGTTACTTGATGGTTCACAATCGGCAGATGGCTAAAATAGTAGTTTAGCTTTTGAAAACATGCTCACATCTCATCATGCAATCATGTGGTTGACCCATTTTTTTTAAATCAGTCATTCATGTTTTAATTGTGATCTTGTGATGTTTGCTTTTTATATCATCAGTCTGTATCTCTTTGTTATTGCTGTCTATGTTGGCCAGTTTTACAATCAGGTCATCCCTGACTGTAAAAATGAAGGGTTGCAAACTATAGTTTTTAAACTGACATCTGCTTCAGTAGCAAAGTAATGCAGTGTTATTATATATTGTACTATTCTGGAGTTGGCCAATTGGCATATGATGATGTATATACTGAAAGATTGTCTATGGACAATGACATCGCTTCCCACTATTGTTCTGACCACAACCTCCAAATGTCTCACTCAGCTGAGAAAAGTCTGACTTCAGTCACCAGTGAAGGTAGCAGGCAGATCAACTCTCACATCCCTACCACGCGAGCGCCTGACCTACGTCCCTGTACCAGGTTTAAAAGACTAAAAAAAAAGCAAAAAGTGCTAATAACAATGGCATGGTTGAAAGAAACACACTAACAGCGGCCCGCAGAAGAGAAACGTGAATAGTTAGGACATATGGACATAGTGCAGTGACCAGCAGCACTATCTCAAATACTGAAGACACGGCGTGATTATAGAGGGCTCGGTGGTCAAGTACTCCACCACATTGTACATTGAAAAACCACCACCTGATGGCCTGACAGGTTTGCTTGGATGGGTCTGTCAGCAGGTCAGAGAGTTGGTGAAGTAATTTTAGTACTGCACTAACAGGAAGTAATTTTGCTCTAATTTTTGCCCCTGAGGCGACCACCTAATTATAGGAGCCTTGACTGGGACAAGCTCCCGTCTACAAGTCATTAGTCAACATTAAAGCTCAGGGACAAATGTCACCCACAGACCTGTGTCCAGCACTGTGTGGGCTTAATGGAGCAGAAAACCTTCAGCAGCAATAAAAGGTTCATAACATTTCCTCCTACGCATAACTGAAAGTGTGCCCGATGAGGGAGTGTCGCTTTAATCAGATGACTAAAGCACACAAAGGTGTGATAAGCTTGTTGTAACCCAGATGTGACTGTCATAGTCAGGGCAGGGTGGAAATATGCTTTTAATTACTGGATATGTGCAATGATATAAGTAAAGTATCCTACTTTGTTTTAGTTGCAGCCCTGAAGAGTGTTCTTTTTCAAGATTGAAGTCCTTGAAAACACTTAAATTTTAATGTAATGTTTCCAAGGTTTGAAAAAATGCTTGAATTTTAAATATTGTGCTTGAAACTGCTTAAAACTGTAATTGCATTCATTTCGTAAGAAATGCCTATCTGATTAAATAGCTCAATAGCTAAATTTTAGTTTTGAAAAGGTGTAGAAGCCCTGTTTTATGGACTATTTCACACAGCAAGTGCTATATACTTACGGCATAATACCCTATACTTTATATGTCCATCATGTTAGGACAAATTAATTAATTTATGGACAGTTTAAAGCAGCAATAGTTAATCTGTGTGTCTCAGAACATGGCCACACCATTTCATGACAGTAACTAAAGCAGGGGAGATTTGTTGGATGTATCATTTACCAAAGTCTCATAGTTCTGGATTTCTGTGATGCTGAAATTTCTCACTCCACTCCCTCAGCATATGTAAATCCTAAGACTGATATTTTGTTGTTGACCTTGGCTCGTGCAGTTATTGACCCTGCTGCTGTTAGTTACTCTTTCAGCTTCGCATTTCTGTTTGGTTGATTTGACAAAACGTCTGTATTTGCCAGAGTAAAGAGAAATATTCATTCATTTGTGGCATAATGGCTCCATTTACAGGTTGCGTGACCTCTTCCGAGTGTTTTATAAACACTTCTGGAGCTGCTGTTCTCCTGGGAGCAGAATACTCCGCTTTTATGAGATTGTTTGACTTGCTTCTAGTAGGCACCAGATGCACATATGCAAAAACCTGAGAGACTGTTAATCATTTTGAGGCTGAAATGATTCAGAATTTTTATTTTTCCATGCCTTTTTTGTGTGTGTTAATAAGGTTTTTCAAGTTTTCTTAAAATCAGGTTTAAAGAAAACCTGTCAGTGACTAAAGGTGACTGGACCTTACGGTCATTCTTAAACATAGACATTAACACTAATAACAGCACACACACAAACACACACCCTGTGTTTGTTGCAGGATAATTAAAAAGAGTTCGGTCTCTGTGTGACCCATTCATAACCAGGCTGCTGTCAGAGGTTAACCACTGTCTCTTACCTGTATAACAAAACCCCTGTCTGTATGTGTAGTTCTGTAACACATTATTAAACCAGACCTGGCACAAATATATTTACTAAAGTTGTTGCCTTTTTGCATATTAACTGTTATATATGAATTTTTAACAATGTAGGTTCAGTATGCTGCTGTAGACACCGTGTGTATCTTTTGGTTAAAAGCAACTACAAGCAGTTTTGTAACTGGTTATGAAATGTCTCAATTTAATACTGATATCTCTACATGACCTACATAAACAAAGAAAACCATCCGCGATGCCTGATACTGAGTGGGATTCTCCTTGAAATCCAATGAAATGAGCCTGTGTTTACATTTTCCCAGCCAATGTTACAGTGAGTAGTATGTCAACCACTTCAGAAGAAGCAAGGGGAGATTCTAATGTAGACGCAAACAAACACAGGGCTTTTCACCCAGGAGACCGGGATTCGTGTCCCATGTGAAAACCAAGACATTACTTAAAGTTGTAAGGTATATAATGTTACATGTGCAAGTTACTTCGGTGACTGTCTTCTTGTGAGTCGCTTTAGTGAAGTCATATGATGTACATTATGTAGCTGTTGTAACCCCAAACATGGTCTTATCCCTAAACCTACCCAAGTAGTTTTTGTGCTTAAACCTACCCAAACTACCACAGTTTCACAGGGTTAAGGACATGATGAAAAATACCCCTTTTCCATACACATGTGCTGGCTTGTCTTGACTTGGACTCTAAGGAGTACTGGAAACAAAGAACTGATAAAAAAAAAAGAAAAAACAGGAAACCTGGATTAAGACAGAGGGGCAGACTTTAATTTGACTTTAAATTAAAATGAAATCATTATTATTACTAGCATTATTTTCATGTTCAAGAGAAATAAGTCCTACAGTAGTGTAGCTGAGAAGTAACAGGAATGTTACAGGGGACAAGGATGAGCTCTACACATGTGCTTGGGTATGTTTGTCTGTGTTTATAACCCGTGTACACACTTAAACCTACAAGTGTGTGTGTGTGTGTGTGTGTGTGTGTGTGTGTGTGTGTGTGCGTGCATGTATGTACATGCATGTGCGTTTGTGTCTGTGTGTGTGTGTGTGTGTGCGCGTGCGTTTGCCCAGGGGTGGAGCAGGAAATCTCACAAGTTCCAATAATCTGAGTCATCGGATCACAGCAGGGTGTGGGTGCTGTCTATTCACTTTAAAAGACAATTATGCTCTACTTTAGGTTTTTGCCAAGTTTTAATCACAGTGAGAAATATAATATTTGGCATTTATGTTCTCTAATCAAAGTTTTATCCAAGTGTGAAGGGTCCAAGGTCTTAATTTACAGTGTAATGTATGTATTTGGCTGTTTCCATTAATCCATTAAATAAAAATCCATCAGTAAGTGATGCCCAGAATTTCAAACGCAGCGGCCTGCTGGCCATATCAGTGGTTTGTTGGTTTGTGGTTTGCACAAAATATTTCAGTATACTGCCCTTATACTGATTTATTGGGGCGTTTGCATCCAATATAAGATCAAACATGATTCATCAACATGCTCAGGTGGGTAAGAACAGGCTTGGCTGTCAGTGCATGTTTCATGAATCCCACATAGAATTTTCCTCTGTTCCTCCTAGTTTCCTCTTACTGCTATATTAAAGAACAAATGTAAGAGAAAAATGAGAAAATACTCATGCATGAGGACTGTTGACCAGTCATGGCTCAGCCTTATACTAGGTTTTGACCTAGTCTTGTTTGAACTGACAGTGTGTCAAACGAAGGATATGAGTAAGATTGTTTCTAAAATAAGTGAAATGGAAAACAAAAGCAAATACTCAACAAAACATTTCCATGCTTGAAAGATAATTGCCTTAAGTCAGACATTTATTTTCATGTAGTGGACATGATGTAGTTTCACTGATGTAGTTTAATTGATTTATATTCAAAAGAGTTTGACCTGCTGTGTTTATCTGTGGTGTAATTACACCGCAGTCAATATAAAAGAAAATGCTCACTCTGTTGCTTAATTCAACCCCCTCATCTGCCCACGACTCATGCATTTCTTACAAGGCTGTCTTAAATTTAATCTCTTCCTTTGTGTGTCTGTGTCTTTCTTACGTGTCCTTAGAGCAGTGTTGGGACCCCTGTTGGACCTTCCTCCTCCTGCCCAGACTCTGATGGTGGTGGTGGACTCCCTGGACATGGGATATGGGGCAGGTGAAGGAAGTGGCAAGAGCAGCTCCATTGCAGAGCTCCTGGCCGTCAATCAACACCTGCTGCCCAGCTGGCTTCTGCTGGTCTGCTCCGTCCGCCGCAACAACAAGGCTGTGTGCAAGATGTTCTCAGGTATGAAGAAAGAATAACTCATTTTACTGGGCGTTTTGATTAAAGATATTATGATGTCTTGTGAGGAGTACATGAACTACCTCAGGCATGTGTGTGGTGGATATTGGGCAGCCAGTATTTGGCAGTGGAATCACAATACAATAAACAAAGGACCAAGTCACTTTGTGGACTTTTTAAAGTTTCTTTTGCTACATCAAAGTTGGTGATTCTACAGAAAATCTAGCAACCGGTTGCCCATCATACCCTTAATCACTAGGGTTGGGCAATATGTCACCCTAGCAACCAGTGATTGCTGATATTTTTGTGCAGGTGTGTGTTTCAGTTGGGAGATGCAAGTGGCAAGTCCGCTGCATTAAGTGCACTATATGGCTTTGCTACAAAATTGACTCAAAGTGTCAAAAAAGAAAAATACAACCATCCACCTCCCAAGTTCCTCTCTTTTACCAAATTACGATGCACTTAATTGAATCGACGATGGACTGAATCCATCTGATTGCTTTCTCTGGCTGATTGTTAGGGCTATATTTGTCATTTTATTTTCCTAATGTAATACTGCAGAGTGACAGCTTTTGCTCTGCACCACGCTCACAGTCATAGTACACACCCACTTGGGTGAGTTGGGTGATGAGTGAGAGGAAAACAGCCTGCAGAGTCAGACTCTTTACACTGTTTTCACGCAGTGAATTAAGGATTAATTTTTACCAAACCAGAGTTGGTGATTGTTGGAAGAGTGGACAGACTAACAAAGATGGTTTTGGTGACTTTTACATGTTTTTATGTCGAGTTTGAATTAAGTGTATTTTCTGAATAGTTAGCGAGCCAGTTAAGGTCATCTTAGTTCGGAAAAGGAGAGAAACTTTAATTCAGGAGGTGTATTTCTCTGTTTAAAATGGAAAATAAGTATGAGAACGTAATTTCTAGACACTAGATACTGAGTTTATTTTGTCTATTGGACATAGTGAACGTATGCAGCATGTGTAACAGTGAATTCGCCGCTTGTGCACATCTCACAGCTGAGAGCGGAGAGGACGGGAGGAGGTGGGAGGGGGGGCGAAGATATCGCCTATCGCTGATGGATGGGCTGACAATGATTGTTCGGAGAATTTTAACATATTGTTCCACTCCAGTGTACTGTGCTGCTGAATTAGGATCTGTCCCTGAGCAGTGGCTCTTGTTCTTTGCTTCAGAGGCAGACTATTAAATTGGCAAAAAAAAAAAAAAAAAGACAAAAATCACACAATAAGATTGCCACCCAGAAAAACAACTGGTGAATGAATCTTAACATCCACATGAAGAGACTAAACAGATAGAAACAACAATTTGTTATCAGTGAATATAAATAAAAGATGTACAGTAATGGCTGGAGATAGAAATCGGCATCGAAGTTGTTATGTAACCAAAGCAAAAAGGATCCTTGACTGAAACTCTTCTTAAGAGCTGGTACTTGGTTCAGGGTTGTTTTATAGCTGTAGAAAATTGTACACTATAGTATGTATCTTCTCTTAAATAAAGATGAAAGGAGAAGAATATTAAATGTGTTCACAACAGGGGTTTTCAAAGTCTGAGATTTTGGGCCTCCCCTCAGACATAGCTTTCTTATTTTTGTTATTTAAACAAGTGGCAATAACGGAGACAATGGGTGAGAATATAGAACTGATAAAGTCTATGCTAGCCAGCTATGCAAACTATATCAGGGTTAAAATCCTGCACCATCTCTTTCTGTGTTGTAGGTTTTCGCAAGCTCTGTTTGGATGATCTGCGGAAGTCCCCACCAGTCCGTGACGTGCAGCAGTATATCCTCTGCCGGCTGGATGAAGAGGCAGCACTTCGCCGTCAGCTCACCCCAGACACAGCTGATATGCTGAATCTGCTGCACATTAAGAGTGGTGGCTGCGTGCTCTTCCTTGAGCGTGTGTTGGATGGTGTGGCAGGGGCATTGGTGGGTCTGCGGGAGATCCGGGATATCCCTGGGACTCTCAATGGCCTCTATCTGTGGTTGTGCCAGAGACTCTTCCCTCGGGGGCTTTTCATCTATGTCAGGCCTCTACTCAATGTCCTCTTGGCTGCCACAAGGCCCCTCACACCCGAGCAGCTGTTCACAGCAGCCTGGACGCATGACACCTTGCTCAGCCTCCAGGACTTCCAGAACAAGCTCCGAACCCTCTCTCCTGTCCTGATTGATGGCCCTGGGGGAACCAAACTACTTTTTCATGCCAGCTTTGCTGAGTGGCTGACGGATGTTAAGTATTGCACACAGAAGTACCTTTGTAGCAGAGCAGAGGGCCACAGCATGCTTGCCATGGCTCTGACTTTGCAGGGACCACAACTGGACATTGAGGACACTTGCCAGCTAGCCACACATTTAGTTTGCTCAGGTCACCATAAAAATAACCCTGCATTATTGGCACTGTGGATGCTGTGGACAGGTGTGCCCACTTTTACACCTGGCAACAGTAGTGCCCTCACCAAATCCTTAACCCAGTCATCTGTTCTGGTCAGTCCAGAAGTCCTTCACCTCTTAATGAACAGTGGGCTCTTCCCTGCAGCCTTTTTATCAGATGCAAACTCAAGTGCTGGAGTGCATCGTGTAGGTGAAGAGGAAAGTAACTTACAACAGACATTTGAAAGAGAGGTGTCTGTAAAGAAGCTGCTAGCCAGTGGGGTGTCTGTAAACCAGTGTGGTTCTACAGATGGTCAGACCTTGCTTGCCAGTGCAGCCCACGAGGGTTCTGCAAATGTAGTCGAACTTCTCCTGACACAGGGATCTGATCCGCTGGACAGTGATCACCAGGGTCAAACACCACTGACTTTGGCTTCCAGGCAGGGTCATGTCAAAGTGTTGTCAGTGCTCCTGGAATGGGCCAAGAGCCAGGAGTCAGAAACTGCGGTGCAAATGATGGAGCATGTTGACAACGAAGGCTGGACAGCACTGCGCTCTGCAGCTTGGGGAGGACATAGCGAGGCTGTCCGGCTTCTTCTGGATGCGGGAGCAGATGTGGATGGATGCGATGGTGAGGGCCGGACTGCTCTTAGAGCTGCAGCGTGGGGGGGTCATGAGGAAATTGTCCTGACACTGCTGGACTATGGGGCACAGGTTGACAAAGCTGACAGCAAGGGCCGCACACCACTCATTGCTGCTGCCTATATGGGACATCATGAAGCTGTGGAAATATTGCTGGACCACAATGCAAAAGTTGACTTAGCTGATGGAGATGGGCGTACTGCTCTGTCAGTCTCTGCCCTCTGTGTCCCTACAGCAGCTGGGGTCAAAGGTTATGGTGAGGTAGCGAGTCTGTTACTGGAGCGTGGAGCAAATCCAGGACACCGAGACCATGATGGAATGACACCATTGCTTCTTGCAGCTTATGAGGGCAATGATGATGTAGTTGAGCTTCTGTTAGAAGCTGGTGCTGATGTAGACGAGACTGCCGGCCCTGATGGCAGCGTCTCTGCTGCAGCGGCTGTTACTCCCCTGCTGGCAGCTGCAGCAATGGGCCACATGAAAACAGTGTCACGGCTGCTTTTTTGGGGAGCTGCTGTAGACGCCATTGATTGTGAAGGTAGGACAGCACTCTGTCTAGCAGCAGCAAGAGGAAGTGTTGAAGTTGTCCGCGCCTTGCTGGACCGAGGCCTGGACGAGAACCACAAAGATGACCTCGGCTGGACTCCACTGCACGCTGCTGCCTGTGAAGGCCATCGGACTGTGTGTGCTGCTTTGACAGAGCGAGGCAGCATGGCACGGGTCGGAGAGATGGACATTGAAGGACGTACCCCTCTTATACTGGCTGCCCAGGAAGGTCACTGGAGCACTGTGAGGCTTTTGTTGGACAGACGTTCTCCCATTGACCACAGGGCATATGATGGACATTCTGCCTTGAGTGCTGCCCTTCTCGAAGGTCATGCTGAGGTTGCAGAGCTGCTCATGAGGCGAGGAGCTGATACCGACGTCCGTGACGCAGAGGGAAGACCGCTTCTCTACCTCCTGGTGTTAGAGGTTCGCCTTGAAATGACTACTCTCCTCATAGAGAAAGGGGGGGTGCCCTTGGAGTCGAGAGACTCTGAGGGCCGTACAGCCCTTCATGTGGCTTCCTGGCAGGGATGTGTGGAGATGGTAGACCTACTTTTAAAGCACGGGGCAAACCCCAATGCACAGGATACAGAGGGGAGACCACCATTGCATTCAGTGGCTTGGACAGGACATGCTGAAGTAGGACGTCATCTCCTAGAAGCCAGTGGTATCAATATAGACCTTGCTTGCTACCAGGGGGCAACAGCTCTGAGCATTGCTGCCCAGGAGGGACATGCTAATATTGTTGCAATGCTTCTGGAAAGAGGTGCAAATCCAGATCACATGGATAAATATGGCCGTTCTCCAGTCAAAGTGGCTGGGAAACACGGGCACTTTAACATTGTAAGGCTCTTGGAGAGCTATGGAGCCAAGCCATATATAGGACTGTTGCCTAACTCTGGTGCTTTCTCCCCTTCAAAACCCAACAAGATTCTCTCCTCAGGCATTTCAGAGAGTAATGGAGGTGAAGTCACAGCTGCTACCTCCTCTTCTTCAGTATCTTCCCCCGGCTCCACTGCAGAACGATTCCACTCCATGCAGAGCTCCCAAACCTCATCTACCTGCCACTCGCTGGCCACGGTGCAGACAGTGCCAGCTGACAGCCTCAGCTTTATTCAGCAGATCCAACAGCACTCACTGCCCCGCAGTCGTAGCCGTCCCTCCACCCTCCCCCCAGCAGGGAGTTCAGGCATGGGCAGCCTCCATGGAAGCAGCCAGAGGCATCCCAAAGGCAGCCCTCCTCCCACTGTTTGCACAGTTACTGCCATGGTGCACAACTGCGAACTGCCCCAGAAAGGCTTATCGTCTGGACTTGAATATCACAACAAAATAAGCAAACAAAACTCAAACTTAATAAAAGCAGATAGGACTATTTACACTGGTGGTAAATGGAACTCAGTCATGGCTTCCCTTGGAATCATGCCAGGGCAAGATAGCCCTGCGGCAGGTGCTAAAAACAGAGAGAGCCCACCTTTGGGCTACCCATATAGGCTACAGAGCCCACTTCAAGGGAAAGCTTGGGATTCTATACCCCAAAAAAACATTTTGTCACCTGCCTGCTACAGTTTTACCCCAGTCCCGCCTTGCAGTGCCTTGCCAGAGGATGTTATGGTCACTATGACAACCACAGACCCGCAGCTTAACCTGAAACAGGCAATCAAACTGCAGTTTGAGGGTCCCACCAGTGCAGCCTTATACAAGAGAGAGACACCCTTGTGACCAGTACGTAACCAAAGTTGGCTATTGCTACACTTTCAACAAACCTGTTTCTTTTTACTTTCTTACAGTATGTGGGTTAGTACCGAAACAAACAGTATCAACATTAAATTACCAGAACTGGTGTCAGTGTTTCCAGTGTGAGGATTTGATGCTTTTCTTTCATTTATATAGTTTTAAATGAATATATTAGGGTTTAGTCATTCAGTTATTTAGACCGAAAAATGACAGAATAATCGATCATCCTTATTTGCAGACCCTGTTAGGGTATTTACAGGTTGTTTTATGGTATCAAATCAAAAATACTTGGCATACATTAACAGAAATTTAAATTCCAATGTTTGTCAGCATCTTTTGTTTTAGGTGGAATTGGACATTTTTGCAGTTCAAGGGGAAGGTGGTTTCAAAGTATGCAATGATTTTCTGGGTTTAGATGAGAGATGAAGTGATTCCTTTCTCCACCACTCTCCAGAAAACCAGAGGAAAAATGAATTGAATGACATGAAAGCTTACATTCCTGCCTTTCTGTTGCCTGTTGTTTGTGTTGAGCAGGGCTCTCACAGACAATATCATGCTTATTCATTTAAAGTGTAAGTTTAAAGCTTAAGTGTGTTTATTTTCAACTTGGACCTTATGTTCCCATTGTGCTGGGGACTTTATTAGCTCTACAGTGAATAGCATTTCCTGTTACAGAACACAAATGTCTGGGTTTGGCTATGTTTTAAACTGTTTTTTGATAGTAAAGATCTCCTTTTAAGCGGTAAACAACCTTGTTTAAGCTTTAAGCTTGTGGCCTTGATCTTTATCGAAGCCTTTGATATTCATAATAAAAGACTGGCCTTCATCCCTCATAGGTCCATCACTGAAAACCAAAAACAGTTTGCAGAAAAAGCAAGCCTACCAAAGCTTGACCCAGTATAGGGTTTATAATATAAACGATAAAAGACAGCCAAGTTTACTGAACCAACTTGGCTTGCTTGCAGTGCATGTGTGTGCGTGTGTGTGTGTGTGTGGAAGAGAGCAGGCAGGAAGGAAAGTGAAAATTGGACCATAAAAACTGAGGGTGGATGTGGGAGGGTTGTTGATTCCAAAACTTGTATGTGGCCTAAATAAATGTCTAGTTCTTTTACATTTTTCATTTGATCAATATTTAAATAAATTCATTCATTAAAATGGCAAGCAGTGCAGTGATATTGTCTTCTTCTCCTTATTTGTGAAGGTGTGTGTATGCGTTTAAATCTTTATATTTCATGCACTTTACAACTAAATGTCACGGTTAGCTTCTGATGTGGTAGCATCATGCAGAGATGAAAGTCTGGCAGCCAGCTGATGGTGGCCACCTGGGAATATAAAAGCAAGCGTTGTTGGACAATTTTGAAACTAGAGAAAGGAGGGCTGTGCAGACAGGTCCAATTGTGACTCATCCTTCATTTCTCTGATATGTGGTATCTGTGAAATGCCTCAGGTATTTGAACCTTGAGAAGTGTGCTTATGAACTGCATTTGATGTCATTATAAGGTCTTTTGTTAACATTTGCTTTGATGAAGGTCTAGTGCCAAAAAAGGTTTTATTATGTGATACTTGCAGTGTATATATTTTATGTTTTCGGCCTCCTTGAACCTTAGTATTGTGTCCTGAGTGTTATGATTTTCTGAAAATTATAGTTTTGAACAAACATTTTCACTGATTTACTTTAAATCTATAGAGCAATTAATTATGCATAAGAGTTTTTCAATCAGTTGTACGTGTCCAGATAGCCGTTTTCACCAGGTTAAATATCTCTTTTGACACCTCCAGCTCTCTGTGATTAACTTATTCTGTGTTTCAGTGTAGAGAGTCCAAACCTCCCCTATTTATAACTTTAGTTATGCTCTTTTCCACTGGTAATTTAATGTACTGTAATAATGGAAGGTTACTTTAATTTGTGTTGCTAAAGCATGGTTATGTTGTCCTTTTTGAGGATGCCACAAAATTTAGTACCATTGCTAGTGAAATTCTACGATTCTGGTACCCAGTTCGATGCCCCGGTAAAAAACAAAACAAATAAATGAAAGTAATCATTGTTATTTGTCTTTGCAATCTGAAATAAAAACTCTAATGAGCTTTTGGGACAAAAGACTGAGGGTGATATTTACTTATCCTTACTATCGAAAAGTGATTTCTGCTGCTGAACTTTAAATTTGAAGTTGAACTCAGAGTGCAAGCAGTAGTATGAATTCACTAACATGGTGAGAGACCACTTTTCCATAAATTTTGACTTGAAACGGTAATGTTACATTTTGATGACAGATGACACAGTAAGGAGTTGAGAGGGTAATACTACAAGTTGTGGTTACAATGGCTATAGCTAGCTATCATGAACATCATGGAATAATGTAAATAAGGATAACAAGGATAACACTTCAGATATGTTAATGTAATATTTGCTTGAATTGAAACTCACTCTACTCACAATAAGGTGAAAGTGTTTCCTCCTTTTGTCTGAAAAGTTCGATGGCAGACTGGTTTTTGCAAATTTTATATTAATCCCTGATGATCTACCTTGAAAGCGAAGTACTTCCAACCATGACTCTTAACATGTTGTTCTTCTTGCTGGCAGTGGTTTTTCTTCCTTCTTACATTTAACAGCAGACTAGAACACTTGGTGGCTTATATTGTAGGTCTATGCTGTCCCTGTCAGGTCCGCGAGTATTGCATCCCTGGTAGCCATGGTTCTGTAGGAAAACATTTTCAGAAATTTGACATTAGCTTGGTAACTAAGTATCAGTTCTCATGCTATTCCAAGCTAAATTTTTATCTTCTATCTTTATGCTACATTGTTTGACAGTAAAGTTTTAACACCTCATCATTTTAACAAACAAATAATTTGTTAATATTCAGTTAAAAATCCCTGAGAGTCCTAGCTGTTGGTTCTTAGCTGTTGTTGGATAAGGAGCTATTTTTTTTTTTTTATTTATCCAGTGCTGTAGTAGGTACCCATGTAGCTTAGAAAATGGATAGGAACCTCCTTGGAAACTTTGAGCCTTCCAAACAAAAGACAAAAACTAACTACAGATTTGTCATGCAACTTTGGCTCTTAAGTCAAGCACACAATTCAGGTGTTGTCAGTGAAATATCTTCCTGTTGTCAGACAGAAACTGCACAAATAAATGTTCACAGAGAGTTGGAGGCAGACTATTTCTGTTTGAGGCACTGAAATTTAAACCGTGTCTGTGAAGCCATACATCAAGGTTTTGAAAAAGCTCTTTTTACCCTTTTTTTGTTCGACCCTGAAGAGCATTTTGAAATGTTCAGTGGTGGAAAATGTCAGCTTGGTGTGGCAGGAGGCTAAGAGAAAAAAATGTGCTTTGAAATCACACACATTAGTGAAGAAATAAGTGTTTTCTTAAATTACACTCTGCATTCAGCAGAGTGTACTTTGCTTTATTTTAGGGATGTAGTCAGCACTGTTACCAAGGTGACTGACAAAGAAGATAGTATTCTGTACATGTTATGTTTGTATGCATAGGCAAGTCACACTACTTCAAGTTGTGCTGGTTGCTGTGTTGCTGTATGAGTAGTAGCTGGAAAGGTTAACAGCAGCTTTCAACCACTCTGCCTCTCTGCAGTCTCTCTGCAGGAAACTGTTTTCTTAAATGTTAACTTTAAGGCAAGTATAGAAGCAAACTTTTTGTTTGGTAGACAAGATCCAAAGGTAAACATCAGTTGTACAGAGACAGATAGTCCAGTTACACCAGGTATTGAAATGTGATCTGTATATGGATGTGTTATCCACACAAGGAGAAATGCTTCATGATCAGAATTTGAGTGGATCTGAAGGTAGTCTGGCATGCTTTGTGTTCAGATTTTAGGCATGTGTAAACACGATCCCTACAAAAATCTGGATAACATATCCGGATACAGATCCCATTTTCATACCAGGTGTAAATGGGGTTTTAGAAACAAAAAAAATGCAACAGTGGTTGGGGGGATGGGTATTTGCTTGATACTCTGCAAATCAGAGCCTCCTATACTCTTATATGAGCCTCCAAATACACTTAAAGTAAAGAAATCTGTCAATTTTATGTTGGTGTCTTGTGCGTAGGAGCCCAGTCATTTCCATAATTCTTCCCCCACAGCTAATCAATAAATACAATGAGCACAAGGTTATGATGTTCTTATATAAATGCATTAATCAGTAATTTAAATAATGCTTGCTCCAAACAGACAATTGTGGTGAGATAGTTGCAAGCATGCAAACTGTCTGCTGTAAATGAAATATATCGGACTGAAGTAAAAAAAAAAAAGGGAGAATAAAGGGTCAGTGGAATAGGAAAACTGGATGACCAGCTGGCTAGGAAACAAGAAAGCTCGCTAACTGGAGAACAATGGAGAAACAGGATAGGTCATCAACCAGGAAACAGCTGATCGGAAACAAGTGGACCCGCTGACCGAGAAACAGGAAGATTTACTTTACAGAGACGGAGATGAAGTTGACAGTGAAAAGAGCTGATGAATGACCCCAGACATCACAATAGGCACTGGGATCAACTTGAATTCCAGAGAGCCAGCCAGGTTTGGCTTTAAAGGTATAGTAAAATCTGTCTCTTTACTAACATCTAGTGGCAATGGCAGAAAATACAACAATGTGCCTTCTTTGCACTAGATGTCCTCATGGGTACAAATATTTGTGCCCTAACCTCCTCAAACACAGAAATGCACTATACATAACTGAAACAGAGTTATGTCAGGACGCAGACCCATGCAGAATTTCATAGTTGACTCCTATTAGTAAGATAACAGTAAAGCAGTTTACAAGTTGTTAAAACAAAACTTTCTGTCCTACCTAATGTAACATGAGTAGCCTTCAATAGCTGTCTGATCATGACCAGACTTCTCTGATCCTCTCAGGTATCACTCATAATGTTACACGGATGATCTGTGATAAGTGAATGGGACCCAAACTGGACCCGACTGATTCAACAGCACTGGATCTGAATATGTGTCTGAATATCTAGATGGATCAAAAGCGCAATGGGTAAGAAAAAAAAAAGTATATCTGATTTGGGGGTGAATTGTGAGATAAGTTGTGCTGGTTACATTGTTATATTTAATCAGCAACAAACTTAAGTTTGCTGTCTTATATGGCTCATGTTAGTTGCTTTTGTGTTGCCTTTCCACCAAACATAATGTCACTTTTACCTATTAAAGAGCAAACTGTTAGTATTCTGGGAGCCTGACATGTAGATTAGTTCCAGCAGAGCCAGGGGATAGTTCACATTAGCAAGTGGAGCATTCTCAGGAAATACACATAGCCGACTGAGCTGCCTGTCTTCCAAGTTTGTAATGTCAGCAGCTGTTGGGGTAATAGAGGAATCTTGTACATCCACACCTAAAAGCCTATACTACGGTATATTTTATATTCATTTGGTGCATAGAATCAGTTGATAGTACTGCTTGCACCTTTAAAAAAAACACTTGGTGGGTCCAGGAGCAAGCAAGTCTTGAAATTAAAGGTGGAGGAGGTTCAGAGGTTCAGACCAGCGCTTGGTAGCTCAAGGGCTGCAGTGATGAGAAAAAAATACAAGGAAAGTTAGTTGTCAGCTGTTGAAAATCAATGTCAAGGATCACTTTTCCCTTCTAAGTACGTAGGACAACCTGTGGTGGTCACAACACTCAAGCAAAAAATTGTCCCTTCTGGGCTACTGTAGAAACATGGCAGTGTGACATCATGATGGCGTCCATGGAAAAGGACCCGCACTCTCTGCAGATACAAAGGGCCCATTCTAAGGTTAAGAAAACACATTGATTCTTATTTTCAGGTGATTATATACCAATGAAATATACTTGTATATTATATTACATTCCTGCCATATTCTGCTACACAATGGACCTTTAACCCCATTGTATTTATAGTGCTGCATGAGTCAAGCTCTTAAAGGCTCTAATGTAGATCTTGAAAAAGAGTCTGCGCAAACCTTTTGATCTGTGGAGAGGTCAGTATGAATTTCTCAGAACGGGAGGACATCGACTCGAAATGCAAACAGCGCTCTTATGTTATTGTTTGCTTGGCAACTGTTATGAGTATGTAGGTGTTAGACCCAAGAGAGTCCTCCTTCAGTTCTTTCTGCAATTTCATTTTGTGGTTATTAATTTTCATCAGCATAAAAATTCTAATTATGGTTGGCATATACTGCAGAATATAACTCATGTGTTCCCACCAGTGCAAGAGATGGCTGGCATATATTGTCATAATGATTTATTGTTAAGTGAATGTCAAATAATGGTAAAATGTTGGTGTAAAATACAGAAAATATCATTTATTGGAATAGAATGAGATTCACCATTCTGCAAATTAATTTGTAGATGCAATAAACAGCAACACTCACAAAACTCCACACACTAACTAACTAATAGGTTTAATACTCCATATTTTCTATACACCAAAAGGCATTTAAAATGTCCATAATGATCTGTAGTTAATTGCTATCATATGTCAGCAAATAGCAAATAGCAAAAAGTTATTTGTTACATTGTGGCATCACCTGTGTATTCTGAGACAAAACAACAAGAGGAAAAGAACACAATAAACATGAAAAAGTTAAGCCAACATTTTTCCTAAATTTAATGTTAACATGCAGATCATCACAACAGTATATTTCCCAGGGAAAAATATCTATAACATAATAATATCTCTATATTCTATAGTTATGAAAGCAAAAATGATAACAGATGAAACCAGCTGGTCTTTTCAAATAATGGTTCACACCCACAACATTTTGGATACAACCCAGTTAGTAGAAAAGCACTCCAATTCCTTAAAAGTAGCAATATCACACTGGAAAAACAAAAAACTCCATTATATCTATAAGTCTTAAATAAGTATTAAAAATTGTACTTATAAGAAAAAGTATTATCAGTAAAAAGTACAGAGGTATCAAAAGTAAAAGTAGTGACTTTTGAGTGGTCATCTTCACAATGTTTAATTATTGATGCCTTAACATCTAGTAGTATTTGTACTGCATCTGACTATTTAATTGTACTGTTGGGGGGGGGGTTAAACTACTGTAATAATATTGTATTGTATTATAATAATAATATTATAATAATATTGTTGCTGTTCTGAAATAGATTAGATAATATCAGAAATGTATTAATGAAGCTAAAACAAGAATGATGTGGATGTTTTTACCCAATGACAGTAATGTGACTTTATCTCAAAAAAGTAGTGAGTAACACAGCACTGCTATCAGATGCATGAAGTGGAGAAAAACTGAAAGTATGCCAAAAAGTCCCCTGCAGGAACTGCTACCTCCGCAACCCAACTTCGGATAAGTGGTTGTAGATGGATTAAAGGATACTATACTTGTATAAATGTAGTTAGTAACCACACACCCCTGCCTGATCCCAAATAAGCAATTCCCCCTGAATGAAACATCTGCTACAAACAGACACATTTAATAGAAGAGAATCTGACAGTCCCATGTCACTGCTGATTATTCACCCACCATGCACTGCCTGGCACCAGTTTATCCACGTGTTAAACACAGAATCCGTCAAAGAGTGGTGGATATATATGACAGACACTGTTGGTGAAAGAAGGAAGTGGGAGGACTGAAAAAAAAAACACAGCTCCACTCATTGTCAGTAAAGATCAGTGGCAGCGTGAAAAATTGTAGAATTTACAGGAATTACTGAAGCCAATCATGACATGATTCCATAGAAACACTGAAACCCGTTTGAACACAACGGAATATAAATGCACTGGAAAAGAAAGTAATCTCTGCTGCTCCACTCTGTCGTGATGAATATTTTAAATCCATACAAGGTGAATACTATTCAGAGTTTATTTGTCAGTGCTCATCTCTGCAGAGTAGTAGCTGTGGGTGACAACAGGTAGCATGTCCCAGAAAAAAAACTAAAGGTAGCCCACACAGACATTGCACATTAAAGAGAAACTTTGACACTTTTGGTGTAATGTGTAATCGGTGTTGATGGTAAATGTAGTCAGTTGAAGCAGTAAATACCCCACTGTGCTATATTATCACCATCCTAGCCTGTAGCTATTACTTTGTTGGCTGGAACCACTAGGTGACAAAAAAAAAATGCTCCTCTACCATGTCCCCTGGCCACTCAGATAATATACCATCACTGTGGAATTTACTGCTTCACTTGACTTCACTTTTATGAGTAATAAAAATTTGTCAGATTTTCTGTTGTAATTTGTGTGAGCTTCACCCTTTTTATCTCACGAAATGCTGTACATAAAAGGGCATTTTTGATAGGTGATTATCAAAACTTTCCATTCATTGATTCCTCAAAACTTTCTTCATGTCATTCAGACCATGCCAAAGATACAAAATCCATTGGGTTGCTCTTTTGGTACAGCTAGACCAAACTTTAGCAGTAACCTTATCCAAAATTGGTTTTTATTAAGAATAAATATGTCTCAAAGTGTGATTGGTTACTTAAATAGCTGCACAGTGGATTTGTCGCTATTTATAGATAGATTAGGGGGGTTGGATGGGAATAGTTAAATAGCTGTTTTGTCTGTCCTCACCACGGTACAAATAGACACTTTGTTTCTGTCAATCTATCTATCTATCTTTTAACTCACTGTTCTTAGTCCTGGGTCCCTTTGTACTGGTATATCTTAATGCAATGGTGCATGCTGTCGGACACTGCTAGTTGACCCTCGGGTAGCAAGGTCAGGCCACGAGGACTACTCAAGCCCTGGGTTACTATGGGCCACCCCACTCCTTGTGCTGGGTATAACAGGACTCTGTGTTGCTCCCCCCAGTCTGCTACCAGAACATTACCATCTGTATCTATACAGATGCCCCAGGGGCAGGAGAGGACGGGTCCCATCCCAGCACATACACCCAGAACTCTCACTGTGTTCCAGCCTGGCTCCAGCACTTTGATGCAGGGCACACGGCCTGTTTCATTGCCCCTTTCGGACACAGCTATCATGCCTGAGCTAAGGCAAGCTGCTACTAAGTAGGGCCGGTGGAATCCAGTCACCACTGTGCGCTCAAGACGGCAGCCTGTCTTAGGATCAAGCTTTAGGGCAATGAGGGTACCTTTCCTGATATCAGCAATTACGAACTCATCCAGCCTGGTTACAGTCACACCCCTGGGTGCCTCCAGCTCATCTTTTGCAGAGCCAAACCCTGACCCTCCAAAGGTCTGGAGTAGGCGACCATGTCGGCTGAACACAAGCAGGGCTCTCTCAGCTGCACAGCTTAGAGCGATCAAACCCTTGGCATTGACAGCAAGGTCAAAGTAGTTCCGACATCGTCTGGCTGAGCCATCAGAAGTTGGAGAGGTCACTTGCTGGAGGACATTGCCCCGAGGGTCAGTCACCTGTTTTATTAAATTAAAAATTTAGTTTTAGCATCAGAGGCAACTTCATTGACTATAGTACACATACTGTATGTTGTACACGTCTGACATTTAACACAAGACATACCTGAACACGTGCATTTCCGCAGTCCACTATAAAGAGTTGACCCTGTGGTGTGGCATGGATACCACTTGGCAGGGTTAGGTCAGCCCGACCAGAGCCCTGCTTCCCAAACTGCCTGACCAGATGGACTCCTCTGGGGTTGAATACTGTCAAGGATGGGTCTACCTCCTCTTCCAACTCCACGAGGGCCGGCCCTCCTCTCTCTCCCCTGCCTCTCTTTGGCTCTTGAGAGGAACCATCTATGATGGACATGGATAAAGACCTAGCCACCAAGGGTTGTTTTGAGCTAACCCCTGTGATTTTATTCTGTGGCTGGTGCCCAGTATTATGACCCCTATATGTAGGGTACGAAAAGGTCTGTCCCATGTCAGAGACCCTAGGCCCCCTACTGAGAGTTGGTGACGCTGAGGTGGAGCTCGACATAGAGTTGAAGTTGCCACACTTCACCCTCCACACTCCTACGTGCTCATTCGTCCCACTGCTGATCAATGGGCGTGTCTTGTGTGTCAAGTCCACTGCAGACTTTGATAGACGACAATTGTAGTTCAAAGAGCCTCGGTTCATATTGTAGTCATGAGATGGGCTAACAATGAAAGTATAGCTGGAGTCAAGGCTGTCTGCTGGGGATGGTGCTCGGCCAGAGTCGGCATGGGTCCCTAGAGAGTGTTCATCAGAAGACTGGCTGAGGCGAGAGTGAGGTCGGCATCTGGAGGTGAGGTCTAGGCAGCTTTGGCTGGTCAGAGGCTCTCTTGGAGACATCCTGGGAGATGTTAGTGCACTGTTGCCATACCTCATAAGTCTAGTATTGGAATCCTGGCCTAGTTTTCCTTTATCTCCATCTTGGCTGTCTAAACTCAAACAGTGACTCAGCTTAGCATGTTCCCATCTTCGTTTAGATGAGGGGGATGGCTTCCTATCAGAGGCCACTGTAAGCAACTTCCTCTGATTCCTAGGAGAATAATGTTTTCCATTACTATTCATCTTGTACCCCTGCTCCTTGCCTTCAGTATCCATGTTTTTACATACCATAGGGACAGTGAGGAATACATCCTCCCCTTGTGGCTGAAAGGAGCCTGATTCCATCTCATCTGACGCCCAGTCAGAAGGTTCACACTTCCAGTGACCTATCTTTGTTGAGGATAACTTTTGTTCCTCCTCTGATTCCAGATCACTCCGGGCAGAGAGGCTAATCTTTCTAACAACTCTGCCTGTTGGTGAGGTCCACCCCTGTCCTTGGGCGCTTTTTTCTCCCCTAGCACCTTCATGGTTTGTGTCTTCACACTGCATCTCATGTGAATGAAGAGCACACAGCTGCCCCTGTGGCCCGCAACCTCCGACATGCAGACATAGGCTTTGCTCTTGCACACGAATATCTCCAAAGGTGACAGCATTGGGTTGGGAACTGGGTTTAAAGTTCACTTTCTTTAGGGACACTGAGATTTCCCAGGGTTGTAAAAACTCTGCAACCTCTTTCAGCAGCAGTCCTCCATCATCCAGACCTGATTGTTGACCCATCTCCTGAATCCGCTGTTGAATTTGAGACAATTTACTGAATCTTTGGTCCAGCAGGGACTGGCTGACCCGGGCTGCTGCCATATTCTCCCTCTTGACCTGCTCCAGATGCTGCTGCATGTCTCGATGGTCCTGCTCCACCCTTTCTAACAGGCGCCGCTCTTCTCTGCGTGCTCCCAGGATGGCCCGCTCTATGCCCCGTTTAACAGATTCAGTCTCAGTTGCATGACGTTCTTGTAGGCAACGTAGCTCTGCCTCTGCCTGGGCAAGGTCACACCGTGCCTGTGTCATCCAGCATGGAGGGGACTGGGTTAGAAGACTGTCTGACTGACCATCAGGATTTGGGCTGTGGGCTGGAATAGGGGAGGTGGGGTTGCTATCCAAAGAAGTTCCCACATACATCATGATGGATGGATGGATCTTTACTTACTTTTTTAGCATCAATTTGAGTTCCTGCAGAAAGGCACAATAAAGGGAAAGATAAATAGCATATAGACATAGCATTAGCATCAGCAATCGCAACATGTAGCAACATTAGCATTAGCAGATCTATTGACTGAACCCATCAAGTCTAAAATTAAACACTATTCATCTCTTCAGTTTCCTCTCTTTTCAAGATGCATGATGTATGCTTTAAGATAGCTTACCATGTGCTGCAAGCTGTTTCTATCCCTGTTATTTTAAAAAATTAACAGAAACCGACTCTTCTTTTGAAATATTTCTCACATAAACAAAACACTTTTTTCTATCCGCTAAGTGCTCTGAACTGCATACAACACTTTCGTCCAGTGAAATCAAGCGCTGTAGTGCTGAACCATTCAATGCGCGTAGTGCAAGTCTGTGGAAAACACTTCATCACGTGTTAGTTAATGATGTTACTGAGTGAATGACTAAATGACATATGTGCAGATTGTGCATGTAAACTGAAGCCAATCAGAAAATAGTGTTAGTGATGGTTTAACTCAGGATTTTGCTGTGAAAAAATATGGCCCTACCATAAAACACCTGCTTTTAGAGTAGAGTTTGGTTTAATAGTCCAAACCACTATCCCTCCTTACATTGTAATGAGATCAGCACCCTTGGTTGACATGATGAAAATATCTTTAATAGCTTTCCCAGTCCCCAGTATGGTTATTAAGCCAAGGGATCCTTGGTTTAGAAAAAAATTAAGAACCTCTGCTCTAATTCAGCTTGGCTGGGGCGACTCAGCCACCACTCATTTTACCGTTTGCACCAGATATGTCTGTTAGTAGAGCTATTTCTATGCTGCCAGCTGAACAGCTGCTTATGGAAAGGTGATACAGTTATAACGCGGGCCATGAGAGAGACGAGGCTGTGGGCAGAAAGAACTAGTATAGAGAAGGAAGAAAGTTTTGAGTTTTTCACCGAGAAATCTATTAGCATTTCAAATGGTGGCAGACAGCCAGAAGCATCCAGAGTGAGGGTGGGAGTGGGAGGTAAAGAGACAGCCCAAGTGTCAACACAACAATACTTCTCAACTCCCCAGTTCTGCAAACAGACCCTGCTTTGATATTTTATTCATGAGCAGAACAAAGCGATGTGGAGAAATGGCAGTGAGGGATGTCTGTCGTCCGTGTGATGTATTGGGATAATACTCGAACCCCAGGGAGCCATCACAGAAAATCGCATTCTTACCGGGAAAACATTAAGAAGTTTACGGCCCCAAACATTTTTTTTTCATTTACAGGAATACATAACACTTGCCAGTCCTATGCACGAATACTACACAACACTTTTCAATATTTCCAGAATTGGAAAAAACAAGCTACTCTGACAAATAAGCATTTAACAAAGCTGTACAAGAACTTGGCTTATAATAAACGCAGTCTGATATCAAAATAATTATCAATCAAATTGCAAAGTATCTATTTAAGTTAAGAAAATAATAATGATCAAGTATTCAGTTACAACTTTTGGCACTTCTCAAATTTTATTACTGAATTGTTTGGACACATTCATACTTATGTATATTCTGACATATGTGCTTTAATCTATATTTTGAAGTGAAAGTTATTATAATGTTGTATTTTTATTGGCTTTTGTTTGGTTCTTTTTTCTTTTTCTTTTTTCAAATTAGTGCTTCGTTTTTTTTAGTTTCAGTCTTTTTTCATAATAACAAAAACATTGTGCAGAGACAATTGACTCACAGTTTTGTAGACATCCCAGTCTCAATAAACATGTGCCAAAGCTTCATCATGCTTTTTGTGCTGCCAAAAATAAGGATATTTCTTGTATACTTTTTCTTTTCTTTTAGTTAGTTTTGGAAGTACATGATGTTTTTTTAGTTCATTTTTCCGAGTCTAGTTCTTTTTTTTCCAGTTAATTAAAATGTTTTCCAATTTAGTTTTAGTGAACTATAATAAGCTTGGTTGAAGCTCAGCAAGTAGTTTCAACATACACACAGCTATAATAAAAAGTGGCCAATATTAAAGGTAAACAACATGCAGTATTGTAATTCATATTTGCTTTTATATCAGCTACATTTGATGATTTTACTTTAACCACAACCTTGTGACTGCCAAAAGCTGTAGACTGGAATCTAGAAGCCAGTATTGTTACTGACATTATCATTGTACACTTCACTGCAGAGCCTTGTGATTACCTTTTTCTTTGACTTTTTCTTTAGCTTTTGCAGGGTCAAACCTCAGCTAATGTGACAAAAGTTAATGTTTGGCTAAATTAAGCATGATTTTAGTTTTAATATTAGGCTTGTGCTTATCAACTACTGTGATTATGAAATTTAGGTTAATGTTTTACTTGTGGTGGAAAATCAAGCAACAACTGAATTTTTTCAGTTTTACCTTAACTTTCAACAGTTTTCTGATGGCAGAACTTCACAGCCACTGCTATTAAGATTGTAGAATTAATAACATTAGACTTGTGACCCATGACGGTAGATTGTTTGATATTTTATGATTTTACATTAAAGCTACTACAAGGAATTTGCACTTGATATGAAACCATCTCAGTTCAATACTAATGCCTCTATCTGACCTACGTAAGTGAAACAAGAACATTCATGCAAAATTTGTCTATTTCTATATAGCTTCTATATACAAACCTGTGTTTATTTCCAAACAGTGAGTACTATGTTACCCAGTCCAAATGAACAACTTTATATTTTGTGTTTATTATGGTGGAAATACTACTGCTTTTGTCCAAAGGGGCCTCCAAAATCAACAATAATCAACATGAACGTTACTTGTTGTAGCTTTAAAAACTGCATTGTGATGGACAAAGTTAGCAGTTTACATAACATCTTATCATTCTTATAGTTTGAGCCACATGAATAGCAAAGCTCTCCATTCTTGTCCAAAATCTGTTAAGAACATCTCGGTAAGCTCAACTGCTGCACTGGATGACGTACTTCGTCATCATCATAAATCATATCAACACAGTCAGTTTTGAGTCAGTCCCACAAACACCACCCTGATAATATAATTACTCATTAGAGCACCAAATTTGTTTCAATCCACAGATGAATATAGCACCAAGTACCAGTAATGCTAATAAACTGTCAGAGCAGCAGTTGATGTTAGTAATTGAAGGAGTGTATTTACTATTTTTAAGTCAGTGTGACATTTGTCTACTTGCTGCAGTATAAGTTACTTAACACTCATTACTAATTAAACATTCAAGAAGTTTCTGTTCTTCATGGGAGTTACTTGTACTTTTGATACTGAGAATGTTTTTGTTGGCTTGTAACTGGTTAAAATACTGAATACAGAATGTTTTCTTGCAATTGACTGTTTTTTATTGTGTAATTACTTGTATTAAGAGAATAGACTTTGAATTTTCCTTCCAGCAGCCAGTTTGTTGGAGATAAGTGACAGGTATCTGAGGACCTGTCCCATTTCTGTGTCACAGACCAGGTTTCGTCTCGCGTTACAAACTACATTATAGATGAGGAGGGTCCAGTTGCTCATCTTGTTAGTGCTGTGGGATAACTGGGTTACATTAAAAAAACAGCCAGTGACTATGTTTGTCAAAGTAAGTAAGGCTGATAGAAATAATCAAAATATTGTGATTTAATGGATTATTTCTATAATTCAAATATTTGTAAAGAATGACCTTGCCGTGCACTTTTCATGTTCACATTTTTACACAAAATAGAAATCAAAGAACACTCAAGCTGTGCTTTATCACAAAATCATTAATATCTGACCTTGAAAAAGAGAAAACACAAATCCATCACCTTGTCTTACCTGTAGTCAGGTACAAGTACTGCTACAACCCCATGCTCTGCTCTTCTGCATCTCTTCACTTTACTACGTCCAGCCCTCCTTCTGTGCTGTTTCCACTCTTGTTGGCTGTTGCTAGGAGACCAGCAAGCTTACTCCAGTTTCCTCTTCATGCAAACTCAGAGTGTGCATCCACAGTGGACATTTTTCTTGATCTTCTAGCTGTGAACTAATGGCAATTGAAATAATGACAAGTCACGGCAGGGGGTAAATTCATATGAACCACACCAGCTGATCTCTGAGGAACCGACATTTCTCTATTTTCTGTGAGGAACACATGAGCTGTATGATGCATATTAGCTTTCCCATTGTGACTAATTTATGCGGCCATCTGCATAAAATATTGATTTCTCGTATCGTTAGCATACCGTCATTTAGCACAGACTCAGTTCTGGGTTTAAGCCAGTTCAGAATTTAAATTCTCTGAGCCATGTTTCTATTATTATAATGGTGACTTGGGCTGAAGCTAACAATTATTTACATTATAAGCTGAATCTACAGATCAGTTGCTCAACTGACTGATTAATTTCTTTGTCATTGAAAGTCAGAAAATAGTGAAAAATTTCCATCACACATTCTGTGTGCAAATATCTTCAAAACCCCAAGATTTGTAATTCACTGTCAACCAGCAAATGTTCACAGAGAGGCTGGAAACAATGAAATATCATGAATAACACTGAGCTGATTCCCAGAATTGCTGCTGATAAATTTTCTGTTGATTAATAATTGAATAATTGCCTATTATTTCAGCTCTACTGGTGACTCACTGAATATGCTTTGAGAACATTTTTTATCCTGGTTTAGAATATCACCATACATGATTCTAACACTATAGGGGCTTCAACGAGTGGTTATTATCTTTTAATATCCTAATTATTTTCAGGATTAATCATATAAATAGTGAAAAATGCTGGTCACACATTTGCACAGCTTGAGGCGATGTCCTCAATTTACTTGCTTTCTCAAACCAACAGCCCAAAGATATTTAATTTATAATGATAAGCAAATCCTCATATTAGATAAGCAGGAATATGGACTATTTTTAAACAATTATTTGAAATTGATTACTTGACAACTGGTTTGGTTTATGGTTGCCTGGACACTGTTGCATTTATCACTTCTGTTCTTTCCTCCAACATCTCTTCACCAGTATAGAAGATGAGAACAAGGAAGAAAATCAAATAGATCAGAAACCTGGTTAAGGTGTTACATGACACAGTATTTTAACTTCTATCTGAGGAATCCTGTTTGGTAAAGCTATGTTTTCTCTAATTTGAGGTATAGTGAAGAATTTCATCTTGGGCTCAAACTAAAGCCTATGAAACTGTATTTTTCTACATACAAGACCTTGATATTCACCATTAAGTGCTGGAAAATAATTATTTTTGATGAGAATCTGCCACATGGACAGTAATTGTTGCTCTTTGGAGGTGTGGTGGGTGATACTTTTAAATAGAGTAGATCCAAGAAACCCCAGATTTCCCCTTTATCTTTCAGGATCCTACCTCTCCCATTTCATAATTGTTTGACCCATTATATATTTATACTACCTTAATATTTGCATTGACAAAATTTCACCAGAAACATGTCTTAAATTCACAGCCTGAGTTGAGGGTGGTTGTAGTCAAACCTAAGGTAGGAATAGTAGGGGGAAAAAAGGTTGGCATCCTGAGGCTCCCAGTCATACTGAAACTATTATGTGTAAACATGAAACAGATACATAATGAATGAACAATGCTTAGTATTTGTATGTTGAGCATATTAACATGCTCACTAGAGTGTTTTTCAGTCCGTAACAGTGGTTTTCTTCAGGGGCTCAGACTCAATTCATACTCAACTCCTCTGTTTTTGCTGTTTTTCTTGTCAAACATTGAATGGTTTCACCTTTTCCAGCATCTAAGAATCTTTTAAATTGATGAATTCAAGTAGGAAAATCCACCTCCTTATATCCACATCAAAGCCATACATTTTCTGTGATTAGGTCATAAGTAGACATTACTTACAAATAATCTGAAATATCACCTTAACAGTCTCCACCACCATTCAGGGTAGAGTTGACATGTCACATGACAACAAAGAAACGACACCAGGACAAATGCGATATTGCTAGGCAAAGAATTTATAAATTAATAAAAACATTCCCTTTGTAGTGTTCTTCTGACAGCTTTGTCCCACTTTGTATTTTTGTCCTTTTTTTTCTAATGATTTCAAAATATAGAAAAATATTTCTGACAACATTCATCATTACATTATTTTTAGCATGATTTTCATTCTGTCCTGTTGGTAATTTCACATACCTTTGCATTTTTGACCCATAGCTTTTTACAATATTTACACATTAAATCCACATCATCTTTCAGCTTTAAACAGAGGGGGTGGGACACCAGAGCATGTTTTGCATAGATCACAGGGGAGAAATCAAATGTCAAAGTCTCAAAGAAAAAAAGGAAAATGAGAAGATACTGTACATCCTGTCATAGGTATTACAAATCAACACATGATCAATCCATTTTAAACATGGCACAAAATGTGTTCGGAAATCAGGTGTGAAAACAAATTCAAAGCAGCAACTGAGTCCCTTCACATGTAAATAGCCAAAACTGTTTCAATTAAGTTCATACAGTCAAAATCACTTCCAGAAATAAATGGAACACCCGAACCAATCCACTCTGAAACAAAAGCACGTGCCATAAGTTAAATAAAGGTCGCTGACAGCTGAACACTTCCTGTGTGTTGGTGTGCAACCTTGAATATACAGAACACAGAAACTCAATTCATAACATGTTCCGAATGTAGCCACAACTTTAAAAAAAACGTAGATTGGAAGGATGTTAAACATTCTACTTTTAACTCATTGACAGATTAATTGCAGTGTTCAAGTACATCTGTCTGAAGCAGACAGCAGACAAAAAAAAAAAAAGGAAAGACAAAACCCCCCACACAAAATCTGTGACATGACACAACATTTTCTGAAGCTTAGCTTTGGGTTTACCGCTCACCACCATCATCTTTGTCAGTTAACAGAGTCAGAAAATCAAACTTGGATCAAGTACATGAATGGAGTCTGAGTAGAGTTGAGGTGAAACAAAGAAACAGCAGCTGCCATAGCTGAGACGCCGAGCCGACACGTTCACAAACTTCTGATTGGATACATTTTGAGGCCCAAACCCATTATAGTAAATATAAACATACATTTAAAGGACCAGTATGTGGGATTTAATGACATCTAGTGGTGAACTTGCAGACTGCAAACACACCCCCGTTTTCCAAACATGTAGATGACACTATGGTGGCTGCAACACTTAATTCTGGACTACAGTATGGTCTTAAAAATATGGGTTCCAAACGTGTTCTTTTTGAAGGGCTGAGGTTCTACCCAGAATCATTTGCTTTTGCTTCAATCCAATTTTGAAGGTATGGTTTGTCAAGGGTTCTTTCTATGACTAGGGGTTCCATTGCGAATTCTTTCCATCCAAAGAACCCTTTTTGGACGAAACAGTTTTTGAAGGATTCTTGAAAGTATGGGTGTTAAAATATGCATTCCCAATTTAAATAATGGTAATTATGACAGTTAAAATCTGTCTCATTTGTAAAATACAACATGATTCTTTGCAGAATCCTCTGAAGAAAAAAGGGTTACTATAGGTGAAACTCTTAAATATACTGTTAGATCATCCTGGCTGGGTTCTACATGACACCCATGAACTAGAAGAAGGTCAGCTGACACCCTGGGTGGGTTCTTGTTGAAAGGAGGAAAGGTGCCAGATAGAACCCCCGAGATCTCTTTTCCACCAAATAAGTTCTGATTCTTGATCTGGTTCTGTTCTTGGATCCTTGGTGTTATCCAGTGAACCAGCCCTCATTTCCACCAGTCTTGAGTGGAACCATTGTAGTCAAGGACATCATCAAAAGAGGGCGCTGCGCATTACACAACTGGTAAAATATGACACGCCCACTTTGGTTCCCAAGGTAAACCTGCTATTTTTTTGGTTCCAGCTGGTTCTGAACCAGTTCATTTTTAGTGGAAAAGCTCTGAATGGTTCAAAATCAGGATACTGCACTGGAACAGGGCTGGTTTCATGTTGATGGAAAAGACAGGGTTCTGGAGGGAACTGTTATACCACAAAAGGGTTCTCTGTAGAACCTGTCATAGGGGATCCTGGGCGGAAACTTTCACAGAATTTCGAGGTTAGGGTTGGGTCGATGGTTGATGCCATCATCCATCACCACTGACGGACAGTCATCAACTACTGAGCCCTCTACCACAGAAACATTGCGATTAAAGCAAATTAGAGCAGTTTTGTTCCATTTTTGACTTGAGGGGGAGGAACAAAAGAAGCTGTTGTTGTTGGTTGTTGCATGAACGTTACAGCTCCTTGTCCCGTTTATCATTTTCTCATTAAACCTGCCCAGTTTGGCGAACCCATGATGCTTGATTACATTAGGGGCAGTGGTGTTTCTTTTCTATGAGCCGCTGTTTGTGTGTGTCTCTCAATCATGCTGCTACTGCTTTCATAGCTCAACTTCCTCAATATAGTTAGCCAGCTAACTTTGTTTCAAGCTCAAGACAATGCAGTTACAGACTTGTGGCGCGGAGATAAAGACACTTTTAACCGGCATAGTATATATGTCAGATGCTCGCCTGGCAGGGATATGAGAGTTCATCTGCATGCTCCCTTGGCTAGAGAGTTTACTGAGTGAGGCAGCTGGAGGCTGCTGTCAGAGCAAGTAGGAAGTGGCAAAGACTACAGCGGTGAGATTGTGAGCATGTCAGCTTTTCTTTTAGGTACAACCCTTTAGGATGCTAAGTGGCCCAAAAGGGTTCTCTTATGGGGATAAGCCAAAGATCCCCATGTGGTTCTAGTTATTCTTAAGAGTATAGAAACATGGTGGTGCAACACTGTGGCCTCCGTGGAAGACAGAAACAGCTCAGTGTAAGGTAATGAAAACATTATGATTCTTATTACCAAATGATTATACACCAATAACATAGCATATTTATGAATACACTATTTAATTTCTACCATATTCTGCCAATAAACCCCCATAAATCCCATTACACACTGGACCTTTAACTTTAAAAAAAGGGCTTTCTCTGTCGTGTCATTGCAGTAAGTTTTTTGCTGGCAGTCTCTGGTGGCCATTACGAGAACTGCAGGTAGAGATATGTCTGCACTGGCTTCAGCATCCAGCTGTGGTAGCTGCTGTCAAAAAACAAAATCCCTTTCCCAAATATGTATTTATTTTAAAAGCAAAAATGGTGTGTAATTTTAAACAGGCTGTCTCTCTGTCCACGATCTCTACTGGTATCTGAACAGTTGGAAGGCTCACTTTCTATCTGCTGCCGTTCATTCTTGTGGAGTATGAACAACAACTTCCATTAAGATAGGTAATCCACCACTGTAACCATGCAGCCTTGATTACAGTTGTCAAACTCCACATTTTATTTCATTGTGTGTTAGATGCCTTCTTCCATATCAGCGCTGCACTGAATTAATCTCTGGTTATGTCTGTCTCTGGTAGGAAATAATCCCTTATAAAAACACCCCATTACAAACTTTGTCATATCTATGTCTTTGTTTTCTTAAAAATGAAATACAATATATATATATATAAAAAAAAGAAAAAATACAAACAGTAAGCAGTGAAAAATGACTGCGGGTAGTGTAGACAGGTGTACATGGGTTAAATTTTTTCAGTCTCAGAGGACCAATACCAACAATGTTTTGCAACTCAAAGTTACTGAGCAGCTTCCCTTAAAAAAAAAAAATCTCAAAAGCATGTCCTGTTGTGTTTAATAAGCTTCACCTGGCAAAAATTACCTTTTTAGGATAACTCTGGTTTATTACAGCTTGGGTATTCAGGTTTGGCCATCGGTACCATCATCTGACAATGCTGCAGCACCAACACACTTGCGGTGAGTACAGGTGAGTCCAATTTTATCATAGTGATTTCCGTCCTTCAATATTTTACTTCTTTTTGGCCATGTATCTTCTACTGTACATGTATTACATTAGGCATTGGCACCTTTTTGTCGTGTAATTTGAAAGCACAACATTTAAAAAGCGCTACATGAATAAGGTTTATTACAGTGTTCAGATTGTGTACCATGCAACTGTCTACGATTGCTTAAACAGAGACATCGGGAGTTTCATATACTTGGAGGGAAAGATAATCTTTGGTGTCCACAAATGTATCACAGAAATACAGACAGCTGACTGAAACCAAGTTACAATGTGACTGACAGACTCACCAAGTAAGTGATAGTGCTGAAAAGCTGAGCATTTACATTATGCTCAAACTACGATCCAACTTTAACAGAAATGTTTGTAAAAATAGTCTAGTTAAAAGCACAATCTTGCGTGTTAAAGTAGAGGAACCTGGTGAGGACTTTTTGTATTTTCTGTGCAAGGGAAACATTAATCTTACTGTGAACACACGGATGTACAGCAGACTAGGTGAACAGATGGATGGACGGATGGTGGTGGATAAAATACAGAAGTGATTTCTCTACCAATTTAATTAGCTGAGAGGAAACATTCAGTGTGAAACTTGTTCTTGTTGCCGCCGCTGATCTCTGCAGGCACCAGGATGACTCACTAACCACTAAACCCTACTGAATGGAAGCTAATTTGAGCTCAGCACTATTGCACAAACCAAAGAAAACTTAACCTACACTACTTAATTCTTATTTAGTTATAAACCTGGCCTTAATTGGCATGCAGAAACTCTTAACTAATGGTATTTAAAAAAGAAACAAAATGTATCTAGAAATTTCATAGAAAAGTTGGTTACAGCAGTAATGAAGTTCTACATTTACAAACTATGGCTTTGACAAGTTGAGGAAGATGGAACAGTTGTCAAAACATGGTCTGGTTTTCAGTTTCAAAGATTAAGACTTTGCAGGATGGCAGGAGCTTCTAGCAGTTTCTCTACTGCTATACGTTTTGAGAGAATGGCTAGTATGTGCAGAAAACCGAAGGATCTCACAAAAAGCTGGGTCATAATTAGATTAGTTTTAAATGATTGCAGTCATACAGGTTATGATTAATTTCACAGGCTCTTAAAGGGACAGTTCACCTCAAAATTTGAAAAATCATATTTTGCCTCTGGCCGTTAGTGGCATTTATCCATCTAGACTGTTCTGATGAGAGCTGCAGAGTTTTGGAGATACCAGTCGAAGTGAAGTCTGTGTGCTGTGGAATATAATGGGACTGAGGCTACATCCACACACTACTATGTTTTTGTTTTAAAACTTAAAGGATCTCCATCCAGACGAGTGTGTCAGCACCGTTTTATTTAGAATCCGTGTCCATACTTAAATGGCTGAAAACGGACATCTCGTGACCATACATTTACACTGGGCATGTGCGTGCTGATATAAACAGAAAGCACAGGGATGGTATCTCAGTTACAGAGAATACTATGGACGAAGAACAGTAATGGTGAAAAGTCCAGAGATTTCTTTGCTTGGATCAACGACAAGATGGAACTGTTACTGAAAGTGACACACGACTATAACTACCCACTACTACCCACATGAAAAGGACCATAATGGCACTCTGCTTGGGCCAAAAAATACATTTGAAAAATTCAGTCAGCAGTTTTATGTAGGAACTTTTTCTATCTATGGTAGAACTGGAACTACTTTCTTTCTGCAGTAGAATCTACTGGAACTACATGAAACTGTTCACAACAAGCTCTGTGGATTATCTTCAGCAACAGCGTCACAATTTCGGCAAAGAAACACTATTGTTGATTTTTTTCAAATGAATTTATGGTATTTTGAGTACAAGCCGAGTGCTATCTAGTCCCATTATATTCAAGAGAGGGCAAAAATCTCAAAGGCCGATCTTCCAAAACTTGGCAGTTCACACCAGAACGATCTAGATGGATGAATAGCACTTCAGTTACGATGAATAATATGTACTTTTGATTTTGGGATGAACCGTCCTTTTAAGCAGTTAATAACTGCTTGATTCCACCAGGCACAGCAATATGACTTTGAGTTGGGTTTTGATCCTTCCTTTAGATGGCAGCATGCCACACCGGGAGCATTTTTCTCACTTGATTTTGTTGACTTTCTCAGATTTTGTTGATTTGGTGATATTCCTTTATTTGGGGGTTCCTTGTGTCAAACTTCCAGCCTGGCTTGATCTGCTCTGAGCAGCTTGATGAGGCTTCCACACAAAAATAGACTAGGTGTGTATTCTCAGCAGCGCAGAGTGGAGAGAAGCTTCTCAAACTCACTGCAGCACTTCTGGTGGCATTACATGTGCTGTCTAGAATGTCTGCGACCTGCTCCAGAGACCAGAACACAATGTAACTGTGCCCAGTGCAATCGACCAGTACTTTTCTCATAATTTCATTTCTTTTCTACAGAAAAGAACAAGAAAATTATTAAGATTGAAAATTATGGTCCTGTAAAACAAAGAATGACAACCTTACAAAACAAACTACAAACATGCAACAATTCAAAGCCTCAAAATGTTGCATGTTGAAAAGAGAAAAAAGTTGAAAGATAATTTTGTCTTGGCAAAAGCTTTTAACACTGTGTGGCTGCGACTTCATTCAACCTCAGACACAAGAAAATAAATTAAATGCCGATCACAACACTGGCACTGACTCCTCCACATCCTCACACACACATTTATACTTGGTACCTAACAATGACATGAAGAGCTCGTAGCTATGACACTAATAAAAATGGGTGTTAGTGTTAAAAAAAAATAGCAGCATGTTAAGTTCCAAGTTGAACACGCATGTTCAGTTTGGCCTGTCTCATTCAACAGAGACACAACTTTGAAGCTAAAACAAAAATGGAAAAAAATGAAATGGAGATCACTTGTTACAAGCTTTATCTTTAGCTCACAAAGATCTTTTTAAAAAAAAGTCAGTGAATGCCTCATGAGGACCTTTTTAAACTGTCTGTTCAAAGTGAATGGAAACTGTGCCAACACTACACTGAAATAAAATCCCTTCCCTTCTTGCCTTTTCTCTCACAGACTCTCAGGTCTTTCAAAAAGACTAAATGACACAAAAGGTATAAACTCTAAAGCAGTGCTGTCTTTTCAATCTCACGGCCTCTTTCATGGCAACAGGTGAATGTCTTACTGATGGCCTGAATAGTTGGTGTCACCTGGAGTAATTCGCTCACACACGACGACAGACACACCTGCTCCTGTCTGTTGCTGATATGTCTAGTAAATGGTGCAAATGCAAAAGACAAACACATTTCAAACAAAATATCTAAAAAAAATGGCATCTAACGTTTTCCAGTATGTTTCTGGCGGTCGTGCTGATTCACAAGAGAGAAAGTGGCGCTCTAACTCACCTGTGTGTTCCAGTTTTTATCTCATTCACTGCCGACCAGCCTTTGCAGCAGTGCAGCCTCTCAAAAATAAAAATGGACGCTTGCTGTTTTTGTGTGAGCTTTCATTACCGGCCTTGACAGACAGTCCTTGATAGAGGAACGAAAAGCTCTGCAATGAGAGCACAAAGCTGATTGGATCACTTTGTGGTTGATTGACCAGCCTACACTTTTTATGTTTTCCTGCCAAGAAATATTTGGTTGGTATTCGTCATAATTTTGTTGAGGACAAAACCTTTTTCTCCTCTGTGCCGCCTGAAAGCACCCTTTCAACTTAAAACATAAAGTATCAACTAGCACCAATATGTGCACCTATTTCTTTTATCTGTGGCTTTACTGTGTCACATTATACCATGACATGGTATGTGTATGTACAAGCTCCCAAATCTCAAGCATTTACTGAGATTTTCTGTGTATAGAATGTAAATATAATACATGATATGCACAATATCATAGAAGTGTACAGATGAGGAAAATTCTTCCAGTCCTTAAGGTATCCTATAATGATTTTGGTAGAAAAACGCCACGGTTTTCATCTTGCTTTTGGTCTGCGTCATTGCAGACGACCCACATCAGTGACAGAAAAGTCTCAGTGCTCCAGTCTGTCCTCTGGTGATGGGAGAATCCCACAGAACTCTTTTTTACCGCCTAAACAAAAGAAATAGAGGATAAGAGCTAAATTTGTGGAGTTTGAGTTTACCGTCTATTCCTCCGCCTCCTGGCTGTGAGGGAAAGGGAGAGAGACGGCGTGCTCTTGAGCCAGGGCAGCCAGCTCCTTGAGGAACTCACAGAAGATGACAGCACAGTAGACGGCGTTCTTCACTCGGAGTGCTTCAGCTTGCTTCTCCAGGCCAGAGGCCCCTCCGCCTCCGCCGCCCCTAAACAGAGCGCTGTGCAGTGATTGGCTGCCATCCCGTACGTGTGCCAGGGCCAGCTGAGCGGCGTGTCGAGCACGTGTCGGGCTGTTGGTGTGACGAAGGATCAGGTCTCCAAGAGATGGCTTACGACTCTTCACTGGAACAAGAAGACACTGTGTTAAAAAAAATCACCTTAGTGATAAGGAGGATGATGTGATCTGAAATGAACTGAAAAGCTTACAACGTTTTTTAAGGGCTTTTAATCACAGCTAAGGCAAGTACAAAGTGAGTTCAGATTATTATGTTTAATTATTATTTCCATAAATGGTAGTGTTTCCATCATAATAACCCAAAACATAATGTCAAAAAGCTATCTTAATAAAAATCTGCTACTTTCTTTTAACTGGCTAATGTACTACTCAATGTAACTTTACGTAGGAAATTGCCAACACAGGCTGGTGTAATCTGATTTCACAAAGACTCCAACCTGGTGGCAGGCATTAAGAATAAGCCTTGCGTATCCTGCATCCCTTTGGAGTGAAAACAATGCTGTGCAAATGTGTGGTTAAACAGCAAGTATGTTTCTGATCTAACTGTATAGACATAGTGAATCTTCTCACGGATGATCTTGCTTTGCTTTAAAACATTTTCTCACAATTACCACTGATGTTCGCATCTTGAAACAAGACAAAATGTTTGGGTCTTTTTTAAAATCATGGGCAAAGAGGTTTATTGTAAGGTGATTAAATGACATTCTGCACTAGTTAAACAGAATGGACATACCGCACGCACGCACGCACGCATGCACGCATGCACGCACATTAACTGAATATTTTCCATTATTGACAATTTTTTTTTTACAATGACTGAAAAATCTGAAAGTTGTCTTTTTCACAGATTAAAACGCTGAGGCAACCTGATGTAGTGAGAGGTTGTGTCAAAAGTCCACTGCTCCAAAAACACAGTCTGTGTGTTGGAGTTCAGTGACTGTATGCCTTGCTGGCTGCCAGATTGTGTTAACATATTGCTAAATTTAAGCACTATAACTATCTATTCCCTCTTAAAGGTTATTAATGATTTCTCAAGACTCTCAAACACTTATTTGGCAAGCATTCACCATTAATTTGAAGTCTAATTAACGTGAAACAGGAAAGCAATAATACAAGTTATGGCCTGGAACAGAAGAAGCAAGTATTTAAATTTAGCATGTTTCCTTAATCTCTGATGACATATCATGGTTGTTTTATGATTTATTACAATAAATACAAATTTCTCCTTTAGAAAATGAAATCAAAATGAGGGTTAAAAATACATTATGACAGCATTTTTACGAACCTGTCTGTCAAAATGACAGACATGCACACACACATACACAGTATGATATGTATGGAATATGGAATGTAGTTCTCCTGTTTCCATCCTCACCTAGTGAATCAGAGCGCCGCAGGGGAGGAACTGCTGCAGGCGAATCAGTCCAGTCCACTTTGCCTCGGGCCACCAAGTACTGCTGGGCTTTCTTCAACATGGCAGGGAAGTCTTCATGGGAAGCTGCAAACGCCTCAATGCGGTTCTTCACAGAACCTAGAACCTGAGGTGAGTAAAAAACTTTTAGAGTTTTCATTGATCTTGACAAGCAGCTGGCTTGTTTTCGTCTGATTATTTGGTCAGTAAATTTCACTTACAACTTTAAAAGCTCTGACAAAGAAGATTCGACTAACAGTTTGAAGCTGCACTAGCAGTCCCTGGAGGCAGTAATGTTAATGACCGTCCAGAGATTTAAGTGCTGAATGAGTATTCCGCTCTTCTAATGACAATTATTACCACTACCCTCATGCCCAGTGTGGAGCTGGAGAAAAGGCCATGGGGTCACTTATATTTGAAGGGTTTTCTTACTTGTGATTGTGAATGTCATGGCTTAGTGTGAATCAATTATTCCACAAGAAGGGAAAAAGAAAGCTCATTTTTATACTGTGCAGTCCAGTATTCGGTATCCATTTACAGTATGCTATGGCCGCAGCCAACGCCTGCTGGGATGACGCCTTCATTCCAATGCTCTTGGTGCTTTTCTGTAAGAAAATACACTACATGGAGTATTTGGGGTTTTTCATCGGGTAAGCTCTGGCAGTGAGGTTTGATTTTAATTTTGGTTTCTTTTATGTACAGTGCATTATCTTCATCCAATATTTTTCATGTCTTTTATTTGATTTGAAGAACACCCACAGGCCCTTTTTCCTTTATAGTTCACCTCATTTTTTGTATGTGTAATTATCCAAATTCCTTACAAATAAATAACTTTGTTTTACCACTTTGGCTTTGTGTTGCTTCCTCTATCGAGCTGGGTTGTAACACTATATCTATGGACAGAAATGGAATATGGAAAAGAAACACTTATGCAAATGCATTGTGGGCCTGATGCTTTTGGAAGAGAAGCTTGCACAGAAGTGAGGTGGGCTGGAAGTGGACAACGATGCCTAAAAACTGTCATCACTTCAAGTACAAATACAGAAACTTTTTTCTCCTCTTTTTTTCTCCAGTTTGTGCCAAGCACCTGGTTTGTAAATGTTAAGTTCAATGGAGAATATGGAGACCATCCTCAGCTAATATAGCCCAGGTTTTACATGATGCAGCATACCTGGATCAGTGACTTGACGCTGGGCTGGAAGACCATGTTGGTGTTGAGCAGGAAGGAGCGTAGGAGGGGTTGAGGATAGCAGGCCAGCTGGGCCACAATGCCCGTGAGCAGGATGTTGACGTACAGTGAATTTTGGAGCATGTTCTCCAGCTTGGCAAACAGAACCACCATGAATGGACCTGCACAGAGAAAGACTGATGGATCACTGAATGGTAAGATAGAAGACACAACTTAAGCTCAGCTCCGTGTGAACAAACCAGGGATGAAATCAGAGGCATCTTTGACAGGTTTTTAAAATAACTGACATGGTAGCGTGTCAAACTGTGAAAAACAGGCAGCAGGGTGCTTTAACAGCTTGTAGAGGTTAAATGGGAATAACTGAACACTAAAACTGTGATCTATTCCCTGTGAATTCAGCGCTTTGACTTAATGAAAGACTGTGCCTATAAAGAAAGGTTATTACAAAGCAGAATTGTTCAGTCTTCAGGTTGATACTGCGACAAGAAATGTTATTCAAGTGCCGTTGAAGCATGAAGCTGGTACTCAAGACTACCTTGTATAACCTTGCCATGCATAAGCAGTATTGAAAAAAGTGCTGCAATCTGCTTGTGGCACTACATACATCACTAATTATTTTAGCAGGGGCTGACAGTAAAGTTACCAAGAGAAGCAGTTAACTCAAGACGAGTCATACCAGCATTACCAGATAATGCTATTTCTACCTGGCCCCTAAACTCCTCCATTTCAGCATTTTTCAACCTGGACCCTGTTTTCCCATAATTGCACACCATCAAAGTAAGTTCAATAAAAGTTCTTGTTTTTGCTGCTGACAGGCTCAGATTATTATTATGCATGTCTGACGACATTATGGAAAGGATCCTTACAGAAATAAGACTTGTATTAAAAAAGTAAGGTTTGGTTTAAACCAGAACAGCTGTTTTATTGCTGCCACCAAATGAACTAGAATGAACTAGATCTAGAAAGTTTAAATTTAACATCGTCATTGTCATCTTCATTCATACTCAACAGAAACAACATTTTCCCAAAAATCACCAATTCTGATGTGTTCCAAAGAAACACTTAATGCACAGCATTGGATGTAAAATTGTCAGGAGAGGAGAGGAGGTCTGACATCAGAGAAGCAGTGGAGAGAAGCAATTCATACAGCATCTACCTCTGTGAACAAAGGGTTTATTTCAACCAAACAACTAGAGCTGGTGATTGTTGGAGCTGGTGATTTCTCCAACAAGTGGTGAGTTTGGAGTTCAACTTTAATGTTAATGTCAACAGGCAAGGGGGTCAGAAATCTTCTTGTCTGAGGTCAATTTTATAATTGCTCCTAAACAAACTGGCTTGTTCATTAACAGTTATCAAATAACAACAAAGAGTAAAATTAATTGTCATGTTTAATCTAGAGCTGCAATGTCTATAAATTTCAGAAAATGTTCAGTTTAATATGTAATTATATTATATAATATATATTATAAGTAATTATATTACTTTCATGACTAATGGATAATCAAAATAGCCTACTAGCTTATTTCTTTTTTTGCTAGTTCCTAGATTTACTAGCCCAACATGGCATTTTAATTGGCGAAACGGGCAATACATTTTGTTAAGCCCTGGTGTTTTATTTTGTTTGTGTTGAAATGAAGATATGCAATGTATGGCTGACCTTACCTATTGTTTGTGTGGCAGAAGGTACATTTTCATTGGGAAATTATGATAAAGAATATGAAATAACAATGGAGGAAATAATTTAGCCATCTGTAGGGAACAAGCATGCCAGAGATATACACCACTACATAAAATACCACCCCTTAATGGTGACATCATGCTGCACAAATAGGCATAGATAAGAGGAAAAAAAAATTCAACTTAAAAACAAAAAAGCTAATACATCACACTTTATCAGTCCCCCTCCACAATTAAAAAGTCTATGTTGAAAGCACACACAGACACAGAACAACATCACTGATGTGAGTCTCACCTGTGTACGGCTGAGAGGCTGGCTGATTTAGTGGACGAGCAGGACTACAGATGCCCACCGCAGACCCTTCTCCTTTTGTGTCACCTGTCAGCTTCGCCTCCAGGGCTGAGGACAGCTGTTGTTCCTCCTCCTGCCGCTCAGCAGATAAGGACTCCCTGGTAGTTTCCTCCAGCTGGCAGGCTGCTCTGCTGCGCTCTTTCACGCGGTCCTCCAGCTCCCTTAGCTCTTGTGTGAAGGCCTCAATGCTGATGCCCTGGCCATTGGAGTCTCCAGGGAGCTGTGGCTCTCCTGGTGCCTGCTCCAGCAGCTCCTGGATGAGACTCTCTACAGACTGTTGTGCCTGGTTGGCTTCTGGAAGATCTGAGGATCCACTGTGTGGGTTTGAGGTGTCGCTGGTCAGCAGTTTGGTGTCGGTTGTTGGCTGGGTGACAGAGCTCTGAGAAGGGATCTGGTTAGAGCAGAGAGATTTTGCATCACTCATTTCACTGTTGCTAAAAATGGACTGTTGGAGAGTGTTGCAGCTTTTGGAGGGGCAGGTAACAAGGGATCCATTCTGATTTGCGTTTTCATCCAAATACTGCTGCTCCCCCAAGTCTCTTTTCACTTTCTTTACCTCTAGTCCTCTGTCCCGATTGTCTGAGCAGCAGTCCCCCTGCCCCATAGTTCCATTATACATGGCCTGGTAGCTAACCGTGATGGCAGAAGTTGGAATGTGAGGAGCTGGGGACGAGACGCCAGGATGAGACGCCAATAAAGGGGTAGCTGAAGATGAGGAGGAGGGGACAAGATGAGGAACGGGCTTTGGCAGGTGCTCCTCTCTCTGCAAGCTGCGTTTCTTGGAGCGTGGCGTGAGGCTTATGCAGTTGTTTTTGCCGATCGTAATGTCCCACTCTCCGCTGTCCCGCTCTGAGCTGCTCCACTCGGATCGCGCTGCAGCCACGATGGCTGCCCTTTGCTGGCCTGGACTGTTACTACTCCCTCCCTGCTGGAGAGAGAAGTGCTCAGGGAACATAGCAATGGAGGGGTTGGATGTAGGGGGTGGAGGTGGTGGAGGGACTGCATTTGGGGAGGGATTTTCTCCATCATAGGGTGCCGACCAGTCACGGCAGGCCCAGGAGCAAAGCTCGATGCCCCGCCGGGCGTCTTTGAGGTACTCCAGGTAACCTGAATCCCAGTCCAGACAATCAGTGTGAGCCTGCTGCTGGTGCATTGGGCTGTCAGGTGACAGTGGGTGGGAGCCGGCAGGCCCCGACTGCAGCGGCTCCATGCTGGTAGGAGTAGAGGGACCCCCTCCTCCTGATCCACCTCCACTGCTCTGTTGACGGATGAAGAAGGCTAAGCGAGATGGGGTGCTGGGTCTGGGCGGGGCTGGAGACTCTGTGCTGGGGCTGTTCAGTACTGTATGGTGACAGAAGACAGACAGTTTTTTAACACCACAAGTTAACATCAACTCAACAACAAGGCTGAAAAAGAACATATACACACATACTGTAATACAATGAACACATTTTCCTTAATTTTATATCAGAAAATTAGTCGGGTCACCAGCTGTCATGAGGAAAAAAAAGAGCACACTTGAATTTGTTTTCAGTCTACCAAATGAACTCAGAGTGACGACTCAGGCTACATCCACACAAAACACGCAAGTTCTGCTATGTTTCCACCTAGTCCACTCAGCTATCAATTTACTAGTGCTCTAGTCTACCCCTCCCATACCTGTTTGTTCTGTTATACAAGAAGGATCTGATGCTGCCTCCACACATGTTTCACCTGCTGCTGTAAAAACAGAATCGCGTGTGAAAAAAAAAAAAAAAAATCCAAAATGCGAGTTGTTTTTTTGAGCAACTTTATTAAACATCCTGGTAATGAAGAAAGTCAACAGATCAGACAGAGTGTACAGAGAGAGAAACTGAAAGAGGCGGGGCGAGGCAATCCCCAATGTGTGTGCTGTAGGAGAGAGCTCTTTAACATTTAACTATGTTTAACAGGTAGCAGGTTCATGTAAATGAGCTGCTGGATTAAATCCCAGCTGTTTATTTAGATCAGACCATTCACTGCTGAAAACCTTTTTTTCACTGATTATTTCACACTGCCCAGACTACACGGTGTTGTATGTGCACCTAACTGACAGCAGCCAGAGCTGGCCAGCACTACTGAATCAGAAACGGGTGTACTATCACAAAACACAACACATAACAGAGAGTCGAGGCAATTCTGAAACATAAACAAAGCTGCTAGCCTGCTGTTAACACTCTGGGTTTTCCCCTTTCACTGACCAGAGCAGCAACAACAACCTGCAACTTCGGTTCCTGTTACAACAATTACTTGACAGTAATTCATGAGCACAACTTACTAATTTGTGTGCATATTTACAATATTAATCCTGACACAGGTCTCTGCATTTACTGTTTTCGGTCGATGCCTTGTGATCCTTACAAAGCCTGTATTAAGACATGACTGAATTATTGTTTAGAAAAATAATATTTTCGGATGAATAGATTTAAAAGATTCAGTAGATGAAAAATAAATGAAATGAAAAATATGTTTTCTGTGTTCATATATAAATAGCGATGCACTTTATTTTACAGCAACAGCTGCAAGTGTGAGTTTGTTGCTCACCTTTGCCCCAGAATGCATTGTCCTCGTCTCGCTCAGCAGAGGGCACTGCATACAGCCTGCAGCACTCTGGGATCAACGACAGGAACTTGTCTGCTGACTTTCCGTACATGTCAGTTTCTCTGATAGCACGACGCTGACTCAGCATTACATGTGTACATGGCAACAGATACCTGGGAGCAAATCACACATGCACAAAACATTTAATCAGGATTTTCATAGTTAATCCCCTATTCAGATGGAAATACAAATAATTACTTGGAAATCTAAGCAGGCTGGTTCTGTGTTTTGGTGAAATGTCATTTTCAACACCACATTTTCTTTGGCAAATTTGGCTATTCTATCCTGCTTAACAGGCCAGCTGGTCCACTGCTGTTACAAAATAAAGTTAATGCGTAATTACCAATCATCTTGGTGATAAAATATCAAGTACAGAGTCACAGGCAGCTGGATGTGATGTTTTAGTCGTGAGGACAAAATTACAAAGGCAAAACTGGCCTTGGAAGTTCACAAAAAATTTGTAAATTAATTTCAAATGTGGGCAGGATTTGTTCCTCATCACTAATTGTTCTGGGAAAGAGGAAAGCAAAGCTACACACTTGTTCAATTTTTCAACATTCTGAAAGGAGGACAGACACATACAGTTAATCTGAATGCCTGAGTAGGGAGAAAAAAAAAGTTTTGCATATTAAATGAGCCTATTAAAAATACAACACTTGGGAGGACATGCTGAGGTGTGCAGACATACCTGAGAACAAGTTGCAGCATGACGTCTTCACAGTTCAGGGAGAGAAGAGTCCTGAAGAGGCTCAATGATACCATGCAGAGCTGCAACACACACAGATGTGGAAACTACTCATAAAACACTTTATTATCCGGAAGAATAACATATATGAAAGCCAATTTCAATATGGTATATTCTATTTCTGTGATAAATAATCTATATAATTTTTTTTAAAATAACCGTGGTCTTTTTTATTTTTGCAGTTGCACGTTCTCTACAGATTTTACAATTATTACCATGACAAATGTTTTGGCATATTAGGACTAATGTGCTTTACTGTGGTTGTGATAACTTGCAGTGAGAGAGCTATGCGCGTACTTGTAGAACTGGAGTTACATCCAGTAACTACTGTTTGCCTCACTACCGCTGACTCTGGTACAGCATGCAGACAAAGTAAAGCGTGCCAATGTCTGTGTTAGCTGCATGACCTAACAGAAATATCTTCATCTAACATTACTTTCACCATTTGAGGAAGTCAAGACCCACTGATGAACTTAATTTGATGGGAAAAGTCCCCACAACAATGGAAAAACTGGGACGATGGTAGACTAATGCTATAACATTGAGGGACAGTCACAAGATGCAGTGTCAACGTTAAACTTCGTTTGAAGCCAGTTAAATAACCAGGGGAGTGTCTTGATGTGGGACATTGCACTGCTTTTTGTGGAACTTCATACTTCATCACAAGTTCAGCTGTTTTTGTTGTTACGCTGGTGTGTGTGTGTGTGTGTGTCTGTCGCTGCTGTATGTAAATGTACTGATCGATGTTGTGCTTATATTGTATTTATATGCTTTGGTTTTCTGCCAAATAAATGCTGTTGAGGTGCCTAATCCAGTCTAATCACATTATATTTACCAATTAACCTACATTATGATGCAGGCTACAACTCTATACCTTATCATTCCTATCTGGAGCAAATAAATGCATCTTTTTTTTTTAAATACGTTTTTTGTTAATTTGTTCCCTTTCATAGCCAATAGAGTTAAAAGAGACTGAATCATGATTTAAGCGGAGTATCACTTATTATTTTTGTAATACTGTGATACAACAGGCTGTATGACTCACTCTTATGTTTTGCCACAAGTTGTCATCACATATTTAGAAAGATGTGACACATTTAATCTTTTCCCTTATTTTCCAGGTGAATTTCAGTAACAACTAAAAACAACTCATCTTCTTGTTACAGGACATATGAGAATCATGTGTTCAGTTCAAGACTCAAGTTGTCAACCATAGAATTCCTTTAAAGTCTAAATGTTTTCTTTCTGTCTTGTTTCCTTTGTTGCCCTCTGAAATGACGGTTAAACCACAACAGAGACGACAGTGAAGTGATGAAATCCTGTTTTTTTTCCCGGAACCCCACAATTGAGAGACTTTATTTATTTGGAGGAAATTTCACTGGGGATTGTTTTACCAGCTAAAAACAATGTGCAGCATGATACTTCTGCATTCTGCTGGAGTCACTTTCAATCAACTTTTGCTCTCAGCCCACTCACCACCCACACAACTGAGTTCATATAAGGGTCTCAAGACTCTATCACACAAACACACATATATTTTATACCCTTGAATTGCTGCTGATGCGTGTGAGCAGTGTGTCTAGGATGGTGTCGTTGTCGTGACGATGTAGCAGGATGAAGCGCAGGAAGGTTTTGAGAAGGGAAGTCTCCGACACGCTGCGCAAAAAGAGGTCCAAATAGGCGGTGCTGGCAATCATCTCGTCCACTGATGACTATAAACACACACACAAAAATTTATATCAAAACTGCAAAAAAAAGGCAGCTTAACAACTGTCCTATGAGTAAGATACAGTCTACGATTAAAAACAGGCAATGAGACAATTTCTACTGATCATTTTTTGCTTTGACTCATACTCTGACTCATTTGTTGAAGAAAGTCAATGAAACAAATCAGTTCACACAATTGTTCTAAATCTCCACTAATTCACTTCAAACACACGATAAAATATGTCTTCCAGTAACTCAAGAGGAGCCACAATCAAGTGGTCAATTTTCTTCTGGTCCTTAATTTGTGGTCCACCTCATCCTGTTTTCCTTACAGGGTGAGTTTATCCAAATCAATAAAAAAACGAATTCTTTCCCATACACCCCTAACGGTATCTGGCCATGCAGAAAGCCTCAGGAACTATTTTCTAACAAATGATGGTTCCAATGTAAACTGGTGACAGAGAGGTCTGTGATTATCCAGAGTAACCATGATCTTTTTTCTTGCACCCATCCTCTCCTACCTTATGCAGCGCAGGGCCCATGACAGGTACGAGGAAGCCGTTGTGGAGGTAGTCCAGGAGCTGGGAGCGGACCAGGGGGTGAGCAACCTGCACCACAGCGTTGCAGAACTCCAGTGAGTTCATGAACAGCACAAGCGATGACACACTCATCCAGTCCTCCCGCCGCAGGGCATGCCAGTCATCACCGCGGACCTCAATCTTCCTGGGCAGAGAGGAGTAGAGAGCGCTGAGGCCCGTCGCCAAAACCTTAGAAGAGACCGAGAGATCCAGATAAGACAGCTGATTCTCAACAGCCCCAGTGGGTGATTGAAATGCTGGACAGCTCTGTGCCTGCATCTGGGAGGCTGTTGCTAACTTTAGTTGATGCTGGACAGTATTCACCATGAGTTTTTAAAACTGTGGCAATCAAACATGGTATTCATGATAATTAAAATTTAAAATGGTACCACTAGTGGAATTTTATCTTGGTTTATCGTGCAAATGGTAATTATTTAATCCCCAAGCAATCACTTAAGCAGTGGTAATAAGAAAATTGTTTAACATTCTGTTAAATTATAGAAGTTAAATGCAATAAATGCAAACAACCATGATAGCACATAATGACTACACCCTTGCTCATTAACAGCCAATCATATCGCTTGATAATGGAATGTACTACAAGTGACACACAGACGACCACTGAACAGGTGTGTTGTTCAGTTGCACCACTGATGTGACACATCTACAGAAATAGCAAGGACTAAGAAAATGAGTGCAGATGGTGAGGAAATTGTTAATAAAGCAGACAGATCAGCTTGCCAGTACTTAACGTGTTTCAAGGGGAGCTCATTCATTTATTCCAATTTAGTTTTTATTTATTTGTGTCTGTTTTTCAACATATATATATAAAATTAAAATTATTTCTTGTGTGCACTGATAAGTAAAATGGTTAGATTCAACATATTTCTCCTGGTCTTTAATAAAAAGGGTCATGAAAAATTATCAACATCAACTTAAAGGAAACATATTTTTGCAATATTTTTTTCAGCTATTATCATCCAGCCCTATAACAGATCATAAGGCAATCCTACCTTACCTTCCCTGTTTTAGTCACAGAGATGGCATATTTACAGCATGCATAATACTTGGCAGTGTTCTTTTGTATTTTGGCTGAAACTCTTTTTTTTTTTGTTTATAACACCACAAAGGACCCAACATACAAATAATGATATAGAGAACTGTTGTACATGTACAATCTATTGCAGCCTTGAGAAGGGAGTTGATAAGAAAAATAACTACACAGTACATACAGACATGATGCACAAGTTCCCACTTTACAGTTGAGGTAATAGCCCTCATGTTACTTGGTGTTTTGACAACCGTTGCTGACATTTAGGAAACTGTGTTTTTGCATTTTTCTTACTGGACCTGGGAAAATATATGGTGGCAATATCTGAACCTGTTTGCCTGATGAAGCAAATCTAAAAAAAAATCAATAATCAAAAAATAGAGGATGGGAGAAAAGAGAAGTGTGTTTTTGATGAGCATGGCTCAGAGGACCACACAGTCAAGAGCACGATCACAGTTTCCTAAGAATCTATTGCTCGATCCAAAAATGTCAAACAAAGCTGATTAGAATGTGGGAGATTACACAGGCAGAAAATAGTGAGACTCGGGCAGCGGGAGCATTTGGTCTTTGATGCCACCTCCACTGGTCCTTCTAGGCTGTAAGTAGGTCAGACTGAAGCTGCTGGAAGGAGGACGAGCGGAAAATAGCTGAGCCAGCTCTTTAACACCAGAATGAACAGACAGAGGAAAAGATAACAGTACTGACCACGACTTTAAACTAAGATATACATACATACTTATCACGCAAAACACATTGACTCTCACTATGCAGTTTTGAAGCTAAATGTTGTTGTAATTTGTGACCAGATTTTGGTGGTCAAGACTGTAATTAGAAAGACTGTCTTGATGCTCAAATATATGCACACGCACCTTCACCTCGCACTGCGTCACTATCAAATTGAAATCCAGCGGGTATACTTCCTTAGTGGACAAACATTTTCAAGCACAACCAGCAAAATGTGACTCTTTTATAACACCTAGTGGCAGCTGGAAGAAAGTACAATAACACATGCAGACTTAGCTGCTTGGTCTTCCTCCGTAGCCTTTTTTTATAATTTGAAGACTAAGTAGAAATATACTAAAACATACAAGTGTGCTACATGAAGTACAATGTTTTATAAAGTGGTTTGGGTTCAGATCAATTTGTTTCCATCCCATCATCATGGTAGTTTGGAATGATTTGTGTAAAGCAGCAGCATCTTTAAAGAGTCTGTATGATACAGAGGATTTTAAATTTAACTTGGTATCTCATCTTTAATGTGTAGTGTTGCTGATGGTGAGGTGGTTATTTTTTTAAGATGTCTACAGGAAGCCTTCTACACCGATAGATAGAGCTGAGAGGATGTAGATAAGGATGAATGGTCTGTTAGAGTGCAAAGTCATGTCCTTCCCTTTCCATTATAACACACCATCACTGATGCATCAGTTAGACCACACACACACGCTCACGCACCCGCGCACATTAACGCACATGCACACGCAAACACCTCCCTCTCTTAAAAGCATTGCTGAAACCAAGCTGAGTAGACTACAGTTTGATATTACGTGCATAGTATTGTGTAGTAAAGTAAATTAGAGAGGTGAAATAAAACATGTTTTGGACAATATTCCATAGTGTAAAAAAAAAAATAAAAAGACAGGTTGTACATTTCTAGTTATTTACTTCCCTCGGGGGGGATCCACCTTGTGGATGGAAACCGAAAACCTGACAGGTTATTGAGAATATTTATAAACCATCAAATAAAAATGATCAGATCTCTGCTCTTCTATGGAGTTGTGAGTTATTAATAATTGAACAAGATCAATAATAAATGCTTGAATATGAGTCAAAATGTCCTACGTCACTGGCTTTCTAATAGAGTTTGACTGAAGCTTGATTTTACTCCAGTGAGTTCAGCTATGAACCATATGCTGTGTCCCTTACAGTGTGTACTGGAGAAAAAAAATTAAAACAAACATCTGTGAGGGTATGGGGGTGTGTCAGCACCATGGCATAGCTAAATGTCACATCTGTGGAGGCCCCATAGTTGCTTCACAGTGCATACAGGTTTGGAGCAACATATGCTGTCATCCAGACATCTTTTTCAGTGACATCCCCACTTTTTTCAGCAAAACAATGTCAAGACACATTCAGGACCATCTGTAACCACATCCTCTCTTAAAACCCAAAGTAACGTCTGAAATACTACACTTCCCTTAACAAAATAGTTTTCATGAGCATTGTCACTCACCGGGCAGAAGTAGGAGTTTTCAGCGATGTAACGTGCCACAGCCTCGTGGCTGGCTGAGGCTGCCATGACCAGCAGCAGTGCATCTCGGGCCTGCTGCCCGATGGCTCCATCTCGGTGGATGAATGGCACGAGGAGGGAGAATATCAGCAGGTTGGTGGAGCCCTGCTGAGCTGGTGCAGCCCGGAACAACATCTCTAAAACTACAGGCTGCCGGGCCATGGACACACAGACCTGGTCAGGATTTGCAGAGCCACAATTAAAAACAGTACTCTAGTATGGTCCATAATAGTGATGAAGATGAGACGTGTCAGAAGATCAAAAAGCATTGGGTGTTACAAATTTTATCAGTCAAAATAAAAACTATATATGACAATAAATGATAATATATTACAAGATGTCTTGATATAAACAGCATTCCTACATCTTTCTTAAATTCAAGTACTTTTTAAGTGTTTTGAAGGTGCATTTTCAAGCTTTTCCAGCACCTCACAGCTGTGGTAATTTATCTTTTTACATACATAATGTGGCCCAATATCAGTACACTCCAGTATGAAAACTTTTTTCTTTAAACAGAACACAAAGTTTTATAGTATAGCCTTTTTCTTTTTTTTTTTTACTTATCTACATAAGGGTGCCAAATTAAAGAAAAACAAAAAAAATGAAATAATAAGTTCCACAATGTTTCACCTGTCTCGAAGTTGACATGGCATCCTAGGTAACTGTATATATGATATCACTAAAAATCAATATCACTATATCATTATCCTATCACTTAAACAATCACTCATAAATAAAAATGACAAATAACTTCAATTTCAGTCACATATTTACTGCTTTACTACTATTAATTAACTATTAATACTACTACTAATGATGGCCTCCACCAAAAATGTGAGTAGTAGACTAAACTAAAAAAAACAGAAAAAAACTAAAACCAAAACTGGCAACCAAAACTCTTTATCACTATTCTACTCAGTCAGATAGCTATTTATTATGAAAGTAATGCAATTACAGTTTCAAGCAGTTTCCAGCACTTTTCAAACCTTAAAGTCGGCACATTTAAAGGATTTCCAGCACCTGTAGGAATCCTGCATATAAAAATAATGGAATGGACTGCTGTCGTCTTTGTCTTTACCCTTGCTATATCAATATTGTTCTACATCAGTTATTGTGAAAACGGTTAAACTCTTGACTGGAACAATATTTAAAGTGTATGATTTAAACAAAAAGCTGCCAGGTGATCAGACTTTCCATGGCGACTATGTAACTACAGTACATAGTGATACAAGCAGGACTGAGAAACATTCAAACATTTTGAACACTTACTGACTTCAGCAAAGACCACAATTTCAAACTTCTCACTCAGGGAAACCATGACGTTAGTTGGATACACAAAATGATTACTGAGCCGAATTAAAGTTTTTTGGATTTTAACATCTAATCAATCCAAGTTGGACCGAGACTATTCCAGTGTGGGTGACTAGTTGTTGACAGTTGGGAGATTCATGGAGTGTGGGGTTTGATTTTTCTAAGTTAGCTTTTCTTATCCAGTGGCTGCTTTTTGTCCTCATAGGAATTAATTTAAACATTTTTTAGTATTAGAACAGTTAACTGTAGAGCTTAAGTAAAATTCACAAGAAATCCACCATTTTACCAAAACTATTTTTTTCTTTCCTTTTGCCTTATACTTTGCACCTAATTAGCAAGGTAAACTTCCTGCTGTTTTTCTAAACTGTTAAAACTAAAATCTCAGGAGTTGCCAAATGACATGCCTTTAATCTTGTCTGGTTCAGTTGTTCAACATGCGCTCATTTTTTAGTCTTTGTAGATCTGTTGCAAAATTTGTCTCAAAGGACAACAGTGAACAAGTTCATATTTGTATTGCCAGCTACTGCAGAAGTATAGACCATATGTGAATGTACCTGATTGAGCAGCAGTACCAGGCTGTTTTCCAGCGCTGAAGGACAACCAAGTTCTGGGTCGGCGCAAGCTCCCAGCAACCTCAACAAGGGGTGAAGGATGGCGGTGTGCTGCAGCAGAGGCTGCTGGGACTGGCCGATGAGCATCTCAAAAAGCTTGAGCAGCGCCCCCTGGCTGTCAGGGTCCAGGCCGCGGCGGAGGTGCCACTGAACCAGGCACTCCAGAATGTTCTCAGTGACCACCAGCTCCAGAATAGGGCCCATGGGTGGCACAGTGGCGCCTCCCTCTGTGCTCTCGGCAGGCCGCTCCTCTGCCAGCAGACATAACATCTGGTCAGTGTGATTCCTCACTGCTGTCAGGTCATCACTGGAGGATGAAGGCTCGTGCTGCTCCAACACCCAAGAGACCTAAATAAAGAAACAGTGTTTAGTGTAATGTTAAAATTATAGCATTGGAGATAAAAAAATAAATAAATAAAAATAATAATAAAATGTGACCTCTAAATGGCACTTCATTCAATTTCAATTCAGTTCTGAACAGATTTTGAATTCTTGGTTATTAGACTTTTTAAGTTTAAGCACGAGTGTAAACAATGAAATTAATGAAGGCTGAAGCCCATTTAGCTACTTCAGTTTCAGAGTACTGTCTACGGCTCATTGTGACAGCAGCTGTGTCACTATAATAACACACTTTATTTAAGTGTCTGAACTCTGATTGTGAAACCTAGGCTCTAATAGCCTCAAATATTCCAAAAGAAAAAAGTCATGTCAATGGCATTTGGTGCATTTTATAGAGAAAAAATACTACAGTAATGCGACACTACAGGTGTCAGTGATGATGCAAAATGATGATAAATTTGGAGAGTCAACTATTGTTTGTTACCCAAAGAGTGAGTGATTTTGGATGCTGCTTATGTAATGCCACACTAAGCATCTTGATATGTTCATGTTATTAGTAACACCTGTGCTTTTTCTACTATGACAGCTCAAAATGGCTGCTGTGAAAAAGGTCTGTTGTCATGGATGACAGATGTGATGAACTGTCAAAACTCTTAACTTTGTCCCTTTTGATGTGTTGAAAAATGCATAGGCTGCATTTTTTCCCTTCAAAAGATATTTAAACATACTTTCATAAATATCTACTTTAAATTGGACAAAATAATTTTACATGTAAGTATGATAAAAAATAATTATTGGCACTGCAACACGGCTATTTTTTAAATATAAAATGCAACAAAATTGCATAATGGTGTGAGAAAAACAACATTTTGGGAAGAGATTTCACAACATTCATCAGCAGGTCTATCAGTCAGCATGACTATGGCAATGACAGATTTGCAGATCAGTGAGCAGTTTGTGCAGATAAGAGATCTTTGTGTTTTAGCAGCCTGAAGTGTGTTGTAAACATATGAGATGGAGTACAGAGGCCACACACTTTACTCACAAAGCCACTTATTATCTTTTTTTATGTCATGATATTTCAAAAAAATGACAGGGAGCTAAGAATCCACATGTAGGAGGAGTACTTTAACATCTTGTGGATATGTTGCAATTTAGTTGCAGCATGTCCACCTCCCACTACAGACCAATAAGTATCTCTCAGTCTTATGTTGCCTCTGAGGAAATTCAACAGTCAGGAAGCAGCAAGGCTCTGTAACCTGTAAAACCTTGAGCCAGTGACTGGACAGCAGACAGTCACTTTGTTAAAGCAGACTGACTACATATTCACATCAGTTCTGGTACAGCCAGATGAACGTGTGAACTTGTCACACTTGGTGTCTGCACAAATAATCATTCACTAAAACAAAGAAAGAACCTTCAAATTCAAACTGGACTCATTATCATTAACTGTAAAAAAGTGAACATTTTCTTTTTCTCTACATGCTGCTCAACACAAAACAAAGAAAACAGCACATGCAAATATTTTCTCAGCCACTGTAAATTACTTAAGTGTGCAGGGGTGTAACAAAGTTGAAATGATTAACCAATTAGTTTATCAATAGAGAATAAATTTTCTGTTAAATGAAAGCTGTTTGAAAATCCCCAACTTTAACCCGACTCGATTATTAAAAGTCTGAGACTCCAGACAAAGCTTGGCAAAGATGCCCCCCCCCTCAGTTTATCTGCTTTTGCTCAATTCCTGAATATCTATTGGATCATGATTTCGTTATTTTATCCCACAGACACACGACAATTGAGCAAAAATGGCCAAATATTGCTCTTTAACATAATTCCAGACTAAACCAAACACATAAAAAAAGTCTACCTAGAGGCAAGTATCAGTTTCCTCAAAACAACTCTATGTCTGATTTATCTCTTTAACCAAATCACACACATTTAGGCTATTCTCTGTGATCTACTTTAGACAACATAATATATTTTTTTATTACTTCCATTCACTGAGCCTCCCTCGAAACTACTTGAATCCCCCCTGGGGAGACCTGCAACAGCCATGACTGGGCTATTTTGATACTAAGGAAAAGTTGAAAAAATGATGATTCACAGGCAGGTTCTGGAGTTATGAGGACCATCTTTTTGTATGAATTCTAAGTGGGTTTATGGACATTAATTTGTCATAACATCAGAGACGATATCCGCGGAATGACTTTAAATGAGTTATGACTCAGAAGTGGACTACTCTCCCTGGGGAGCTATGCCTCACAGTTTGAAATCCTCTTTGTTAAATGGAAATTCTGTTTTGATTTTGTTCATTTGGTAATTATTTCTAGCACCAATTTCACTCAGTTCATTGCAGTCTGAGGATGAAAACATATTTGTGGCATCGCTTTAAGTAATGCAAGGAGTGATACATTGATGTGATACATTTACCAAAAAATGCCCATTTTAACATAACAATCCAAAACACTTATTTTGAAGGAGGACACAGGTAATGATATCTGTTCTATTGCACGCACTTAGAATTACAGTAATTAAAAGTATAGTGGTCTGGATAATGTTTCAACAGGTGAGTTGCCCTGTGCACATTATAATAAAGCCAAGTACGGGGTGCCTCGATAGCTCAGTTGATAAGAGTGGACACCCCATGTACCAAGGCTGCGAGTCCTCCGCAGCAGCTGTGGGTTTGACTCCCACTCATGGCCCTTTGCTGCGTGTCATTCCCTCACTCTCTCTTTCCCCATTATATTTCCTTGTTTATACTGACTGTTCGCTATTTATTGTTTTTTTTATTGATGTTACTCTATTTTTGCTATCCACTTTGCTGCTGTAATACTGGAAATTTCCCCACTGTGGGACTAATAAAGGAATATCTTATCTTATTTCCTGTCATGTCTTCAGCTGTCCTATCATTAAAGGCATAAAATGCCCCCAAAAATATAAAAGAAAAAAATAAATAAATAAATATCATACCATCACAGGTATGAAGTTGGGTGACTAAAATGTTATACAGGTTGTAAAAATGTTAGGCTGAAGTTACAGTGTACAATAAGTTAATATCTAAAGCTGCAACTCACAATTATTCGTGTTATCAATTTATCTGTCTATCATTTTCTCAATTAATTAGTCATTTGGTCTGTGAAATATAAGAATAGTGGAAAAATATGTTTCCCAAAGCCCAAGGTGACTCCACAAATGTCTTGTTTTGTCCATAACTCAAAGATATTCAGTTAACTGTCATAGAGGACTACAGAAACCATAAAATATTCACATTTGAGAAGACAAAATCAAAGAATTATGACATTTTTCTTTAAGAAAATGACTCAAAACAATTTAATAGATTGTCAAAATAGTTGGTGATTAATTTAATAGTTGACAACTACTCAATTACTCGTTGCAGCTCTATTATCATCATAACAAAATAGTGCATAATTCTGTCAAGATTCAAGATAAGAGGTGTGCTTTCAGCTCACCTGTCTCCAGTGATTCTCAAACACCATTAGACAGGTCTCCGGGTCAGCAGTGCAGGGACTGGAGGGGGCGGTACTCCGGCTGGACCGATTCCCAGGACCCCGTGGGTTTAACCTGCTCAGCCAGCTCATAGTGGACCCAGTGAGAGGCAGAGATCAAAGATCACAAGGGCTCAAACACGAGAGAAGGAGTGCCACTAAAAAAAAAGTAAGGAGTGTAGATGCAACAGAAGGCAAAGAGAAATTAGAGAGGGGAGAAAAGGGAAAAAGATGGTGTGGGAAGGAGGAGAGGGGGAGAAAGGGGAGGGAAAGTGTATCTGAACAGAGAGAAGGAGGGGAAGGTGGTCAGCTGCAAACACGCTGTCACTGCCAATCAGTGTTGGTCCAGGAAAAGCCCGCTGCTGCTTCAGAATCTGTGTGACCCTGTCCTCCCTGTAGACCCTGTCATCCAGTCTGAAGCCAACACCACTCCATAGCCAGTCAGGACAGGCACTCTGTGCTGTGTAAACAAGCAAAAAAAAACAACATACACATCAACATGCAAACCTGAAGACACAATCAATAACATGTTTTCAAAAAATAGCCCCACAAAATATACAAGTGTGTTTTCCGAATGTATACTTGACTTACTTGACTTGAATATCTTCCTGAACTTCTTTTTGTTTGGCTCTGATAGCTTTTATACGGATCAACTAGACTTTTCAAAGCCTCACATTGATCAGAATCTGGATTAGTCTGAACCACTGACATATAACCATTAATATATAATATAAAATAATCGTTGATATTTAACCATTGTCATTGGATAATATGACAGCTCCCCAAAAGTACGGCCAATTCTTACAGAGTATTATTCATGCCAGCTGTTGGGAAATGTAAATAAAATTGTTAATTGCAGTATTTCAAATTTAGCACCATGAATTCAAAATATGCATTATGAAAAGGTACATTTTCTTAAAACCTGACAGAGAACATTTTTATGGATAGGGTAATCAATTGAAATATGACTTAAATATTTGAAACATATAGATGGAATATATTTCCATTAAGGCAGGTCTACGCCTTCATTTGCAGCATAGTATGGAATGGTCTCAAATAACCAGACATATATTGAGGTGATAACTTCCTCAGTCCAAAAGCTTAAACTGTCAGTTGCCTATGCATTTTCCTGCCCTCCAACCGCACTTAATACAAATTCATTCAGAAATAATATCATTTGTACAGCAGAGTGGACGTGTTTTTTTCTGTTTTCCTAAACAAACATAAGTCAGCCTCTACAGTATGTTGTTACCACGGAAACCATTTGGCTCTTCTGAGAAAAAGCTACTGCCAGTCCAACTTCTACTTAACACAAGAATAACTGTCCCTTCTGGATTACGGATGCAAATTTCAACCATTACTCTTCCTTCTATCATTAGCCAGGTTATGACAGGTAAATCATTAAAGCTTATAAAAATATGAGATACACCCTTTTCTTTAATTAAAGTTTTACTTAACACAACTATTTATATTAAAAATATTACTGCCCACTCAAAATGGCTGCTCCTGCTCCAACCAACCTTTTTGAAACAAACTTCCCAAAAATAAAGAAGCTTTAACAAAACATTTTTGCATAATTTACAGGCTATACTGAAGACCATATTAGATGAGACACTACATGTAGGCACTTAAAACAAAGCATAATCCATTCTTGTATCAACAAATAAGTTGTAATGGGCTGTCTGGATCTCCTGACAACAAATTAAAGGAGCAATACTTGGCAACTGTGCATGGTTAAAATGAGTACTGCAGTTCATATAGCGAGTAGAAGCCATAGATGCTATATTAAATAGGTTGAGATCATATTTAGGACACAATCTATAGTTGAAGCAAGTTGCTTTGCCCTGCCCCCTCCTCCCCAGACCCGAGGAAGCTCAGACAGGCTGCAGGAAAACTGCAGGAGCACAACAAGATTGCAACACTGTAAACTGACAATAACAAGCAACAAAAAGTCCTGCACTGTACGATTCTAGGGCTAAATGATTTCTTATGACTCTAACAGAAACAAACTCATTCTTCGAACATTCAACATTAATTTGAACTCTAAGTACACAAAACAGGCATACAAAAAGTTAATCTGGCCTGGAATGAAAACTTCAAAGGAGGACACTGCAGCTGGAGCGTTGTTATCTGAGAAGCATGTATTACAACTTCACAGGTTTCCATGATCTCTGATGACATATCATGAGCATTTTATTGTTTATTACAGTAAACATATTACATATTTCTCCTTTAAAGTAGTTTTGATATGAGAAAATCTGGTCAGTGACACCTTTACCATCACATTGAGGAGATGGAAATTCAGCAAGCAATTGTAATTGTTGGAAACACCTGCAGGGGCTGAACCAGTGTCCAGGGGATGCACAAATCCTCTTAACCCAGATAGGTAGGTTTCTTTATTGTCCCCACAGGGAAATTTGTTGTGCAGCAAGAGTTTACATAAAAAAACACCTTTGTGCACTGTCACTAACTGGATTTTTGATCCACTAATTAATATTAACATCCCTAAGACCTTATTACTGGTCCCATGATTCATATGATAGAAAGGAACCTATAAGTTACTGTCAATTTTCTGCACAAAACGGATAAGGAATTTAAGGACATGTGATAGCAAAAATGTTTACAGTACCAAATACTCTCCACCTGTTAGGACTGAACAACATTCAGTTTTTCTACAATATAGCTAAAGCTGGCTAATACCTCCGTGCTGGGCTATAACATCCTAATATCTCCAAAAATATCTGCTGGAAGTAGTGTATTTAGTGATTTATTGCGAGGATTATTTAGAAATGACTGAACAGATGGATCAACAGTTGAGAAGTGGATTATGTTGCAACAGTGGTTTTGATGTTTTGATGTCTTTTTTCTGCTGGGACTCAGTCTGTGTTGCTATTGGAATCTGTTGTGATCTGTTGTGAATCAAAGCTGATCACAGCTGCTGACTTCCAAGAGGGAGCAAAGAGCAAAAATTTGATGCCACCTTTGAAACAAACAGGCCTATTTGTTACTTAAAAGAGATATTCCTTTAAGAGAAACTTCAGCATCAAAGTAAGCCGCCTGCTAGAGAAGCCTGATCTCACTGTAATGCATTTAGTTCAGCGTTTATGTCACAAGCATTAGTTGATGGAGCTTGAAACCTATTTCTGTATTTTATCTATTATTGTTTAAAGAGACAGTTCACCCAATAATCTCTCCAATATAATGGGACTAAATTGCACAAGTCCTGTGTTGCTCCAAGCACCCACAAAATTACATTTGAAAAATTCAACACCAGTGTCTCTTTCCAAAAATCATGACCTGGTTATTCAAGATAATTCACACACCTTGTTGTGAGCACTTTCATTTAGGAACTTTTTTCTTTCTATTACAAAGAAGCAGTACTGGTATTCTAAAGTACTTCAGGCACATTCTACAGTGCAAAGAAAGTACTGCCTACATGAAACTGCTCTAATGTCTGTGGATTACTTTAAACTCATCATGGTCATGATTTTTGGCAAGAGACAATGGTTTAGAATTTTTGAAATGCATTTTTTGGTGCTTGGCATAACACAGGTCTTGTGTCATTTAGTCCCATTATTTTGGAGAGATGCCAGAAATCTCTACAGTCAGCATCTCCAAGAATGGGCAACTCACACCAAAACAGTACAGATGGATAAATGAAACCACAAGCCAGAAGAAAAACAGGTATTTTTGGTTCTGGGGTAAACTGTCCCTTAAAGTAAAAGATAATTCATAATACCCTGTGATTGGTCCTGCAAGGTTCAATATGTTAATGAGTGTAGATGAATAAGCTATAAAGAGATTACAACTGTATTTATTATGATTTGTGGCCACATGATGTGGACTAAGCCACATGACTGGTAACAGATTGGATGACTTCAGGCTTGACTTTGCTAAATCAATAAGGCTCCATGCCTTCTTTATTGAATTTTTCATACAGTAGCTGTATGAAATCTACACACAAAACGCACTGAAAAAAGGCTGGTAAAATAATATCCACTCAGTATTTAATGATTCACCAGCCCTGAGCAGGTGAGTCGAAGTTAATGATACTCATGTTGTTCAGAGAAAATTTAATCTTTTCTCTAAATACACTAACTGAATCCAAAGTGGCAAGAAACTCAACCCACAAAGACCCAAAACAGAGAAATCGAAGCAAAATAACAGATTGACAATAAGCTCACTAAAAATAGGACCTACCTAGGATAAACCATAAATGATATTACCTTAAATACACGTAAGCCAGTCTGCTTCAGCTTTTACAACCAACCAAACTGATCATGACATGCAGGACCCAGCTAATATGAAGTATGCCACATACGGAAATTCAAAATGCGTTTTATTTTCATGTCACACACAGACACACACACACACACCGCATTATAAAAAACGCCCATAAAATGAGTTTAAAGTTCACTACAGATTCCACTAAAGGGAGGCTGCCTTCATAAAGACAAGAGAGTTTGTCTAAAGTTTTGATCAAACACACCAAGCTACAGCTCATCTTGACTGTTACAATCTCACACCAAAAAGAGGTCAACATATACTCTCTCAGAAGTTCAAACAGACTGTAAGAGGAGAAATGCTTAATTCCAAAGTCTGTGACTTGCCACAATGGACAAGCTGACAGCCACACCTGCTTTCTGCAGGAATTATCCAGGTGTACACAGGTGTGAATACAGGCAGAGCTCCAAAGTCCAAGTTCTGTCCCTCACATTCTTCACATTTCTATTTTGTCCCCGTCTGTTTTAAGACTGAACTTCACTGATCACTGCTGTGTTTGCAGTGGTAGAGTCAGTGAGCTTTCACTGAGGAGATGGGACAAATGCGACAGAAATCTAGATCACGTTCTGAACGTCAGCTAGAACAGATATGAGTCAATACAGACTCCCCCTTACCTTAACATGCATTTTTAGGTCAGTGATCTTAATCACAACCCAGAAAACATTGTCACCTGTGTGCCATCTATTCCATACATGCAATAATTTATTTCCTGTAGCCTGTTTACTGATCTCAAGTACTTCCGCTCTGTAACCACCACCCCCAACTACAGCAACCAGTTTCTCAACCAACACTCAAAAGTTGTTCCAAACCTATCCTGAGAGAATAGCTTTACAAATGAGCTGATCAAGCAAAACACTGTATACAGACATCTACACTGGAGATATTTTATTGTCATAATTTGCCTAGGTGAGGCACTTTCAATCACTTGTGTGTAAGAACTCCAAATAATTCAGTTTTGTACAATCAACACTTCAAAGTCAAAGATATTTATCAACAAGCTTAAAAAAAATAAAAAGAACGCAAATGCTCACATTGCAGAAGCTGAAACAAGCAATTTTTTTGTCAAATCTGTGTTTATCAAAAGAATGCTCATTTATTAAATTTGTTGCTGATTAATATTTTCTGTTGATCAAGTAATTGGTTCAGCTCTAATTCAATCTAAAATTACGAAAAATTAAAAATAATTTGAGCGTGGAAGTGCATTCTTGGCCTTGCTAATGAAAACTGTGAGATGTATCTGGAAATACCTAGCAAGAGGATCTTGAGTTCAGTTTGTCACAACAGCAAATAAATTATCAGGTGATAATGGGAAATTTAGTTTTATCATTTGTTATTCCGATAATGAAATTAAAGCTGTTCAATATCGGCTTTATTAGTATATAAAGTGACAGGTTATGTCAAAGCATTTAATTTGGATTCTTAGGCAACATGTTCAATAAAAGCAAGTATATTTGTGAAAGGTTTATGTTTAACAGAAAAATAAATGAACATTTTAAGACTCAGAACTGTTCTTTTTTTTAATGTAAGAGTGATGTCAGTTTTGTTTGGTCAGAGCTGTGGAATATTAAAGGGTTAGGGTTTGCTCACTACATTTCAGCCTTTATTACCCTCAGGTGTGCATGAACTAAGTTATATAAACTTCTTTTTAAAATACAAAAATGTGTAATTATCAATAATCTTATTAGTGAAAATCAAAAAAAAAAAAATCCATATTGTGCACGCCTGAAAAATTATGATTCACAGGAGTAAATATGTGATCAAAGAAAAGGTTTTTAAAAAAACTAGAAGTCTGACTGAGCATTTGTTGCTTTCCATACTTTTTTCTCATTTTTCAAAACTCTGCTACAGACACATTTCAGTCAATACTCAAAACAGCATTGATATTGGATATCCAGCCCTAAACTTGAGTGAATTCATTCTTCTAGAGCTATATAATGTTATCTGTATCTATCAGTACTGTGCACTTAATCAGAGTGCCACTTCAGTCATTTGCCACTGATCAAAAGACCTGGTCTACTCAATGTTTAGGTGTACATAAATGACAGATCATTGAAGAATTAGATGTTTTTGTCACAGCTGACAGGATAAAGATGACTACCAGAGCAATGCCTGTGATTAAGTTGGAGGGGGAACAAAATCCATCATTTTAATGCAATTCGTTTACAGATCGTATCATACAAATTCAGACATCAATCACTGCAGTGTTTTGGGTCATGAGTCGCCCTCAGTCTGACAGTCTGTTAGCACACCTAAGCTCATAAGTGCAACCGCCAAACAGTGCGACCTTGCCTTTAAACCGATTGGTTAATTAATACTATCTTAACAGCGTTTGGGCTTTGGATTTTGAAATCACCATCCTGTGCCAGATTGTCTTATATTAACATTAACTTAGGCAACCGACGCAGCTTCACGTTAGGGTCCGTCGGAAAACAACAATCAATGCAAGTCAATGGCGAGATGATATAGCAAGCTACTTGATACTGCAAAGATAATTGGCTATCTTGGAAATGTCAGCCACGTGTATCGTCAGTTCATCAAGTTTAAGTTAATATTTGGTAATTCCGAAGTTACATACCTTCAATATATTTGTAAGAGCCTCAACAGTTGTTGTGAGGTGCTGATTTCCACGGATACCTGCTAGCTGGCTGCTAGTGAGTTAGCGCTGGTGGGTTGCTAACGACTAGCTGCTAATGAATTCCACAATGTCAGAGCTGTAAACGGGCGAGCAGCACGCAGGTAACCTGGAGACAACTGGTGAGCTAGACCATACTGAGCCGGGGGAGCTAAAAAATTAACCACTCCCTCATTCGGGCTGCTGTGCATCCTGTTAGCGACAGATAAACATCCCATTTGATGATTTCTCAAACACTCTTCTCTCTCCCGCAGCCATCTTACTTTAACTCCTCCCACACGGCTTCTCTGACTCACACCCACAGCGACGCGGCTCCCCTCTGCTGTATGAAGGCTTTAAAGTGCCAAAATTAAGGAGCAAAGACTGTGACCTAATTTATTGCTTGCAAAATTTTCTGGGGACCCACTTTTTAAAAATGACATACCATCGCATGCCAGTTTACAATAGGCCTTGCTAAAAAAAAAAAAAAAGGAGTCAATTTGTGCACAAATGAATTTACTTGACATTTTTACTGACATTTCTGCATCACATTACATTATTTTGGTGTATGTTATTGAAAACATATGCATAAATGAGGTATAAATACATTTAGACTGCATTAACAGGCCATTTTCCTCTCACCAGGAAAACACCATAGAACATTTTTGTCTGCTTAATAAATAACAAAATAAGTTAATTTAGGCAGAATTAAAAGTGTGTCATCTGTACAACAATATTATAAGTGTTTTAAATGCTTTATAAAACCTAATTTATATTAACAATGCCAGGTGTACAATGTGTAACATACTAATGTTGATAGGGTTCTGTTTTAGCCATTACTACGGAGAAACTAATAAAAATGAGATATCAAGGCTTAAAATCAACCCATAACATCTGAACCTTGGAGTTTGACAAATCAGTCCCAGCTCAAAGTCTACTAGCTTCCCTGGTGCTTTCAGTTGTATCACATGGTCTTAGTTGTCATGACAATAGAAATACTGATGTGACCTCAGCAGCTGTTGATATATAACTTCTCATCCTGTGCTGGCTTAAAGGAGCAATCGAAGTTAATATTGTACTTTCATAAAGTTGGGGGACTCACAAAAGACAGATTATATGAATGGTTAAGATAGGAACAGCAGAGGTTAACATCTCAGACCCTGACTTATGTCTTATGAGAGTTTACAGTTAAGTATCTAAGTGTCTGTACACCTGATGGCTTTCACTGATCCACTGTTTGAATTGTGTTTTATTTTAAAAGGCAGTGTTTTGAAAGGGCAAAGAAGTGACATGATATTAGATTTCCGTGTCTAATGTAGAGATGTGTGTTTAGTGATTTGAAAAACACTGTGTTTAGTGTTTTGCAAAAAGTGTGAGGCTGAGAATCTTCTTATAGTTGTGCAGATCTGGGCTGGGGTTTTGCTCCTTGGGTGTCAAGTTTCACTGACTGTGTGTTATACTTAATTTTAGTGTGTAAGCAATCGCAAAAAACAGTAAGTGTCCCTGGTTTACAGAATGTTAAGGGTGTCTCAAATAATGAGCGATTAAGAAAAACTGGAAATAATTAGTTATTGTTTTGTAGTTGTTCATCATGAAGATCCACAAGTCATTAGGCAGCTAAAATATGAAAATAAAAGATTTACAAGTGAAAAGAATAAAAAAGAATAAAATAGGATGATAAAGAAATAAAATAAAGCAATGTTCCTGCCCATCAAGTTAGTGCCATAAGAAAATCATGAATAAAATACAACAATAAAAATGTATGCATGCTCCCCCTCCAGTGACTCCACTTTGTCTTTAAAGCCAGTTTTGACCCTTTGAGGCTGCTGTAGCTAATCAGTGTGCAGAGTTGAAGCCAGAGTAATGGACTGAGTTTAAGTCAGCGGCTGATGGTTTGTTTCCACAGAGGAAACAGTGGGTCTCGGTGGGTGTTGTCCTGATAGTTTCATTATCCCCTTTTCACTTCATGATTGATTTCTGGTTCATCTGATCAGAGATGTTACCAGCTAATTGCTGCCAGTAAGTTACTGTAAATTTTACAGCATTCTTGTTAGTGTACTGTAAAATAAAGTGTTACCATGTCTTTTAATTTTCATTTGTGGCATACTTATATTATCTATAGATTGACAGTAACACATCTGCTGTAACGTGTGCTCTATACTCCACTTGCTGTTTGTTGTATGCAGTCTCTGGGATGACAGAGTACCTCTCTGGTTTTCTAGGGGAAGGAGGAATTCCCAGAGGACACATGACATCTGTTGTGGTTTCCTTCCATAGAGACCTGCATCACCAGGCAGTGTGCAGGTACACCTGGTTTGTTGTTGGATGTCTGCTGCAGGATGCAAGTCAACAAGGTTGTGTGAATCATTGTCCAAGAGAGTGCAACGCTCCTGCTGGAGGGAACAAGAGCAAAGGCCATCCTTGTTTTGAAAAATGTGTTAATCTAAGGCTATACATTGGAGAATGGATAAAACAGGTGATGTTAGAGGCAGAGGTAACCAATGGCAGAGACTGCTCAGGTGGCGTCGGGGACAGAAAGTGAATGAGGAGGGACAAGATGGAGACAAGGATGAAGGGAAACCTAACACCAGTCTGAGTCAGAAATTGAAAGTTAGGTGAGTAATTGTTATAAATTTTTGCGAAAAGACATTCACAATATCTGAATTTTCTTAATCACTGAGCTAATTGGATATCTGGTAGGCAAATGCAAATACATTTAGTGTGATGACTTTTATAAATTCATTCAGACTGGACTGATGAAAAATTAAACATATTTACACATATTTTATATTATTGTGAAAACAAGAAACTATGACTTATCTTTAGAGACACAGCACATTATCGAGACTAATCAAGTTGTGAATCTTCATTTCACTCTCTCTTCTCTTCATCATCATTTCCCTCTCAGCTGGCAAGAATGGTTGGTGGATCCAGCAGAACAGTTTTATTACGTCTGGCTACAGGTCATGATCTTGCCCATTGTCTACAACTCGGTGATCATCATTTTGAGGTTAAAAAATGGAATATGATGAATATCAAATTATAATCAAACTGTATATAAAAGCTCATATCCCTAATCATTTGACATTCATTAAACTTAAGTCTTATTGATGATGTGTTCTCAGGACGTGCTTCACTACAATTGCAATGAGCTACATGCCTGTGTGGCTTACGCTGGACTATCTGTCAGACCTCATGTATATTGTTGACATGATCATCACTGTTCACACAGGTAAATGTTTCAGTTTTTGTAATTTTGATTGAAAAAGCAGTCAGGCATGGCTGCCTCAGTCCATTGTTCTGTATAATATGATAACAATCAGTGGGTATTGTGCCATACCAACCATGGACAGTATGTTAACACAAGAGCAACTCTGCAGACAATCAAACCAAACCAAACCAAACCAAACCAAACCAAACAATCATCTTGGGTTGTCAGATGATGAGAGCTCACATGTCATGATGCGAAAGCATAAAAGTAATACTTTCCTAATAGATAGTGCCAACTATGGTTGGACTGGGTCAGTGGTTTTCAAACTGGGGTCTGGGGACCAACAGGGGTCCTAGAGTGGGTTTTAGGAGATCCTCAGCAAAAGGAGGAATAGAATATTTCAAATGATTGTAATTTATAGTGGTCCTAGTTTGATTTGGGGGAATCTAATAGTAGACTATGTTAGAAATAAAATATTTATTGTTTCCATTTGTATGTAATCATCTGAAAATAAGAATTGTTGTTTTTTTTTGTTACCTTAGAGTGAGATGTTTATATCTACAGAGGCAGTGGGTCCTCTTCCATGGGGGCAGCCATGTTGAACCGCTATTTTTCTACAGTAGCCCAGAATGGACAAACCAAATACTGGGTCTAGAAAGGACCTTTCAGATTTTTTGCAGCCACCATAGGTTCTCCTACATACTTGGAAGGGTAGGAAGAGGCGAGTGGTACTCAGTTGGTTGCAACCTACAATCTCACCACTAGAGGCCACTATATCCTATACACTGGACATTTTAGACAAAATCATCTCGCACTGAGGGTCCATAGTAAAAGTTTGGGAACCCTTGGACTAGGTAATTGTACCTGTGTATAAAGTATACTCTGGGCTTTTAAAAACCTTATTCTCCCCTTTCCAGGTTACTTGGATCAGGGCATCTTGGTCAAGGACCTAACTCAGCTGAAAAAGCACTACCTGCACTCCAAACGTTTCTTAAGAGACCTGGTTTCCCTGCTGCCCACCGACCTTCTCTACTTTGCCTTTGGTGTCCAAACTCCGCTGGTGAGGATCAACCGCCTTCTGCGTATGCCACGACTCAACGAGGCCCTGGATCGCATGGAGACGAGAACCTCCTACCCAAACACCTTCCGTATCTCCAAGCTCATGATCTACATCTTTGTGCTGATCCACTGGAATGCCTGTCTCTACTTTTCACTGTCCAGTTACATCGGGTTTGGAAGTGATCGCTGGGTCTACCCCAACATCACCAACCCAGAGTTTGCGTCCATGCGTCGTCAGTACTTTTACTGTTTCTGGTTCTCTGCCCAAATTTTCACCACAGTAGGAGACACCCCCCTACCAAAGAGGGAAGAGGAATACTTGTTTATGATTACAGACCTGCTCATTGCTGTGCTAGTGTTTGCATCAATTGTTGGTAATGTTGGCAATGTCATCACAAGCCTAAGGGACCGTGATAATGTCTTCTTCCCAAACCATGAGCTGGTGAGTTGAATGACAGTCAGAAAGATATCTGTTTCTGAACTGAGTCTTCCTTATGACAGTTTTACAATCAGTAAACTGTACGAAAGGTGTTGAAACTTTGTGCTTAATTGTATTCTTTGGCTAGACACTATTCGTTCTATAGAAAATAAGGTTCTCTCTTCTTCTCCCAGGTGAAGGCATACTTGCGTAGCCATCACATTAGCAAGGAGCTTCGACAGCGTATAGACAACTGGTACCAGCATCTTCACATCAATAAAAAGATCATGCGAGAGAATGAAATCCTGCAGCAGCTGCCCTTACACCTGAGGACAGAGATCGCCGTCAGCGTTCACCTTCCCACACTCTCCAAAGTTACCATCTTCCAAAATTGTGAGAAAAGTCTTCTGGAGGAGCTGGTGCTGAAACTAACACCTCAGGTCAGAGGGGGAAAAAGATTGGGGGGTTGGGATTTTGCAATGTTGTTGGCATGTGTTGATAATACACAATGGTGTGAGGTTCTTAATTATACCAGCAAAATGTATTTCCACTGTTAAAAAGACGACTGAAATGGTGGCTTTAAATAATTGATTTTTAACACCTGTGCTGGCCAATCATGAGTCTCGGTGGGATGTCAGTTATCAGCTGATATTGTCCATCAGTCCACAAAGCATGCAAGTCAACAGGTCCATAAGCATGTATTAAAAAGATAAAACCATAAAACTACGCAACAATATATAAACTAGTAACATATATCAAAATATATTATAATAAATATTAATATTTATAAATACAGATAAAACCCATATAAATAAATCCAGAAATATAAACAATTAAAACATGCATCCAGAATAATATAACATCAACTCAAGCACAGAATGCAAAATCAAAAGAGGATATCTCACTGGCAAAAATTGCCAAATACCAATGCAGGAAGTACAGTTCAATTAATGTTGTGCATCCATAAGTTTGAAGGGCTATCAGCTGCCTGTTACTCTCGTGGTCAATACACAATAGCTCAATTGTATTCATATCACGCAGACTTGAATTAAACCCTGCTTTGCCTAGTTTTTGGGGTTTTTTTAATCTCATACATCACTTTGAGTAAAGAACTGTTAGAGGATGAAGCAGTTTCTCATGCCTTTTGCCTTGCAGGTGTTCAGTCCAGGAGAGTATGTGTGCAAGAAAGGAGATGTAGGCCATGAAATGTACATCATCAAAGACGGAAAACTTGCAGTGGTAGCAGATGATGGGGTCACAGAGTTTGCTGTGCTGAGTGAAGGGAATTTCTTTGGGGAAATTAGTATCCTCAACATCAAAGGTAAGTCAAGTGACAAGTACTTTGCACAGGTTAATATGGCATTTACTAATCCGTGTGTGATCAATAGTGATGAATGGTCATGAAGCACCTACTGTGTTATGACTGGTCAAGACTGGACAATCTGGTTGGTTGTGGTAAAGCTGAAATTTGAGACACATTACACAATATATACATTATACATTCAAGCAATCAATAATAATCAGGCCCAATGGCCCAATGTATAGGATTTCGTGGCATAATTATGAATATTATATTCCATTTCAGCCACATTCTGCCAATACATTCCTGTAAATCTTACACACTGGACCTTTAAATAAGAGTTGCACCTTCCACTTTGTATACAAAGTTAGACCAAAGACATTCTCTGTTTTCTCTGTACTGGTTGTATAACTGTGAAACATACACTAAACATGTCTATTAATGTGGCAATGTTCACCTGCTGGCTAATTTTCATCAAAAAGTAGTAAGTGTTGCTGCAATAACATACAGTGGTGGACAGTAACAAAGTACATTTACTTGAGTACTGTACTTAAGTACATTTTTTGAGTATCTGTACTTTACTTGAGTATTTGTTTTTTTTTTTTGAAACTTCTGACTTTCACTCCACTACATTTCAAAGACAAATATTGTACTTTTGACTGACTGAGCACATCGTTGAAGTCAGCTGTTGGTGTTTTTTCTTTTCTAAAATGGAATTGGTCACATTCTGTGTTCCTCACAGAAAGAAACCAATCACAGTAGCTCCTTTAAAATGGGACAGAGACTTACAAGCTTCTGTAAATGTATCATGAAAACAATACAGCATATATTGATATTACAAAATGTACTTTGTACTTTGTATTTTTTAATACTTAAGTATTTTTAAAAACATACTTTTGAATACTTAAGTATTTTTAATACCAAGTACTCTCGTACTTTAACTAAAATAAAGTAAAATTAGTAAAATTTTGACTGAGCAACTTTCACTTGTAGTTGAGTAATATTTGACCAGGAGTATCTATACTTTGACTCAAGTACTGGGGTTGAGTACTTTGTCCACCACTGATAATATAAAAGCCATTATTCATTGCAAAGCAATAAAGCACAGATGAACAAAAGTTTGCACACATTAGCTGTGCAGAACAGTATTAAGCACAAGACATAAAGTACAATGTTAGCATTTTGTTATTGTTTGAAAAGATTGTAAAATTATTGCATCATCACTCAAAACACATAAACCATTCAGACAACTGTAAAATATTTAAGACAGCAACAAAAATAATTTCCTTTATACTCTAAAATAGGCTTGTCCTGTATAATATAACATGGTTTGGTAATATTGAATCTTTCCTTCTCAATGAACTTTTCGAAAAAATGACAACATGTTTGATTTTAGGTAACAAGTCAGGCAATCGTCGCACTGCCAACATCCGAAGTATTGGCCACTCTGACCTGTTCAGCCTGTCTAAAGAGGACCTGACAGATGTGCTCTCTGAGTTCCCTGCAGCCAAACGTCACCTGGAGGAGAAAGGCAGACAGATCCTCACCAAGATGGGCATGTTGGAGGAGAGTGGGGAGGGCGAGGAGGGCGAAGCAGAAAAAGTTGAAACCAAGATACAAAGGCTGGAGAGCAACTTGGAAGTCCTCCAGACAAAACTAGCTCGACTCATGGTGGAATTAGAGTCCAGCAACCGTAAGATGCAGGCCAGGGTGGAGCAGCTGGAGTGGGAAGTGGCGGCACTGGGGCCTCAGCTGCCTGAAGATGGGGAAGAAGGAGAAAGAGTACAGGAAAGAGGTGAAGGGGTTGGAGGAGAGGTTGGATGGGAGCGAGAAGAGGCAGAGGGAGAAGAAGAGGGTTCAGATGCAAAGGTAAAAAAACAGGGACAGGGAGAAGAGGGTAATGATGTGACCAAAGATGGAGATGGAGAAAGCACTAAAAGCACAAAAGAGGATGTAGAAAGGATGGTAGAGGGAGATAAATTTGGGCTGACAGAACCAGATGTTAAGGAAAATAAAAAAGATGATGATGGAGAGAAAAACAGAGAGAAAGGAGATGACAGACCTGGAAAAGGAGATGGAGCTGAGATTGAACTTGAAGATGAGAAAGAAGAGAAAAGTGAAGAGAGTGAATCTGAAAAGTGGAGAGGAAATGCTGAAGAAGACTCAGAAAAAAGAGAAATGGGGCCAAAAGATGAAGGGCAGAAAAAAAATGAAAAAAATACATAACTGAAAAGGAGAGCAAAGTCTGAATAAAGTTCAAATGTATATCTGTCTGTTTAGATTAATAAAATTACTGAAAACCTCAAGGTCTCACTGACAGATTTATGCAATACAACCTTATACCACTAGATGGCAGCATTGTATCCTCAAATAAATGTCTATCATCAAAGCAGAACAAGGTGCGGAAACTACATGAGATGATATTTTTTTTTTATTGTATGGTATTTTACACATTTTGACACTTTTGATATTTAATTTGCCTCTCTTGGTCTTGGAAATGCATTTATATAGACTATTAACGGCCGATGTCATCAGACTTCTATCAACATCAACAGCAATTTTTTAAATGATTAAAATATTATTTTGCTTTGCTATGTAATTTAAAAAATATTGATACAGGGTAAATAAGCTCATATTTTCCAGTATTATTCCATTATAATTGCTCAAGCGTTAGCTTGATTGATAACAATGATTACAGAAAGAGATCCACAGCCTTACAAGCTGTGATCCACACTTAGAAAAGTGTGTAGTCCCACAACACCACCACAAAGAAACCTACAGTCATGGTAATAATCTGATATTCCAATATGATATTTACTAATTTAGCACTGTCAGGAACACGATTTTCTTTCTACTGAATTGCTCCTGCCAACTGTATCAACATCCTTGCTACCTTCATGGTGCTAATGTTACAGCTGAGGCAAGGAAGACAGCATTAATGTTTGCATCCTGCACATGAACACTAGCCTCTGGTCCACGAGTAGATGCATGTTTCCTTCTGGAAGGCGATATGAGTGACAAGTGTAGTTTGGTAGAAGTAAAATAATTGCTGCATGAAACTGCTAACAAAACAGCTTTTTATTTATTTATTTATTTTTACCTTTGAGCACTGACAGCCAAGTGACATCTAGTTGCATTACTTTTGAGAGAAGGCAGAAAACCCCTGTTCAGTATCTCCAGTAACAGAGATATAGCACTAGGTAAGGAAAAATATAAATTTTTGATCTTGGGGTGAACTGTCCCTTTAAGCAAAGGTTCTGAATACTTCCATTATTGTAAAAAAACAAAAAAAACAAAAAAAAAAAAAACTCACTTTAACTCGACAATACACCTGTACTGTATATGTAATAAAAAAAGATCAGATCGGCCCTTTAATGACGCACAGTTTACGCACTTCCCGGAAGTGCAGCGGGGACACAGGCCCCATCGATTCAACACAACTGCATACATAAGCATTTACTAATAATAAAGCTCTGTTTGTATGTCATTTTCATGGAGTACTACCGCTAACACATATGGAGTGTCAAGAGGAAAAGCCGATCATCTACACTATGGAAAACAAGCCGATTGTGACATGTGAGTGTTTATTAAAAGGAGACGTTCAGTCTTATTTTTTCTGGTCTTGACAGTTAGCAAGCTAGCTATATTCATTAGCTCGTTTGAGCTAAGCTAGCTGGTACCTTTATGTTAACCAGCCTGGAGGCGCTGTGTGTGTGTGGCGATTCGTGGCTTAATTTGTGCTTGTCAAGGCTGTAATGTTTTCATGCTGGTCTACTACACCGCTGTCGGGGCTAAATGTTCACATAGAAAACGGTATCTCTGCCAGCTAGCTAGCTAGTTAGTAGCTACATTGATTAACAGGCCTAGCTAACGATACAACGTCACGGCTAGTTGCTGCAGTTTGGGGAAGGATATCACCTTGTTCCCTGCTGGACAGCCACAGTTAACGCTGTTAACAGTCCAGACAGTAGGCGCCCTATAATGTATGAGCGTCGGGCTCAGTTTGCCATTCACAAATCCCTTGGAGTCTTGGACGCTTCTTTGAGGGGTTATTTTAGGAGCCGACTCTGGCACTGGGTGCCAGCTTCACATCACTCCGCAGGCTGCTCCATTTTTAGGACCGAGTGGTCCAAAGGTGCCCGTGTAGACAGTAGACAGAGGCATTGTCAAGTCGGAATATGGAAGGAAATCTAAAGCGTTAAACCAGCGGGACTTGTTAGTGGATTCAAAATCCATGTCATAGGTTTTCTAAGTGGAACTCAGGGTCACACCTGGGTTTTCTTGCGGGGTTATCAGGTGTCCTAACCCGGGCACCTGCCTCTGAAATCACCAGTGTCACATTTGTTTGTTTGTTTGTTTGTTTTCAATGATTCTTAGGTTCACACATATGAATTACTTGTAAGCAGGATTAGAAATCATTTTGATTTTACTGATACAGATACCAGCACTGATAATTTATCAATACCAATACAAATGGATACTTTTACAGCTACCACTTGTCTGAATTTGGTGCCAAAAATAATGACAAGTCAGGAACCATCATCAGTTTAATACCGCTTCTCAATACTCATTCTCATTTTCATGTATACCTTGGAAGTTGTACAGTAGTGTTTTAGGGTGCATGTTTGTTTCCCAAAGTCTGTAAAGTTATTGTGAACAGTGATGTAGAATTTCAGTCAGTTTCTCTCAATTCTGCCTTGTCTAAACAAAGAAAAGAGGGCAACCCAACAAATTAACATCTTCCCCTGTTGCCAACATTGTTTGGTCAAGGAATGGTTCAAATTTGCTACATTGTGGAAGGAATATTTTTTAAAAAGATTATGGAGGCTAAGGCTGTAAAATATGACAAAAAATTGTGACTATTTTGTTGGATCTTACAATTGCAATATGATTTACTTAATTTTATTTTCATTTTAACTGAAAAAGCTATAAGTGTTCTCTTACATCTGGAAAACAATATTTGTAGGTCAGAGCATGTCTGTAGCACTATGATACTTCTTCATAATGCTGTTTTGCCGCACAATTACTGTTTTCAAGAAACTGCAGCTTGTGCAGTTTGGATTTTGCACTTGGCAATACTGCAATTTTGATAATATTTAGATTAACTGTTCAGCCTTAGTTAAGGGTTTTATTGAAACAAGGAGGTGAGATGTGCTTAAACAAACAAACAAAAAAATTGCCAGTTCTTTCAAACTGTGGCTTATTTTTGGGAGTCCAGTGTAATTGTCATAGCAAATTGTTAAATGTAAAACTGATGATTGCATGAAAGACACAAACTATGGCTGAAATACTGTGCATTGGACACTGGAATCGATTGTTAGGTAGCTGTGTAAGTCACCAGTTGCCTAAAGTTGGATGCAGAAAACACCTGTGAATTCTGTGAGTAGGGTTACAGATGTCAGGTGTCTCTCACACTCTGTCTCTATGTTCATAATGATTCCACTGAGAGATCATTTAAATCACCTCTAGATTTTACGTCTCACTTCGATGAAGTGTGGTTTCATCCTAAAGAAATTAGCACATGCTGAAAGATTGATTTCTACATCTTATGAATAAAGAACTTACATTGCAGTTTTGAGTGTGCAACTCTGTGCTGCATCTGGTTATACTGGTGTGTCAGCAAGATGAGCAGTTTTGTAGCTTTACTGTTGTTTGACCGTTGTTGGTAAGGTTGAGTCACATGCGCTCAGGGATTGTACTGGTGTTTGCTTTACAAGGTTGTATTTGATGGCAGTTTTGATAGCCTTTGTGAACATTCAAAGTTCAGTTGTGTTTGGAGTATAATGACACTTTGAGACCCTGCAAAAGATAATGGTATATACTAATGCATAAGTTAAGTAAATGTGTAGGCCTGTATTGCTTTATTGTAAAAATGGCAGTCAGCTTCTAGTTTTGGATCAGAATACAGATTTATTGTGGTTAATGAAAAATTTAAATTGCTACCTGATTATAGTGTTTGCTGGCAGGCAACTTTTGACTTATTGCATATGATGCAATAGGTAAGCCTATATGTAGGGCTTTGAAATATATCAATCTTATATCAGTATATTGATATAAGACTTGATATTGTCTTCCATTTTGGATATCGTTGTACTGTGATATTGCAAAAGTGTTTGCCACACAGCAAAACTCCACATTCAGTGATGCTTCTTCGGATCTGTGCAGGTGTTAAAACAGCGCGCAGTGAGGCTAATTGATTTGCAATGCAGTTATATTATCAGAGCAGGGAAATGTATTGGCCTCACTCCAAAACACTGGATTCAAATAAAGCTCACTATGAGGTTTAAGTGCTGCAGCTGATCTTGCAGGATGTTTGAGGGTGTTTACATTAACACTCGGTGAACGGTGTAAGACCAGTAGTCTGGTGTAGCCTTGGGGGACATCTATAAAAGGGGCTTTTTACACGGTTCATTGGATATGGCCTATTTCTAAAGGCTTGAACAAGTACCTCAGTCCTGTAAGTCACTGTTTATCAAGATGTGCACAGCTACTATGAATTGCTGATTCTAAAATGGGCCACTGGCTGTGAAATTGAAGTCATTTTATCGTTTAGCTGGACTGGTGGTGAGGTGAGGGCCTGATCCACAGGACTGGTGTTGATTTGGACAATGGACTGAGCATAGGAAGCATATTGGAGAGAAGACTGACTGATTCTCATTTATTCAAATTCACACAGTCCTAGAGTGTAAGCCCCCTCAAATTAAATCTGAATGTCAGCACCTTAAAAGTAAAATCTGTAATATGCTTATTGTAATAAAATTGTCATAAAATTGGCCATAATATGTCATTAGAGATCAAGGAAGCATGATCAGTATTAAATACTCTAGACTGAAATAACATTAATTAGAATTTAAATTGATACTGAATGTTCACCAAATGAGTAAGTCTCTAATTTTGTAGAAGCCATAGATGTTTATAAGAGTTATATTGAGCAATATGTTAATGGCAGGCAGTGAAACAGGCAGCGACATAACTCAAAGTCTGGTTTGTGTATTTTTGGAGCAGTGTGATTTTCTTTTCAGGATAACAACCTTAAATTTACATTGACAGACACATGACAGTTATAAGCAACTGATCACCTTACAGTGGAGGACACATTGTTGTCTTGTCTTGTGCCCCTGCAGCATTTCTGCAGCCTCCAGAGCTTTCCTGAGTCTGGGGAGGAGAGAGTTGGGGAAACAACTTGCTTCTGCCATGAACTGTATAATATATAGGGTTTCAACATACTTAATGTACTGCACTGTCTATGGTTCCAACTTGCTGTTTTGACTGCAGTGCTCATTTTTGCATGCAATATTGCTACACATCACTCTTTTTGTCTCACAGTCATATTTTCTAAAATAGAATGTGAGGACAGCCTTCCATATTGAGCAGCATGAGATGAACTGGAAGTACTGGTCAGGCCTCAGCTGCCAGTTATGTCAAAATGTACCAAATGCTTGTTTTTCCAGTGGCTAATACACTTCATGTGGTTGCAATGACTTTATGTAGGGTAGAACAATAAACTATGATAGTAGATACCAGTACAGATTCTTTTGCTGTACAGCTTGTCCTGTTCTTGTGTTTTTGTAATTGTATTCTCAATGATAGACATATTCTGTCATAGTAATGTGTCTGTTGTGACCAACATTTTGTTTTGTCTGTGAGGTAGAGACCCTCTTTTCTGCTTTCTTCTTTTTCTTATGCTATGTGTCATAAACTGGCTCGGACTCTGTGCACTTGGGTGCATACTATATGTAGAGATGACGTGCCGATGAATCGGGGTCTAAGGATAGAGGGTGCTGCATGCTGAGCAGATTGTAAGGCCCTCAGAGACAAACTTTGTGATTCTGGGGTGTAGCCTAAATATCATGACTGATAGACTGAAATCTCTTCGTAATGCTGTGAATACTGCATAGAGCATACAGCACAGGTTTGATTCCTGCTTCTTAAAACAGACTGATTGACATGATACATCACAGTTGTCTAAGTATATCACACGACACATTAAGCGTGGCTGTTTGTCTGTTCTCAGTGGTTTTAAACAGGTTTTAAACAGTCCCTGTCAGATCAGCTACATATTCAAGTCAGAATGAAACTCCCTAAAGCAGAATAGTTGTAGAAAGCGTGAAATAAGCCTGGACATATGACTCAATAGCAATACAGAGCTAATTTTCAAAGCTTTGTGGAAGCAGACATTAGCCAGTTTTCTGCAGAAAAGACAGAAGTTACAGTTTTAAAAATATGTAAATAATCAGTAACACAGTTAAGATGAAAAATATTAAAATCATGTTGTTCAGTGAATTAAGTTTTTATGGGCTGGTGCTCCCAGTGTTATTTAGTCAACTTGTTGTCTGCATCCTTTATTCAATCATAAATGTCAAAACAAGTAAATAACAAAATAGTCAAGTGAGCAGTTCCCAAGACTATCAAAAGAGAAAGAGAAAGTGTAAGAGAAACATCATCTCTGTGTTTTTGAAGGAGATGAAACACTTATCCTGCAAATCCTGATGTAGACTTCCATCAATGGTAAAACAAGTTTACCCATTCAAAGGAGCACATCAGGTAGCTCCGTGGGGCTGTTAATAAACAGGAGAGAGCAGATAAAGAGACAGAGAGCACCACAGGATGTTCACCCCTGCTAGACCTTCTAAATAGATAAACTTCCTGACACAGTTTTTCCCCAGTAATGCCACACAATCCCATTATTTCTTCCAAGCTCGCTGCTGTTTTGGAGCGTAAATGTATTGAGCCTGAAAACAGCAGTTCAGTGGCTGAATGTGAGAGCAAGAACAAGACTCCTGATGTTTGCATGAAATCTGCATTTTGTTTGTAAATGTTCTTATATTTTGGCAGTCATTAAGATTTTATATTGTAAATATTTTTTTGAAGCATTCCTACCCTTTTTATTTTATATCCTTGCTTTTCACATTATTTGCAAACTTAAGCCTTGGTCACACTCTCACACTACAAGGCGGTTTATTTTGTTGACTTGGTCATACTACCTGTCTTTCAAATTGTTCAGATCAATGTGGCGTTCACACGGCACAACTCTCTCTCTTGTAATCATGCATCTTAAAGTTTTTGTGCTTTTCACACCACATAACTGATCAGAGACAGGAGGTCACATACTGCAAGATCTTTCATCTGAGGAATGCTGTACCCGTATCCCGTCTGTCTGCTCTCTGAACTACATTTAGTCACAAAAAAACATGCTAGAAGTGACATTATATTATTAATAATGAAGCAATCATAGCTATATGACCTGGATATGAAACACTCATAGTGCCCAAGTGTCTGGAGTGAAGACAGAGCCCGTTTCCTTTCTGTTATATGCTTCACTCACAAGTTTCTTAAATAATCTGGATATGAAGCCTCCATAGTGCAAAATAATATACATCTTATAAGCAACTAGATAGTGTATGCAAAGATGGCACTCAGTCAGTTCATTGAGAGCGGCTTGCCTGACACATAAGCCACCCAAAATTTCTAGCTTCCAGGTTTTCTCATTGGGGCGAGCATCAATTTGCCCCTGGTCTGGCGGACTTTTGCTGCAGACATCCAGAATCTGTCCGTGAGCAGAAAATCAGGGCTAAAATCGCGTAGTGTGACCTCAGCTATAACTTTGCCCCAAATATCCTCCATGTCTGTCTTATTGTGCTGAAACTTTGGGTTCTAAATAAATATAATATAGATAGATTTTGATTTCCATGTGAGTTATTTGAATTCTTCATTTCTGGCCAGTTTTTAAAATGATCGTTGTGCTGCCCCTCTCATCACAGGTGCTGGAGACCAGAGCTTGTTTACGTCTCTCTATACCTCATTGGCCCAACAACTTCCCAGGGAACCAATGGAGTGGAGGAGGTGAGTAGTGCCCGGTGAATGCATGATGGGAAAACATGGTGATAAATATCCTTATAAAGCTTTTAGTTTTCAGTTTTCATTGTTGCTGTGTCAGAGAGGTCTCTGGACATTTTTTATGATGTAGTTAATGGGCTGCTCTTGAATTTTTGTCCACCCCCATTAATGTCAGTGGGTATGTTTTCAGTACAACATCATCATCACACCATGCACTATGATTTTGGGTGACTCATTTATAATGTGCTGGAGTTTAATGTAGGTGTGACAGTTCAGACTGCTGTAATACACTGCTGTGTCTGATGTAAAGATGCTTCCTATGATGACTGAGTGTAAATGGAGCAGGAGATGTTGTCTCACCTTGAATTTTATGAGCTGACCCGGGCAGTTAAGTGTTGGTTGGCTTTCTTTTCATGTTTATGATGTCTGTATCAATATCCTATTTAAGATTGTTATTTATTATTTGTGCCAAGAAATTTGAATGAGTCAGTGAAGAATGTCTGGGATGAGTATCAGAGATTTGGTATATGATGTCATTGTGTTTTAGAAGGAGATGACTTGACTCCTTAATCTACACAAATTTATCTGGACACTGTTTGTCACCTCGGTTCTGGCGGTGTTTGAAGTGTGAGATAAACTGAGAATGAACACAGGCCACAGGTTCACATATTGAAGGTTAAAGGAAAGGATCTAATTTTATAGAAAAACATTTAAATTTTACATCCTGGTTCTTATTGTCAATGTTTTGCACCATGTGGCTCATGAAACAAAGAGTACTGATAAAACAGATGAAATTAGAAATACTGCACAACCCTGTGTCTAGTTTCAATTGCCTGTCTCAAATAAAGACTTTGGTGTGCGGGGTTTGAAGACATTACTATTATTCTTATTAGTTAAAACTTTGACAATACATTAAAATTTCCCTCTAAACACTTTGAAATTCCTAAGAAAGCTGCTGGTCCAGTGACAGATTCAGGAACCAGTGTTTATTCTAGAATCTGACTGTGTTTATTGGGTTAAATGTGGAGCTTAAATTTATGAAAATAATGCAAACATGGATATTCCATAGGTACAGTATAGACATAGTTTTCCATGTAACTGATCCTATAAAACTGCTTTCTTGTCTGTGCAGGACGTACGGCCGTGCACCAAAAATGATCCACCTTGAAGCTAATTTTGTCCAGTTTAAAGAGGAGCTCCTCCCCAAGGAGGGCAACAAGGCTCTCCTCACCTTCCCCTTCCTCCACATCTACTGGACTGACTGCTGTGTGAGTAGCGTGAAACACACATACATACACACACACTTTGCACAGCAACCTCAATTATTCAATGACTCACTCCGTAATTTCATTAACAAAACTGGGAAACATTCCGTGTTGCATTATGTATTAACAGACTGTATTAAGATACAATGAAGGATTATTTCAAAATTTTGCAGCTCACTGCTCCCACAAAGACTTACCTCTTCTGTTCTAATCAATTCTAATAAATTCTACCCCATCCTGCTGCCAGATCAAAGCCTACTGTTTAATGTTGCTGCTACCTGACTTTTTCTGTCCTGGGGGTCACAAGAATCTTGATAAAGTTTGTTTATTCCATCTGTTTTGCAGGATAGGGAAAGGCCTGTTTGTCTACTCCTAAGAATATGTTAAATTTATGGGCATCCTATCTGGGCAAAAATAGGTTACAGACAGCTCTCTATGCAAGATATGCAAACTCATAATATGAGATACACAGAGTCTGCAAGTTCACTGAGTTAAGATCATAGTGGCATAGCTTTATTTTCCCTGTCCACATAAGACTCTGAGAAAAGCATTTTCAAATGCATTTCCATTGTAGAGCGTTTTGTGTAAAAAAAAAAAAAAAAAAAAGTTTTCAAATTTATCTACATTATTGTACACATGACTGAATGTGATGCACTTTCAGGAGCCTGCAATCAACAACCTAAACTGAGCTTACTTGACATCTACTTTGCAAGACTGGGAAGGGAAAACAGATGGGGGAAAAAACAAGATAGGAAGCAGGAACCCGCTGCTGCTGACTGAGCAGCTGGTTAGTTTAAGGAAGTGCTGTCATCAGCTCGTGACTCATGACATTTCCTTAGGACTACAGCTCTAGTGTGGGAGTGGTGAGCCTGTATGTTTATGCATTATGGAAAGGGGAGAATAGCAACAGATTCATTTTATTCAGTTGTCAGATCTTAGTTGTGTTTAATTGTCACATTTAATTGTACCTCGGAAAATGAAAAAGGTTTCAGGCACTCAACACCAGAGTGCCTGAAACCTTTTCATTTTTGTGCTGATTGGAAATTTCTAACCTTCTCAAAGTGATACTTTTCATCACATAAATCAAATAAGTTTAATTTGTGCACAAACACAGGCCTGTAGGTGGAGCAGATTATATTAGATTGTCCAGTTTTTCCGACCAGTCCCTTCTCATTAACACTTAACCACACAGTTTCAACCACACTGTTACAGTCACAGCAGAATCGTGTACTCCGTTTTAAAGGAGAGGGTGTGAATAAAATAAACTATGGGATGTAAAAAGGTACAGGTTGTCCTGCTGGAAGAGGTGTAAAAAAGTTAACTGGAAATTCAGGGAAATACTAGTCTAACACAGTCTTGACATTTGCACAGTTTTGACAGTATTAAAACAGACTGAATGCAGCAACAAGTTGGGGCTGCAATTGGCATGAACTGTGTTAATTAATATTTGAAGTATGCGTGTACAACTGCAAAGCAATGCAGCTGTCAATAGCAGCCCTTTTAGAAAATAAAATTAAAGAAATAAAATAAAATAACTTATCATGCAATATCACAGTAGATATTGTTACAGTCCACTACAGTATTGAGACATTTTTTTATTGCCATATTTCCATATTTGACATATTGTTACATCCCCACTCAGGATAACTGAAAACACACATATTTTCATGGGTGTGTGCAGGCTGTAAGTGCAAGTTATATAAAATAAACTCAAACTTTCAGTGGGAATAAAGTTAAATAAATCCTTAAAAGCACCCAATTGAGGTGTTAAGGACTAAATTAAATCCTTTCTGTCAACATCTATTGTGCAGTGTCATTCAACTGATCAAGATTCACAACCAAAGACTGATTCTACAAACTTCACTTCCAAAACATTGTGCAACAGCAGGGCTTCACTTCCTCTCCCTGCCAGTGGGCACTGTTACATAATAACTCACTACACATATTATATTCCAGCTCTCCTCAGATCCTGCCAATTTAAAACAGCAAGAGTCAGCAACTTCCAGGTTAATAACTTAAGTTGTCATAAAATGTAAGCTTGATGGCCAACATTCTTCTCATAGTGTCAATCCTCTGAAATCATCTGATGTTGAAACTTCCCCATTGGGTAAAACATGTAGATTTACTTAATGAGCATTAACAAGAGTTTTACATGCAATATTCCTTCATGTGTATCATTTTCATGTTTTAACATACCTTTTAGAGGGCAGTGAGGCAATCAGGGTGAAGAACGGTTATTTTGCCTGAATAATAAATGTGTTTTACTGATTTGCAGGATACAGAAGTGTATAAGAGCTCAGTAAAGGAGGACATGATGCGATGGCAGAACAGCTTGCGGGCTCATGGCTCAGCAGACTGGGTCATCATCGTTGTGGAGACAAACGATAACAAGAAGAAGAACAAAACCAACATCCTGCCTCGGTCATCCATCGTGGACAAGATCCGTAGCGATTTTTGCAACAAGCAGAATGACAGGTGAGGGCAATCCTTCCTGAGAAGCAAGTCAATTTATGTGATATTGGCAGAAGATGATGACAATTTGTAATTTTTTCTTACGTTTATAATCTTGGAATTTGTTAAAAAACAAGCAAACAAATGGTCTCTGGTTTGAGGTTCTCAAATGTAAGCACTTCTTGCTTTTCCTTGTTGTATAAATTGAATTAAATAGAGCTGAATTAGATAGAGTGGATTTTGAATTTTGGATCAGACAAAACAAGCTGTTTTAGTAATAAAATAGTTACTTGAAAAATATTTGCAATATTAAATAATTATAATGAAAATAATCTTTTATTGTGATTGTTTTCATACCATAGCATGCAACATAATCAATACCTGCTGAATATAAGAAACAATATTGATTCAACCTTCCCTGATTATATAAAATTTATTGCTGTTGGATGCAGGTGTGTGGTGCTGTCGGACCCACTGAAGGACTCGTCTCGGTCTCAGGAATCCTGGAATTCCTTGCTGCTCAAGCTGCGAACCCTCCTCCTCATGTCCTTCACCAAGAACCTGGGCCGCTTTGAAGACGACATGCGGACGCTCCGAGAGAAACGCACCCAGCCTGGCTGGAGCTTCTGTGAATACTTTATGGTCCAGGTACTTAGGAAAATGGCATGTGGACTTTGGTTAAATGAGTGGATTGCCTGCAAAGAACGAGAAGTTATGGTTCTGTCATGAATGAAAGGGATTTAAAACTTACATGTCCCATGGATTTTAGATTTTAGATTTTTTTCTGTACCTTTAAATACGAGTAATTATGTAAGAATTCATCATTTTGTTGCAGTGGGACTCAGATGTGTGTTTATGTGTGTGTGTGTATGATTGTGCAGGAGGAGCTGGCATTTGTTTTTGAGATGCTGCAGCAGTTTGAAGATGCCTTGGTCCAGTATGATGAACTCGATGCTCTTTTTACCCAGTATGTCCTTAACTTTGGAGCTGGAGGTAAGTAACCACCATTCAAGTTTGTTTCAGTATGGCAGTCCTCACAAAGAACATGCACATTTTCTGTTTTCAGGATCAACATACCATTCTACTTTCGGTTTTGGTCTGACTAGTCTCTTTCTGTCCACAGATACAGCTAACTGGCTGGGCTCTTTCTGCGCCCCAGTGCGTAGTTGGAGTGGCTTGCTGCTTCGGCGGCCCATTGACATGGAGAAGAGGGATGGGATCCAGCGTGGGGAGGCCAGTCTGTTAGATCTGAGGAGCTACCTGTTCTCCCGCCAGTGCACCTTACTCATCTTCCTCCAGAGGCCCTGGGAGGTCACCCAGAGAGCCCTGGAGCTGCTGCACAACTGTGTCCAGGAGCTACGCCTGCTGGAGGTACACAGACTCTTATAGTGTCATTTTTTTCTTGTACTTTTCCTGCGTAGCCAGATATAGAAAAGCAAAGTGAAAGTACACTATTTTTGGTTTGAAATATGGTTTGAACTGATCTGTCTCTCATTATAATACTCTATGCTGGTCTTGATCAGGTGTCAGTGCTGGAGGGGGCATTGGACTGCTGGGTGTTTCTCAGCTGCTTGGAGGTTCTGCACAGGATCGAAGGCTGCTGTGATCAGGCCCAGTTAGCTGCAAACTGCTCCCACACTGTCGGCCTGTGGGCTTACGCCACTGACAAGGTAACAAAAAAAATACTGAATCATGTAGCTCTGCCTTTGATCATTGGTGTAGTAGTGCTTAACAGATGACTGACACTAAGACAGAACAAGTGAACACTGTAATAATGTTAAATAGAAACTATGATAAAAAAGAAAGTAAAAGCAAAGAATAAAACTGTTGACAATTACAGACAGTCTTCTTGTGGATGGCCACATTTGCTTATGTAGGTTATATAGAGGCATGAATTGAGACAGTTTTATAACCAGTTAACAACTCCTTATAGCTTTAAATAGTAAGCAGTCACTATAAAATAGAAAATATTTTTCTCAGAATAATAAGTGTTTGTATTCATTTTCCTGTCTGCCCTCTCCAGCTGAAGTCTCTAGGGGAACTCTGTGGCCTGGTGTCGGAGAAGGGACCCACATCTGAGGACCTGAACAGGACTGTGGATCTGCTGGCTGGACTCGGGGATGAGAGGCCTGAGACAGGTGAGTTTCAGCTGGGACCCTACGCTGCTCCATTTTAAGACTCCATGTGCCAGAGTGCAAATCAAACCTTAAAACTATCGTTTGTTCCAGCCTCCATCATGCTGCTGAACTCTAATGCGTAATCTTATTGCAATAGTAATAAATACACAAGCATTTTAGCGCTTAGCACTTTTGGCGTTTTAATTTGTTTTATGTCATAGTGATGTCAATGTGAAATACATAGTCAGATGTCTCTGTTGCTTCACATAAAATAAGATAAAAACATCACAGAAACAAAAACATTTGACACAAAGCTAGACAGTTGCTTCACATAAAACATCCTAAAAACATGACAGACTCAAGCACTGTGCCCGAGACAAATTTCCCCTTGGGGACAATTAAGTTTACCATAACTCTAACTCTAACTGACCCTCATTGGCAGCAGTTCAGCTGTTTCAGCTCTGTCTGGATGTCTGATTGGCTGTTCATCCTGATTGATCTTTGATTTCACCCCTTTAGTTCTTACATTGTTTTTCTTTTTTCCTCCATAAACAAACGGCCATTGGCTGTAAAGAAAATTCCAACTCTTTATCAGACATACACAGTATTTTGTCAATTTATGTTCAAATTCTCCAAACAATTTTTATTATGATTAAAAGTATGATTATTGTCCTCTAGTCAGTCTGTGTTGTGTTTCTCTGCAATGTCTTTGAATTACAAATAGATACAAACTGTATGTGCACATCAGCCCTTATCAGGGGTCTGCAGTGTGTTCAAGTGCAGCTTTGAACAGCAGATATGAAGCAATGCCCCTGATGTTCTGTGTTGGCACAAGTTCTTTAAAAACAGCTTGGAGTGTCAGGGCCTTCAGGGTTGGAATTTCCTTTTCACTGGAAGAGGAATGAGCTTGTTTGGCCAAACATGTTGATTAATGTGTAATGAAGAAGCTTGACTGGTATTTGAAAGATATGAAATGTCTGTCTGTGCCTTGTTTTAATTTCCTCTGTCTTCCTCCACAGTCAACAGTTTGCAGAGCCCCTACAAAAAGCTGAAAGAAGCCTTGTCATCTGTGGAAGCTTTTGAAAGACACTATCTTGTAAGTCAGTTTCTTGCCACCGCTTGGTGTTTCATTTCAGTAGTTGGCATAACAGGAGGATAACACATTTTCTAAATTCCAATCATGATTTTTTTAAATCAAATTTTTTCTGATGTAATCTCCTGAAAACCTCTGTGAAAACGGTTCAGTTGATTATCTCTCTGCTCTCCTCTTCCCTTCCCTCGCACCTTTTTCCTCCTTCACCACCACCACCTTGTTGGCTACTTCTTGCATCAGGAACTCTCTCATGCTGCTATGGAGATGTACAGGGCCATCGGCCGGCTGAGGTCTGCCCGACTGGTGGGAAAAAGCCTTGCTGAGTTTTACATGTAAGGAATCCTGCAGTTCTTAAAGGCCATGCACATCCACACAGTTGTTTCCATTTACTCTGACTGATTAGACCTCTTTTGTAGAACTGTCAGTCAGTCAGTTCTTGTAAACTCCCACACACTCCTGAGGTCGAATTAGGCAGAATAAATGAAAACACTAATGTGATACAATGGCCGTGATGGGGTTTGGAAATCAATGTGAAGCTGCAAAACTGCAGTTGAAACATTTCTTAGATGTCTAAGTCAACATGCAGTGACAAGTTTGTTTTCACTGTGTTTAATGGATGTGGTTTTAACCCAAACATGTCTGGCGTCTTATGGTAAAGAAGACAAAACAAAATGGGCCTCTGCTATTGGCTGATCTTTGATGTTGTATGATGTCATTCTTTTTTAAAATACAGATCATAGCATCACCTGATGCCAACCACCAGCCAGTAGCAGATGGATAATGCATTATTTTTCATTCGCAGCAGATGAGAGTCTGTAAAGGTAGAAGTGGGATTTGTTGCTGTCGAATTTGTACTAGAATTTTAATGTAGTTTTTTCAAGGTTTGAAAAGTGCTGGAAACGGCTTGAAATTATAATTGCATTACTTTTATAATAAATTCTTACCTGACTGAATGGTTTACTTTTTAGATACATAATTTTGTTTGTTTATAGGACAAACATCTGATTTTAATGTGATCAAGAAGTGAAATAATCATTTTGAGTATATGTATATAAACATGAAAATGTACCGCAGTTGTAAGGTGCTGGAAAAGCTTGAAAAATGGCCTTTAAAATGTTTTGAAAAGTGCTTGGATTTGACTTTGAAAAGGGTGAGGGAACCCTGCAGTTGCTGTTTCTAAAAGCAACAGAAAGATAGTTGATTATTGAGTCTCATTCTAAAGACGTCGTAAGGCTAATGGAAGGTAAAGCATCCCGAACAGTTCAAAATAATGAGAAAATGAGAAAGTACAGGTGGACAGCAGAGCCTTTGTTTTTGTGCCACAACACACTTCTAGTGTCTTGTTCATGATTGAGAGAGATTATTTTTATATGGGTCTATGATTTTTTTTTTTTTTTGGATGGAAATCCTGCGTAGTCTGCCTTTAAATGTATTGTGATTTTCAAAATAGTACCATTCAATAATTATCAATATCTAGAATCTGTTGTCTGCCTTTACTGTGGACCAAAAAAGAGACTTTTAATTGATTAAATAAAGCACTGAAAATATTGGTAGACATGCAAACATTCTGTTGATAATCTCTGTTTCTGTAGACATGAAAAGCAAGGTGATGCGTTTGTGTGTGTTTTTTAGGAGGAAGGGGGACCCTGAGCGGGCAGAAAGCTTCTTACAAGAAGCTCTGAAGTCATACGTGTCAGAGGGATGGAGCCTCCCCGTCACTCACACCAGGAAGCAGATCGCAGAGTGTCAGAAACTGCTGGGCAGAACTGAAGAGTATCCTTCAAATCACACATGCCATCTACAGCCAAATATGTCAACACTACTGTAGTGACAAGGAAAAAATTGTTCGAGGAAATAACCTCTAGTGTGAAAAAAGGGTCAATACAAGTAGATCTCTGTGGCACTGAAAGATTCAGGAGTAGGATAGCACACCTTATGTATATTTTTATGTGTATTTTATTATATTACTTAAGCAATAGAAATAATTACATCAATCTAAGGCGATTATTGAAATCATTAATTATTTGAAAACTTTAGGAGAGAAGAATCCAGAAAATATTCACATTTAAGACTCTGGAATCAGAATTTTTTTTAAAAATTTACTTAAACCAATTAATTGATCATCAGAATAGTTGCAGCTCTAGTTTCCTTTACAACCCCCCACAGCTACTTGCAGACCAGTGCCTTGTTGGCTGGTGATGTGAACCTGACCACGGAGGAGAGGAAGCACTTTTGTCAAGAAATTCTGACCTTTGCTGGAAAGTCTGGAGATCACTGTAAGTGTTAATGCTCCTTACTGGAACAAATTTAACGTATTAACACAAAAAGAGGGATGTGTTATCAGTAAAACTGGGCTTGGGCTACAGGATGTGTTTTTTTCAGATTTATCTCAGATTTCCCCCTCCTGGCAATCAGGTTGTGACTTTTATTTGTACGGATGTTTATCTGTTTGTCCCAGATTATCTGGTAATCTTCTACTGCTTACAGACTCATCAGGACCACACTGATAATTTGGGGGTTACATATGAATGATTTTGTCAGTATTTTGTGAGTACCACAGTAACCAAAGTTTAAGACAGACCCGCTGAGCAGCTGATGATGTTGCCCAACAATGCTAAACATCCTCATCATTAACGCCACAACTTATTTTCTTCCTCCACAGCTCAAAAAGTGACTCTCAGCATGGGTGTTTTTACTCAACTCACACGGCTACAGTTCCGTCCAGCCACAGCCTCGGTGCACTCTGGAGCCGTCCTGCAAGTGGAGCTCACTCTGCGATGTTTGATGCCTGTGTCAGTGCGCATACAGCAACTAGCTGCTAGCATTCACTTTGACCTGGAGCGTGGAGGGACTAATGGAAGGTCCAAGGGAGCTCAGAGACAAACAAACCCAGGGACAGTAGAGTTTCACCATAGTAGCTCTTCAGCGGGCCCCCCTTCTTCCGCTGCAGGCCCCTCTTTAGAACTAGACGAGATTCAGGACAGGAGTCCTTCGGACAATTCTCTCAACTCTACAGGGGTGGTGTGTAAAAACACTCATCTGGTCATGCGTCGTCATGACAGCAACTCACCGCCGGACACGCCCAACTGCATCAGCCCACCTGCTGTTGCCATGAAGGAAGGAGCACAGATGCTGAAAGTGCAGGATGTAACGTTAGAGCCTGGAAATAACAGCATCATATTCACAGCACCAGTAAGAGACAGTTTGCTGCTGCTTCAAATGCAAAAAAACAAACATGCACCATTAGAAACGGTTAACTAGTTAACTGATGTATTAAGAAGTAAATTGGAAATGCAGTTGTTTTTTAATGCATGTTTGTCACACTTCCTCCCTCTCAGCTTTTACTGATCTGCTTCATTAGACCACTTTTATTATTTTCAGTCTTTTACTAAGTCACTCTTGTTTTTTTCTGTTTGTGTCTGTAGAGTGGACAACCAGGTACCTACACGTTGCGTCAGCTCTATGCCACGGTGGGTCAGGTGCAGTTTGTACTTCCTCATATCTACCCATCGGTCCAGTATGAAGTCTATTCTCAGGAGCCTCAACTCACCGTGGAGCCTCTCTCAGGTCTGAATCTTTTATATGATGGGTGACAGGAATGCTTAAAGGTGCTATATGTCAGAATTTTGTTTTAAAAAAACCCAAGATTAAAATGAAAAATTTAATTATCAATAGAATGTGAAGAAATCACAGTTTTAGCATTATGTCTGAGATGTCTATATATTGTGTTGCAAGGATATCTAACTTAGTTAGCCTGCTAATTAGCTAGCTTCAGCCCGTCCTGTCTACTAATACCACTTTGTACCTTAAGAGGTGATACTTAGTCACTGTAGAATTCAGTCTGCCCTCAGTCCAACAACTCCACAGTGGTTTTCTTGTTTGGCTCCTGGTACCCCAGAGCTGACTCCACTGACCCCGATATGCTGCCCCCCATTTGTTTGGAGTAAGGATTCAACAGGTGGCCAGCTCTTTCATATAGCTATACAGTTAGACACATTTTTTTAAATTGCTCCCAAAATCACTTGCAGTGCTAACATTTGAACTTGCATTATTATTATTGAACAACCCAAAAATGCAGCTGGCAAACAAAAACACGACTAAGCAAACACTTGAGTTAATTTTGTGCTTCTACTGCTTCAGTTTGAGCTGCAATAAAAACAGACATTTTCTGTGTGGATTGTGCACTGATTTTGCACCAACATGATGATGCAAAGGTATTCAGCAGGGTGTTTTCTCAAACAGGTCACTTTAATATAGAATGTTAGAATTTAACATATATGTATGCCAACTAATTGTGAAAAGGAACACTGACAAAATCAAGAATAAATAAAAAATAAAACAAAACTGTCAGTCAGTGAGGGGCAGGTGGTAAAAGAGAAGCATAACGTCTGTGCATTTACACCTGCCAGGGAGCTCCTCTTGTTCTCATAAATGTTCCCCATTGTCTGTATCATATATTATGTAAAAAAAAAAAAAAAGTTTATGTATCAGTACTTATCAGTAAAGATGTACACAGACACTGATATATCCTCAATAGACCCATATCAGGCCAGCGATATCAGCTCCACTGCTCCATGCTGCCGTTCTACCTCCATATCATGTTTATGATTGTACATAAACCATATAGCAATGTGTGTGTGTGTGTGTGTGTGTGTGTGTGTGTGTGTGTGTGTTTTGCTCATTGTAGTTGTGTTTGTGTTTCCAGAACCACTGTTGGCCGGTCTGCCTCAGATGGTGAAGTTCACTCTGTTGACGGGTCACTACACTGTGAAGAAAGGAGACGCTTTGCAGCTCAGTAACACAGACACCATGCCCATCCTGCCCTCCACCAGCTGCACCGCCCGCATCAGCAACCCTGCTGCTGGTCAGGATTTTGTATTTTCTTCAAAACTTAGAAGTAGACTTAATAATTTATAGTTTGGGGTTGAACTTTTCCTGTCATCTCTGTTATTCATTCCCTGTCTAAAATCTTTGTTTTGCACATGTAAAAACCATGTTTGAAAACTGGCTACACATCTAAATGGCCAAGAAATCTGGTTTCTCCAGCACAGAGCTACCTCTGTTAACTGCTTTTCTCTGAAAGGGATAGTTTGCATTATTTGAAGTGGGGTTGTATGAGATACCTATCCATAGTCGGTGTATTACCTGCAGTAGATGCAGAGAAGCATAGAGGAATACCATCATGGAAGGCAAGCAGTGAATTACTGTGGGCATGGTGAACAGGAAAATGTGCTTTGGCCACTTAAAAAAGGCCCATCTAAAAAGATCAATATCAGTTTAAGTGAATGCTATATTTAGGAATTTTTTACCACTTCACCTTGCCACCAGACAGCCTTTTAGGACAGGAAACTGTTATATAGGCCAAATAACACTCTTTCGCACTCAACTGCACAGCTGTTGAAATCGGTCGTTTTAACTTGCAGAACATGGTTACTGGTCTACCACTGCACTAATTTTTAGTTCATGTGTGTTCTCGTGTGACTAGGGTGTTTTAAAAGGTTAGCTTGCATGCACTGAAATACAAACTAACAGATCGAGGCAGCGGTAAATCAGCAATTCTGGTGTTCTGTGAAGTAAAATGACTGATTTCACTATTGGAGTCTGGCTGAGTGAGAGAGAACAATGTTTGGCTTATATAATACCAGTTTCCAGTTGCAAAAGGCTGTCAGACAGCAAGGTAAAGCGGTGAAAATTGCCATGTTTGTATGTATAATGTTTAATATAATGACATTACTGCAGAAAACTGACTACAACCAGGTATTTGCGTGCCTGTAAACACACTGACTGACTGATGGATATACAGCTTTAAAGTTCTGTGGCTTCCATCCCCCTCCTGTTTTTCAGAGTTGGTGGGTGAAAGCGTCCTGTCCATCCAGTCATCTGAGAAGGTGACGAGCATCAGCCTGCCCCCCACCCCTCCTTACCACACTCTGGAGTTCCAGCTGGAAGTCCTGTGTGTCATCCCGTCCGGGACCGACCGGCCCGCCAATGAGAGGCTGACCAACGGGGAGGTCCGCCACCGACCACGCAGCTACAGTCATCCTGACACACCCATGACCGCCATCGACCAGCGGGTGGGTTCTTCAAATAAACTCACTTTTAGAGATGATTTTAAACTTATGTGATGGAGGCATGTCACATCTCTGCTGGTCCAGCTGAATTTAACTTTGGATACTCTGTAGCACTGCACTGATTTGTTGATTAATTGAGTGGTCTATCAGTCATCATTATTGCCAACATCAATTAGTTCTTTAAGTTGTTTTTCAAGCAAAAATTATGAGGTTTTCAAATGTAGGGATATCCTTCTCTTCTTGGTCTTACTTTATAGTAAACTGAATATTTTTGGGGCAAAACAAGTAAAAATTAAGTCACTTGTATGGTTTTTCAGAAGCAGAACCAACTCGATAGCAGTGTTCAGCGTTAACTGTTTTTGTTTTTTCCCCCCTCTCTGCCCAGTCAGGAAACTGGGTCAGGAATCTACTCACCTGAAGTCAGATTTTACTTGCCCCTGTATAAATTGTTTTATTTATTAGTGGTTATTGCATAACAAAAACTGAATTTTTATGTTTAATTTAGCCCTGCAACATCTATAAAATGTCAGACAAAAGTGATATGATGAAAAAACAGAAAAAAGCAGGAAATCTCCATATTTGAGAAACTGAAAACAACATTTTCTGTCATTTTTGCTTGAAAAAATAATTCTGATCACTAATCAATTTTTAAAAGAGTTTAATACTTACTAGCCCGACAACATTTTAGTCTTCCTGGGCAAGTGTGCAGCCCCAATTGTTGAGTGCTAGAGAAATATTCATTCCTTGTGAGAGGGCTAGTTTGCTGTTTTGTCACAAAATTTGAGATTTGACAGTTAAGTCTTGCTGGTGTCTGTCCTCAGATGTCAATCGACTGTCCATGGTCGATCTACTCTACACTGCTTGCCCTCACCTTCTACATCCCCTTCAAGACCAAACACTCACTGCTTTCTGCTGGTAACAGGTGAGCCTTCATTGTCACAGCCTATATGTGTCACAAGTAGAAAAAAAAATCACATTCACATTACACTGGATTTCTTATTGTTGAACCAGCAACGTTTATCCATGTGAATCCATGACAAAATCTTTCTCATAAAATTCTCAGAATGTAAGAACCTGTAGTTTACTAATTTAAAATCAACACTTCCCCAAGCTGCTTATACTCATTCCTGACCTGTGACCTTTGACCTGACCCCACAGGAAGTACATCCAGGTGTGTGTGCAGAATGTGTCAGATGTGAACTTCATGCTGGCAGAAGTGAAGCTGACAGAGAAGCAGCATGTATCACTGGAGCTGCAGTCCCTTAACACTAAAACACAACAGGTGAGCAGAACAAATGTCTGTGACTATAGGATGGATCAGCAGAGAACTTCTACTATTTGAAAAACTGTTTTACTGTTTGGAGAAATATGAACACTATAATATTTGTGGGTTATTATGGGGAAATAATAGAAATGAGAAAAATAGGTTCTACAGCCATGTTCACACTAATGAGGATACATATAGTTTGAAGAGGAAAATATATTTTTTTTCTCCTTAGTTTCATCCTGAGCCTGAAGATCTCTAATTAAGCAGTTGATCTACAGTATGTTGAAAGCCTTATTCCAGGATCACCAACTCTGGCTCTCTTCATAACATTTCCTTAAGGAAAAACAGCAATTTTACCTCACAGAATGCAGAAATTGCTGGTCTGTTGCTGCCTTAATTTGTTAGTTTGTCTGTGCTATTGTGTGACTCTCTTCGCCCTGTTTCCTGTCTGCTCTTCAGCTGTCCTATCCAATAAAGGCATAAAAAGCCCCAAAACATAACTTTAAAAAAAAGAGCCCCGTTTGTCACATAACTGATATACATCGATTGAAACTACATCAACTGTGAATTCATCTTAATGTCCAGTATGCTTTTATTTGTGTGTGTGTGTTTGTTTAGCTTTTGTGCAGCAAGCACAGTGTGTTCTGCTTGTGGGAGGTGAGGTGGAAGGACGACCTGCCCTCCTGTCTCCAGTGTGTTTTCTCCGCCGACTTCTCTCCACTCAACCAAGACGTCTCTGCCTTCAAACCCTTCCACTACCAATTCCAGCTTGAGAGAGTCACTGTAAGTTCACTTCAGCCTTTATTCTAATTAACAAGTGAAGCTTTAATTGGGTTGTCAGTAACTCAAATATCAAATAGGCAAATTACACATGTCGTTAGCAAGGGACAACTCTGAAAAATGGTTAATTCCACATATGGTGCAAGAAGGTTAATGTTGTATGAAAACATGCATATTCAGTGCTGCGTTGTGGGTTCTAGATTATCCAGGCACTCCTGCCACATTAAAGGATGGTTCCTACCATACATAACTTTTGTTTGATGTTGGCAGACGTTGTACAGTGTGCGGGCTGAGATCTTGCCTCCTGCTGGTGAGCAGCACTGTCGCTCTGGTCTGCTCTGCGGGCTGGAGGTGTGTATAACACGACTGACTGAACCTGCAGAGGGAGAGATAGCAGAGGACAGCAAGACTGACACTGATGGGCTCAAAACCACCAAACTCATGTATGAAGGTATGTCTGGAGAACGTCTTATCTTTTTTTTTTTTGTTTGTTTTCTGAAAGGATAAACAAGAAGCAGAAGGAATGAGGATAATAAAAAAGTGAATTTTCAATTGATTCATTTTTTTGTCCAGTAACATGAATATTTTGTGTCATTTTTGCAAAACAGGACACTAAACAGAAGTGCAAGAGGGGCACAAGATTACACATTGACACTGACAAAACATGATGAGTCCTACACTAAGCCAGTAATCCTGAAAACAAAAACCCTCTGCTCTGAAAATACACACCCGGAAGTTGTACTTCAGTGACTGCCTGTCTCACTGCTTGCCAGATTCCATTAACATATTGTTCAATGTAACTGTTATAAACTCCTCCTTCATAGAGATTATTTACAATTTGTTACGACTCATAAACAGACACTAATTTGAACTCGGAATAAACATGAGACGGGCAAACAAGAATACTTATTCTGGTCTGGAATGGAAATTCAAATCAGAGGAGACGATGCTGGCTGTAGCATTAAAGGGTGAGAAGCTGGTATTCAACTAAGCACGTTTTCTTAATCTCCTGAGGACATGTAATGGTCATTTCCTTATTCAGTACAGTAAATATGTTACATATTTCTTCCTTATTTTTCTCCTTCCATTTATGATACAAACAAAATGATAATATAATTAAGTAAAAAGATAATGGAAAGAATCATTATTTCCAATTTATAAGATTAAGGGAAAATGTTCCAGGAATGTCAGACAACATACTTAACTAATATGAGTCAAAAAGAAAATGAAATTAGAGCTAAATTGGTTTGTTGATAAATGGATTAGTCAATTGACATAAAATTAATTAGCAAATTTTCAAATAGAAATGCCGAACATTTCTGGGCTCCAGCATCTCTCATGTGTTTGTTTGTAGCGTTTTGTCTCGTGATAAACCCTTTGTTCTCTTTTCAGTCATTATGTCTGATATCTAATTGACTAAGTAATCATTCAGCTTGATGAAAGAAATAATTGAAAGGTTCATCATTAAAGAAAATGATGAGTTGCAGTTTGTAGGCACGGCTAGGGCTCATCACCATTTTTTATCAATTTGACACCCAAATATTTCTAGGATTAGATTGATGACTATGTAGATCAAGTTGTTTTCATATTAGTATGCATATGTTCTTATGTAGAGTCATTACTGTCAGCTGTACAACTGAAAAAACATCAAGCTCTGTGACTTCAGCTCGTGTGTGTGTGTGTGTGTGTCCACAGTGGCTGACAGCAGCAGTAACTGGGCGGTGTGTGGGAAGAGTTCGGGGATGGTGTCGATGCCTATGGCGGCCAGTGCCACCCACAAGGTCCAGATCGAGGTGATGCCTCTGTTTGCAGGACATCTGCCCTTCCCCAAGATCAAAGTGCTGAAGTACCTTCCTCACACTGCAGCTGTGGCCATCCAACCAGACCCTGGTAAGACCCCCCACAGATCTTTGTAAAATGTTTATTTCATCGTGAAAGAAAGGATGCTTTAACTTCCTGGGAAACAGTAGATGCATTCTTTTTGAATTTGCTGTTATCCCACGTTATGTAGTAGAAGAAGCAGGGATGACCACTTAAATTTCATTCAGGCAGCAGGTACAATATTATTCTCTACTGATGACCCGGCAGTAGCAGGTAGTGTGGCAGAAGCTGTAATAAACTGCAATAAGCAAACAATAAACTGCTGTTTATTGAGGAGAAGCTGTACTAAGATGTCCTAAAAGTAGGGATGTAATGATACCAAAAACACAAGGTACAATAATACTATGATGAAAAGTCCATGACACAATATTTATTGCAATATTAAAAAAACAAAACAAAAAAAGATGACTCAGAAAAATGTCATTAAATAATAAATCTAATGTGTACAGAATTTTTGTTTGTATAAAATTTGCTTTTCCTTTTAACTTATCCTGCTCCTCTGCCCCCTGACTTTGTCTGTCAAAGCACTTTGTAAACTCAGTTTTTAAAGATGCTATATAAATAAAGTTAATATTATTGTTATAAAGTGTTTCTGCTTTCCATTCATACCAATAAAATGCAATAATAAAAGTAGCCAGCCATGACTTAATAATATGCAAATGAATTGTCTTTGACACTGGTCATAAAGCAGCATGTTTTAAAGAAGATGGTTCAGCAAATCCATCTTACAGCCCGACCGATATATTGGTTGACTCAAATGATTGGCCAATACAGGCCTAATATGCACCGACATGAAAACTTTACTTCTAGAACATAATGATATATTGGTATTTGTTGATTTTTTTCCCATCTAAAACTGGTACCAGCAGACATACTTGAGTTTGTTTTTTAACAGAATTTTAATCTTTTAATTTTCATTAGTTTTGTTTTTCCAATTTTAGTTTTGTTTTGTCTGATTACTTATGTTCTTTGTTGTGTTGGACTGTTCATCAATGCATGATGAGTAAAATGAAATTAAAACAGAAATAAATTATAGTCCAATCTAAAACCTTCAGACCCAAGACATGAAAACAATAACAACAAAAAAACAATTAAAAAAAAGCAAGAATTTGTCATCATTATACCAATGGACTTCTGCAAATTTGTTTTGTTCTTTCTCATCCTGTGGACACGCAGTAATTTGTTTGTTTTTTGCCATCCTCAGACAGCTGCGTGGAGAATGACAGTTTGTCCCTGCTGGACAAGACGCTGGACGACCAAGCAGACACGGCGAGCATCCGCAGCCGGGGCAGCGTGCACTCTGTGGGCAGCGGCGACCAGCAGCAGAAGGGCGTGGCCATGCCGCGTCTGGAGCCCTTCAGCCCCGGACAGGTATTCAACCACAGCCACACGCGGCAGGTCCTGGTGCTGCCCGCCACCGACGACCACATCATGGAGGTCAACGCCACATGACCCTGGTGGCAAGACCACCCGCCCCCTTCTTATCAAACTGAACCCGGGCCCTGGACGGACTCTGCTGAGCTTTTGCTCCGGGGCAAACCGGGTCCATGTGTCCATGTCGAAGACCGCTGCAGGTTGCCGGTATGGACTCACCCCTAAGCATGAAACGTTCACATCACTGGAGACATTACGGACTAGACACAGTGACGAGCCAATGACATCTGCTGATAAAATTTAAATAAAGATTTTTCTTTGCCATACTTTGTACATAGCTCATTGGATGGATTTATAGTTATAAATATATAAATATATATATGGACTGATCAATCAGATCAGTGCCTGTCGTGCTCCTTCGAACTGAAGAATAACAGTCCTGATTGTCCCATGATGCACCAAAGCCCTAGATGTGTGTATGCCTCGATCAGCTACTCAAGTACTGTAACTTTGACTGAGTGTGTCCAGCTGTACGTGCTGTTCCTGTGCCTCTCAGGTAGTCATCACTTTTACATTTGAGACTTTTGCTTTGATGATTACACTCAAGTTGCCAAAGTAAGCTGCTGTTTTTTTCAAAAAATATTACAGAAGTGCCGATACAAAAAATAGTCCCTCTTTAGTGTATGTTTAAGTAGAACAATTAATTCTGGGATCAGACTAGTTAATGTCAGCCTGATAATTGTGAGAGCCAACAGATAGGAGGCCCCAGGAATAAAATGAGTGTTGTGTAGTCGGTCATCATGGAAGACAACGTCTGGGATGCCTCATGAAGATCTGTTGTTTTTGACTTTTCTCGGATAACTTCTACGATGTGTTCACTAGTGCTGAGGAGGAGCTCAAAGTTCTCCTCCTGCAAAGTTTAACTAACTAACTACTTGGTGCTGTAACATCGAGGTTTGGCATTGACATTGAGTCACTGGCAACTTGCTGCGTTCAAGTTGTGTAACGTGGCAAGTAGAGCTGTACCGAATGATTTGAAGCTTAATTTGTTGCCATGAGTTTTGAACAGCAAAATTTGTATTTGGCTATTCATACATATATATGTTGTTGCTCAGGCCAGTGTGTTTTGCCTGTCAAACTCATGCTGAAGTTGCTGCGTGCCCACCTGTCTCTCCCTATTTAAGAGTCAGACACCAGATGATTGCGGGGAATGTATGTTTTTAATAACTTATTTTGAACTCTGCTTTGTAGGGGTGTCACAATTTCAATATTAAATTGAAAAACGATCTAAATGAGCTTTCAGTTTCAACAATAGATATCATAGGTGGAATCTATGATCCTGGCTGTATTTTCTTCTGTCCACCCCAGCCTACCTGCATCGTGTGTCTGAAGAAAAAAACAACATTTCAATGACGACACAGCGTAGCTTATCTTTTTAAAAATAAAACTAATAATAATATAATATAAAACTGGTGATCTTTACAAACCAAGACTTGATAGTCTAACAACGCCATAGCCAAATGCTAAAATAAATAAATAAATCTTTGATTGAATCAAATCTTGACCTTAAAATTTAATTGAAATTGTGGATTTAGAGAATTATGACACCCCTACTGCTTTGTCACTCGAACTGCCCAACTTTTTAATTGCACTGATAGAATGTGGAAATCATTGGTGGACCCCTCTCTCACTCCCACCAATGAACGAGTGAATGTCATGCTTTGAAGCCCAAAATATGGTGTTCTGGACATCCCCAACATTAAGCTACGGAGCAAGAAACACCAAGAGTCTTTGACTGTGTAATCAGTAATCATCTGATGCAGCGACCATGCAGAAAGGAATAATTTTGTGCTGTCTGATCCCTTCATATCCCCTTTTTCCAGATGAGTAAGCAGCTGTCATTTATGGTTGCCATCTTTGTTACATAAATGGAAATGCACCTCAACAAAAACAGGTTAAAATTCAAGTTTTTGTCACACTAGAGGGAATATTTTTGGTATCCATGCAGTAGAAAAGGTAGGCAGGCTGTCATTAGTGTCAGTCTATGGAAATGTTTCTCAATCTTCTGTCCCAAAATGACCACAAGCCCACAATTTAGACAGTTGTAAGGCCACAGAATTAACACTATTCAGAGGCTGAGTGGCAGGTAAAATTTGAACAACCACCAACCAGTGAACAAAAACATTAATTTTGTATCCAAGTAGTCATATGAAAAGATTTCCAAATAGATAAAATGCAAATTCTGACACAATCTTGAACTAACACTGCAATATTTTAACTAATGTTGGTGCCTGTTAGATTAATGAAACACAAGATCCAAAGTTTATTTGTCTTGTTCACTGACGAATCGAGCCTCAGTCAATAATTACTGCACTTTTGGCTGCTTTTTTCTTAACAAAAAGGATAATAATAATATAATTTATTTTTTATGATAAATTCTCAAAACATTCACAAACTATTTCATGTAGTGAGGTTTTTATTCAGATAAATTAAACCATCTATAACATGTTGCTCTCCCTCCACAACGGAGTTTAGGTTAAAATATATTTGAGGGTAACACGGTGAAAATGTACACTACTATATACTCTGTTCTAAATATCAGTTTTATTACAGTCTTGCTGCACCTGCAGGATAGAAACATCTGTGGTGATTATGGGTGTCTCTTCAAACAATGCTGTAAGATTTATATAACTAAAGTACTTTATTTCTATTTATTTTTAACAAAAACAGTGACTTATATTCTCTGATTCGAATGCAAACATCAGCACAGAACTCTCAAATATAAAAGCACTGATGACACAAGAGAGGCTCGGACTGAGTCTAGCGGTGTGTGTCGTGTGTATCTGTTCAGCTGTAGTTCTGTGTATGTGCGAGGGTCTACGTGTATGTGTCTGTATGAGTGTGTGTGTGATCAGGTGAGACTTTTAAACAAGGATCAGCCAGTGCACATTATTGTCTATCTATTGTCTTACCTACCAGTGGATTGTTCATATACAGTGTGTGTATATTTATTGTGTGTGTGTGGGGTGTGTGTGCGTCGCCAAATCCGTGTCCGAGCTATGCACACATACCGATAGGTGTTGAATAGATGAATGAAGTAAGTCGTGACTGCATTTATTCATTCATTTATTTGAAAGAATGAATGTCAGCTACTTCTTGCCCCCTCCCCCCCTCCTCTCCTCCCCTCGGCGCACACACACAGTGTAACTACAGCCTCCTGCTCCTCTTTGACCACTGTACATACTGATCTGTAAATAATGATTCAAATCAAAATCATCTTTGATTGCCAACTATATTAAAAAATCATTGGAACTGACTCGATGTGTGGTTTTTATAAAAAGCATGTTGGCTAAAGCAAGTTCCCAACCTTTTTCCTGAACAAACACTTGTCTGTCTTTGAGTAGACTGATGATCCCTGAATAAGTGATACATTTTATTTCTATTTCATATTATATTTATTGCATAACCGCTGATTAACTGTATACTTAACCCAAATATTGAACACAATAGCTGCAGGAATTTTGTGTAAAACAAGTGATTGAATAAATTTGGAGCAGATTATTTCCTGTGAATATTGCATCTGAGGTGAGATTTCCTGGTCATTTTTAGAAACTTTTTTAAAACTTTATACATTAAATAATACATCTAAACATTAAAAATAACAATTGAACTTAGTTTTATTCGCATAAAGTAATGACATGCCAAGATATAGGCTTACTGTATATATTTTTTAAAAGTTTTCTAACACCCCCTAAAATCAAGAAATCCTTACAACCCCTTGTAAAAGTTTGGTGACCCCTAATGAGGGCCCAGGCTCCCAGGTTGGGAACCAATGAGCTATAAAGTCAAGACAAGAAGTGAGGGATTGATATGGGAATGATGTAATAATGTTTGAGCACAACTAAGAAGATCAGTTACATCTGGAAGTTCAGTGAAAAAATAGTCACTTGAGTCCTGGCTCTATTTTTTTTTTTTACTTTAACAGAAAAGTGGCAATTTTAGCACTAAAAATTGAGTTTAAAGAATCAACAACATTTTGGGGGCTGAGGAGAACCTTTTTGCTTTTTTGTGAAATAATGAATATTTTACTGCCTTGGGCATTTGAAACACCACTCTGAAACTCTAAGGTTGAGCTATTGACTATGACACTGCATCACAAATCAGAAATGTCCCTGAAGTGGACTGCAGACGGTATAATAAACTCACTGCTGGAACAGAAGAATTGCTGGAAGACTGTTCAGAAACACACTGCAGACAACACAGCATTGTATTGGAATATTGGTGAATAAATAGAAACTTCAGCACCAGTCTGATGTGCTGCCCTCTTTTACAACTTTTAGATTTTTTTTTTTTGTAGTCCTTTTCTGGACACCAGGTAGACGAGCTGTGGCTCATTATCAATCTGCGGTGATAGTGTCATTTTTAATAATTACCACGAGGGGGAGCCAAAGTCTTTTCTTATTTCTTTTTTTCTGTTCCACTGGAAGTGGTTTTCATTTCTAGATTCTCTGTATGTGAGGGGGTTAGAAGTGGGTGTGTTTAGATGGGAACTTCAGACCCGTGACACATTTCTCAGGAGTAATTACTTTAACCCAACCCAACCTTAACCAAGCATTTTTGTTTTTGTTTTGTTTTTTTTTTATATTTTTTTTTTGGCATTTTATGTCTTTAATGACAAGACAGCTGAAGATGTGACAGGAAATGGGGAGAGAGAGTGGAAGGATGACATGCAGCAAAGAGTCAAACCATGGCCGCTGCAGAGGAGTCACAGCCTCCGTACTTGGGGTACACACACTTTACCAACTGAGCTATCCAAGCACCCCTTAACCAAGTGTTTTTATCCCCAAACCAAACTTCTCTGGATTGCTGTTGCATTATAAAACGCAACACGTACAAATCTGGTGAGACTTGACTGTTTGAGGGGGTTGAGTGTTGAAACAAAGGGTGACTTAAAAGTTTGAAACAAATATGTATAGAAATAAAACAGACTTCAGGCAACCTCTGGCAGTGCATGTTGTTACAGTGTTCTAGTTGTTTTTAATAACTTTTAGCCACATTGTTCAGAAGACTCAGTGGTTGCAAAATTTGGGAGTGACATTTGTTATCTACAGAAGGTGAATGACATTTGTGTCTTCATGTGATGCCACTAACTATCAGTGTTTTCTGTGGGACTGTTCCTTCGTTTGACATTAGTCTCAGCTGTGAGGTTTAAATTCATCCAGAATAACCTCAACTATATCTGCAGTGATGCTGCTTTTAACATTATTAAATGTAATTATTTATTGTTTTGAGCACCAATTTTTTTTTAAATTGCATCACCGTACTAGAGTAGGAACAGAAGATCCCCTGGGACGACAAAGTAGTAGGGGAGACCAGGGGCAAATGTAACAGGGGGAAATTGTAACACACTCAGTTCCACCAGTCAGAAACAAACTAGAGTGATGACACATCAGTAGGATGCTCTCTCTACCTGTAGAAAAGGAGCATGGTCATTTCTCTTAAACAGAGGATGTGAGATATGAAAGTTTCTTTTTTGGTGTAGAGTATTTTTCCTCTGCTGCCTCTAAAGTTTAGATGACTGAATTTAAACTTAAATGAATTTGATCTCTTTGTTGGTTAAAAGTTAATATGAACAAACTTCTTTTTTTTTATCATTTGGGTGGACTGGACCTTAAATCAGTTAGTCTTTTCAAAATACTGATTGGACCTTACATGGGGACATTACAGGGACACTGAATGGAGAAGGAACTGGACACATCAGAATAAACTTTTAATCGATTCCTGACCTGCCTGACCTGAGATTAGTCCCGCCCCCCTCACCTTATCTCTGTCTGGCCGCCTCTCATTAACATGAGCCTAATCATGCAGCTGCACACCGGGAGGTTTCACAGGTTAAAACAAACGTCCTCGTTGGGGGCAACGTTACAGGCGAGCAGCCGACAGAGCTCCGACATGAGGCCGAAGCTGCCTCCCTCGCTGCTGTTAGCGGTGTGTTTCCTCGGTGTGTGCGTCCTCTCACATGTGGAGGAGATGAAGACCCAGGAGCAGCTCTTCCTCAGCTCCCTCGGGCTCTCCGGGCGGCCGCGGCCCGCGGGGAGCCACCAGCCGCGGCGCCGCGTCCCCTCCACGCTCTGGAGGATGTTCCGGAGGTCAGAGAACGTTCAGGCCCAAGGGAGCGACCCCTGCACGGTGTCTGAGTATGGAGTCCGCGGCAACATCATCCGATACGTGCAGGACCAAGGTAGGCAGAAAACAGACGAGCTGTAACATGAAGTGTAAATTATGCTTTTCAGATACAGCTCTTAAAATGTGCACATTTCATGTTTAAAAAATAAGACTAATTTATTAAAGGGACAGTTCACCCAAAAATGAAAATTCTGTCATTAACTACTCTCCCTCATGATGACTGAAGGTTGGGTTTATTTTGTTAGTGCACAACACACTGCTGGAGTTTGACAGGAAAACAGCATTGTACAATGGAGGTGATTGGTGACCAGTTTTCAAACATTAAAAAAACAACAGAATAAAAACAAAGAATGCCTCCATACTGCTCATCTGGCGAAATCCTAAAGCCCTGACATGCCAAGTTGACTAAAAAAATTATTACACCATGTTTTAAGCTGAGTCTCCACTGTAGATCCTTAGCTTGGAGCCACATTCACATACACACCATCTGAATTGTCTGTGTGGTGTGTGACAGTGTGTAAACAGCATTTCAGGACTTTAAGAGACTTGGATTAGACCAGACGAGCAGTACGAAGCTGATCACCTTTCATTTTCATTGATAAGTACTAACTTAAAAATAAACCTGACCCTCAATCAGCATGAGGGTGGGTAAATAATGATGGAATTCTCATTTTTAGGTGAACTATCCCTTTAAGATTAAATCAGAGAAGGTCCCAAAGTGTTGTTTCCTCTTCCATTAGACCTTTTCCTAAAGGGACCCCTTTTCTTACAGAGTCAGTCAGTCAGTTTATTCACCATTTACAATAGGTCCTACATTGGAAATTGGGTGCAGGAACACTTAAAACACATAAACCCATATATCACACAGACAGCATATAAGACAATAATAAAAAAAACAGTACATGATAAAACACAGGATAAAAGGGGAAAGAATCATTGACTAAACTGACACCCCCTGACTAAGTGGTGTAGATATTTCACATTATATTGAACATATTTGAACATATTTAACATTTATAACGGTGCAGAACACTAGATGAAATCTGTAATTTAACCCAAATAGTGAACACAATAACTGCAGGTAGTTCATGAAAAAACAGTGTTTTGGATGAGTTTTGAGCAGATCATTCCTCACTCTGTGAATTTTGCATTAGAGACTCAGTTTGAGCTCGGGAAGCTCTCCGACCTGAACATTTTTGGCTTGGCACACCTTAAAAGTAAAAAAGCAGGTTCAGCCAAAGAAGTGAAATAATGAAAACAATTTGCACACAGGTGTGAGATACAGAGAATATACACTATTATTTATTGATCAAAGTGTTATTCAGTAACATGGCACAGCAATCAAAACACATTTCATCAAAATTTGTTTTAAACGGATAATAAAAGCTTATGACAACTCTGTGACAGGCTTGTTATTCTGAGGTGTTTTCACCAAATCATACTGCAGAATGTGCTTCAGTAAAACTCAGCTGTGCTGCTAAAAATGCAGAGTGAGTGCAGCCACAGTGTGTGTTTGAGAGAGAGGTAATTGGTCATGACAAATTATTCTTCTCTGTGATTTAGGCTATCATGCACTCAATCTCCACTTAAATAAAAAAGCTGATAAACCCTTGAAAAAGTGTGATGTGCTTGTTAAAGTGCACGTCTCCCTGCTGATGTGTTGCAGGCCGGCTGGTGTCTGGCTGGAGCAGCAGCTGTCAGGCCTGTCTGGAGAAGCAGCTTTTCTTCAACATGTCCGTCCTGCAGCCTGTGGAGCTGCTGTCTCTGGCTCAGCTGGAGATCAAGTTCCACTGGAAGCCCTTCAGGTCTGCAGAGCTCCTGCAGGGGCCCCGGGCCCTCAGTGTGTCTCTGTATAAAGTGATTCGAGCTACGCTGAGGGGAGCCAATCCCCAGGCCAACCGCAGGCTCCTGCTGTCCCAGTCGGTCCAACTGCAGCCTGAGCCATCCTCCATCACTATGGACCTCACGGCGCTGGCAGAGAACTGGCGCAAACCGGGACGCAACTACGGTTTGGTTTTAGAGCTGCTGCTTCTCAATGCGGACCCAGAGGAGCTTCTTTCTTTTCACCCTGGAAACTCCCTCCCGTTGGAACCAGCGTTCACCCTGCCGCTGATCCAGGCCTCGCTGGTGGCCGTGTCCCTCAACCCCCATCAGTGTCGCTCCAGGCAGAGAAGGAGCGCCGTCCACCTCCCCGTGACGCCCAGCAACGTGTGCAAGGCCCGCCGCCTCTACATTGACTTTAAAGACGTTGGCTGGCAGGACTGGATCATCGCTCCGCAGGGCTACATGGCCAACTACTGCCACGGCGAGTGCCCGTTCCCGCTCAGTGAGAGCCTGAATGGTACCAACCACGCTATCCTGCAGACCCTGGTGCACTCCCTGGACCCGCACGGCACACCACAACCCTGTTGCGTCCCCATCCGTCTCTCACCAATCTCCATGCTCTATTATGACAACAATGACAACGTGGTGCTTCGACATTATCAGGACATGGTGGTGGATGAGTGCGGGTGTCGATGAGCTTGGTGGACATTTCTGATTAATGCTTGACTAACAAACATCTACCATGTTCTTTTTTCTTCTTGGTCTACAGTTAAGAGTTTCAGTTTCTTAATATGTCTACTTAAAGGGACAGCACAGAGGCCAAGCAATCAATATCTATACTCTATATTTGGAATATTTTCACTGCTTTACTTTGCCATCAGTCAGCCAGAGGGAAAGCTGCTCTTATATATAAGCCATATAAGTCAAGTATTGCTCTGACCAACAGCTCCAAACCAACCAAACTCCACGGGAGAAATCAGTAATTTTACCTCACAGAGCACAGGAGTTGCTGGTCTACCGCTGCCCGGTAGTCACATATTGACACAAACAAATTAACTGATCAAGGCAGTGGACCAATATCTCCAGTGTTCTGCAAGGTGAAATTAATTTTATTTATTTTTTTTTAATTTAATGATGGTTTCCTGTCTGTCTGACTGCAAGGTTAAGTGGTGAAAGTATTCTAAACATAGTTTACGCTGAAACTAATTCATACAACCCCACTTCAAATAATCCTGTCTCTTAAATGCGGTTTGATAATTTGTCAGTTTAGGTTTTCAATGTGTTGTTTGCAGTCACTGATTTTAAAGAATTTAAAATTTGTATTAGTTTGTTCTCACAGAAATGTAGACCAATCTTTTATTATGAAATTGTTAATAAAAAAAAGTGTTTTCTTCAGTTTTTGTGAGTCTCCAATTTTGGTGGCGCTTTCTTTAATAATCAACTCTCTAAACCAGGAGTCTGAAAATCAGATTTATGGGGCTCCTCAAACACTTGGTGGAAAAGAATCCAGCGTTTTCTGTCGATGATAAATTTCGACCGTATACAGACAATTTTAACTATGATGAAGCAATACTCTTCTCTGAGCAGCAATCCAGCCATTGAGTGAGGGGAAAAAATTGTACTGACTTTTTTACTGAGAGACACCTCTCTCATTTTTTATGTTTTGTTTTTTGTCACTAAAAAGATTTTCTGTCATCAGTTGAGGTTATATTTTCAGCATCCTTCCCCCCAACAGAACTGAGCTTCTTGTTGATGTTCAATCAAACAATCATGATGCATCATTTCTATATCAGTTCTGATCTGAAGCTGCAGGACTCTTCTGTTCTCCTCTCTCATGTACCCAGTATACTGCTTTGTTTAGTACAGAAATACTGCTTAAAAAGTGATTACTTTAAAATAAAAAATATGAAATATGAAAATGGGGAATTAAGATTAGAATTAGGGCTGGAACAAATGATTTTGGGGCTTTGGCAATTTCATGGTGATTCAGTGGATTTTCTAGTTTATAAAATGTCAGAAAATGGTGCCCATTACAAGATCCAAAGGGGTGTCTTTTAGTCCGAACCTAAATAGTCAAGTTAAGAAGATACAAAACAGACAGTTTTGCATTTTTGTCTAAATGATTTCTGTTGATCGACTAATAAATAAATCAGATACTCATATCAGAACTGTGGCCCAAAGATAAAACTTGCATCTTCTTGGAAAACAAATGGTAATTTTCAAATAATTATCCAGTTACCTGACAGAAAATAGAATACCTTAATAAATTCCTCCTGCCATGACTTGTGCATTTTGCTTAAACCCTCATAATTGAAGTATTCAATAATCAGCAAAGATCCAGATGACCAAACACAGAGAACGTGTTTTCTTGTGGTTTAAATGTTTCACTGACAGAGACCAGCTACTCTTTTATCTACTAAAGGAGAAATTAACTCTCTTATCTCACCTTCCTGCCTGATAACACCCCCACCGCCTCCCTCACTGAGCCAGACAGACCACTGGGGTTGCCATGACGATGGCTGGTCGCCACAGCAACCGGGAGAGGCTGACAGGTTGTAGTAATTAGTGAGAGAGACGATGAGAGTTTGGGGTGTGAACGAAGACAGAAGAAGAGACCTAGTAATCAGTTTTTGGCTCTCAGAATGTTCCTCTAATGTTCCCAGTGGGTTATTGCAATGTTATATGTTTGTTTTTTAAGGTTACCACATCTTTCTTTTTTTGTAAGAACATTATTTGCCATTCCTGTTACTGAACATTCTTGAAACATTCTAAAACAACCAAAACTTTTGATTTCCCTTTAAATTGAGAAAAAAAATGATTAGATACTGTCAGTAGTGTGCTGTATTATACACTATTATACTCTTTAACTCTCACTGAACAACAAACAAACTCTAATACCGACATAAATGTTTAAACTCAAGACAGGAGGAAACATTTTTATTGGTACAAAACTGTGTCAATGGGGCTGTTGTAGATATGAACATCATTTCATTTAAATTCCCCTAAAATACAAATTATTTCAGGATTTTTGGTATCTTTGTGATGTTAGGATGACGTTAAAATTTAAGTTCTGCCATGTTTGAAAAATGCTAGGCCCTACATTATTTTTGGAAGCCACACTGGTTGCCATATTCTGCCAGTAAATCCCAATAAATCTTACACACCGGACTCATAAATGTTGCCAAATGCACAGCTGGTAGAAAGGTGCATAAGGATTCATGCAAAAGAAAGTTTTGAAAATGTAATGTTTGCTTCAAATATGACAAAAACTGACTTTTCAATAGAGTTGAATTAAATACTTTTGTTTTTTTGAAATTGACATTATGGGAGGACAGCGGAGCCACTAGCGGGCTCTGTTCTTATTTTTTGTTGTTTTTACATATACTGACAACCCAATAAAGGGGCACTCCAGCATCCTATGTAGTGCATTTCAACAGCATTGTATTTTTTAAATTTTTATTTGTATAGCCCAATACCACAAATCACCTTTTGCTTCAGGAGGCTTTACTGTCTGTACAGAGTGGGACATCCTCTGTCCTGTAGAGAGTGAATGGCATGATTGGATAAAAAGATTAAGAATGATGGCAAGTGAACGTGAAGCAGGAGCTGCTCAGGACTGAGGACGTGAATGTACAGTTAAGAGTAAAAAGTAGGAGCTCACATATAATGTACTGTAGAAAAAATATTTAACACTAAATTGTTTAATAAACATTCAACAGCAACTCGGAGTAGTAATGTAATGCAGTGATGTATTTCTTGAGTATACTTCAGCATGAACAGTCTGCTGGCATACTTAATTGTTCATTTAGTAGGCAGTATGTGGTCCACAGTGAAGAAGACAGTAAATTAGTATGTGATTGATAATACAGCCCAGGTCAAGCTCCCAAGTGGACCAGTGGACCCCATATTGGCCATACTAAAAATGGCTTTATTTAAAATAAGATAATTATTTATTGATACCTTTCCTTTAACCAGGATAAATTACACATAAACATAAAACAGATGCTTGATCTGAGAACAGTGAAATATTTAGATTTGTGTAGGTTGAGAAGGTTTTTGTTTTGCGCATCTCTTTCTTTATTGCTTCCTGCTTATTGTTCTGCCAGTTTTCTTCATCATACTGCTTTCTTCTTCTGCTCTGATGTGTAACATGACTGAAACAGAGGATGAATGAAAGAGAGACAGAGAGAAATGAGCAGTAAAGAGACAGACAGGAGAAGGAAGACGCCTCAGGCTGTTCAGCAGCACTTTGCTGTCAAAGACAAAGTCATTTCCACTTCACCCTCTGGGGCTCACAATACACTCTACTGTTTCTGTAACAGTCAGACTCACAGAAGTGTTTTTCTTCCTGTCTCTAAAACAATAAGACTGCCTGTCTCTCCTCCTCCCGAATCTGAATCTGATAAACTTTAAGAAAACTTAAATCATCTTTACGCTTTACGTCAGTGGTGACGCCCAGGGACAGCCTGAGCTTCTTCAGCACACCCAGAAAACAAGAGACAGAGGTGAACCTTTTGTCACTGGGTCTGGGACAAAGGTTATAATCTGTATTCAAAAAGGATCTTATCTCACCACTGCAGTCCACCTTCATTTATGTATTCATTACAGGTGGTGATTATTCAGTGGGAACTTCTTTTTAAATTTTTGTTTTGGGTTTTGTTTTGGTTTGATGAATGATTCTGTCGGATTGTTGAGATCATCAGTGCTGCAAAATGTACAATTCCAGTGTCCAAGTAGCCTAAAGTTGTCCAAACTGTCATCTCAGATTTTACAAATAGTCAGTCTTCATTGCATGATCTTTTAACCAAGTAGTTTTGTTGCCCGTGCCTATAACCAACCTGTAACCATCACCTGAAACGTTTCCCAGCAAGCATTTTGAAGGTGTATCCAGACCTTTCATATTTATTATTGCTGCTGAATGAGAAGAACGGATAATAAATTAGTTTGAAAGTTGTGCTTAATGTCACAGGAAAAGGAAAATGTGTACCCACATACACAAATGTAAGTTGAATTTCCTAATTTCTAACCTAATTTCAACCTGCTATAAGACTGTGTTGAAATACCACCATATTAGCATGTTAAAATCAACACAGCCCTAATTAAGCTGTATCTCATTTTTCTCCAAACAAAAAAACAGTGCTATGAGAAGAGAGATTGTGTTCAATTACTTCTAACTATAAATTATCTAGAAAAACCAAGCTGGGAGTGAAAACAGGGTTTATAACTGCAGGACACCTCTTTTAACTTGATCATTAATTACACTTTTACCTTCTGAAATCAACGAGCAGACTACTGACTTAATTAACAAAGCTATCAGCTGGATGGTTTGGGAATAAGGCTATTACACGAGGACAACTAATGGAATTTTGCATCTACTGTTGATTGCAAATAATACAACTAGATACACACGTTTGTTAAATATATGCTTTCATCGACTGGTCAAATGTTAGTGGATAATAGCTTGTCTCTCTTTCTCTCTTCAGTCTTTTGCAGTTTCACTCTCCCACATGTGCACAGTCAATGAGAAATGAATAATCAATACCAGTCGAGATGGAGCCTGTGGAGCCAGGATGACTCAGCCATCCTGACTGGATGTGGCCTCCTCCGTCCGGCTGTATGCCTGTCTCCAGTCCCTGTATCAATTTCTGTTCTCTCTTGTGGCCTAGGTAGAGAAGAAATGATAGAAAATCTTAATGCTACAACATGCAATGATATTTTAGAAAATAGCGTACCTCCAACTTTGCGGCAGCAGTTCGGGGAAGGCCTGACCTTGACCAGCCTGCGTAGAGCCCTGACCATAACCTCATCCAACAACTTTGGGATGGACTGGAACGCTGACAGTGAGCCAAACCGTATCACCCAACATCAATGTTGGACCTCACTAATGCTCTTGTGACTGAATGGGAGCAAATCCCTGGAGCCAGGTTCAAAAATCTCTTTCAAAGCCTGAAACTAGAGGAGTAGAGGCTGTTAAAGCAGCAGATTAATGCTCATGGTTTGAGAATGATATGTTCGGTAATTGTAATTGTTGCTTGGGTCAAAAATGGAGATAGATCTTTTGAATGTTGAACTTCTTCTTAAATTTCTATTTAAGTTTATTATTAACACATGGTAACATGGTACAAAATTTTTTTTTTATACTTCACATGTTCTTTTTTAAACTCTACTCTTTACTTAAATCTATTTTTGACTCAGTAATCTGCTTTTCGCTTCACTAAATTTGTCATTTACTGTGGAGATTGAGTGAAAGGGGAGCAGTGCACGCAAGGAGCACGTCTACAAACTACAAGCTGCCTGGAAGAAAGCACCACCTGTCTGTAGACCATGATGTGATGATGACGGAGCAAAACCCAGAACCAGAGGAAGCTTACAGTGACAATCCCTGGCCATGTTTGGCCACACTTCAAAGCTTAGGTGTGCAACATTTAGGAGGATCTATTGGCAGAAATTTAATATAATATTCATATAAATGATTTAATTAATATAATCACCGGGAGAATCATTGTGTTTTTGTTATCTTAAACTGAGCCATTTTACATAAGAATGACAGTTGCACCACCATGTTTCTACAGTCCCTAGAATGGACCAACTTTAATTTATAGGACGGCTGAAGATATGACAGGAAAGAGGGGAAATTACATGCAGCAAAGGAGTCAAACCCAAAGCCGGACTCAAGCTGCAGTACATGGGGCTATTGCTCTGCCTCTTGAGGTACCAGGACGCCAATTTATATTTTCAGTTCTCTATGTAGCACTGGATTCATCCCATAGAAGAGGATGTGAAGACATAATTTTGCTGGGCCGACTGCGATTTGCTGCTGCTCTTACTCCACATTAAACAAGGAAACAGGCATTACGGAAAGACCCCCTTAAATTTCGAAGAGATTATAGGTAACTCCCTATCGTGGCAGGCATGACATTTACTCTAATAAACAGTCATTACAAGAATGAAAACAAGAAACCAGAAAACAATGGAAACAGTGGAAAGTAACCACATTTACTTGAGTACTGTAAATAAATCCAATTTTAACATGCTCGTACTTTATTGTTAATATTTCCATTTTATACTACTTTTAACTTATACTTAACTAAATTCCAGACAATGTTTCACAATTCAACTACAGTACTTCACAGAAAAAAACATTTAACAAGTAAGTATTGAATGAGGTTAGACATATGACTTGATTTCAAAATACCAACTACATCATTATATATTACTGCTTCTGGGTTACCAAATAATTTAACAATGCTTTGAAAGAGTTACTTTGACACTTGTTTACATTTTAATGCAAATGCTTGTTCACTTTTACTTTGATGGAATACTTTGTGGAGTTTCTTTTATTTTTGTAAATGATCTGAACTCGTGTGACACTGAGAGGAAATATTCTTCTGTCAACCAACAGGGGGCAATGTGGCTTCAGCTTAAAGTCCGCTGCTGGAGCTGTCTTTGTATCTACTGGTTTGATGTGTGTGTGTGTGTGTGTGTGTGTGTGTGTGTGTGTGTGTGTGTGTGTGTGTGTGAACACTCTCAGCATGAGGTAGCTGGTTAGCAGTGGGTAGGTGCTGAGCTGACCACTGCAGAGCCCATCAGCAGTGAATCTCAGTGAGGACTGGATGTGTGTTTGTCTGTGTGTATCTGTGTCGGGCACAATGGTATATTTTTTTAAATAATCTCCTACTAACATTTAGGAGTAAGTGTGTCAACAAAGCAGAGTCAGACCTCATATTTGTCGTGATAACCACTGGTGTCACCCCATCATAAAAAATCAGAACACAAGGAGCAAACTGCCATCATTTCCAAATTGACTGACAGGATATTAAAAATACAGACTTACACTGATTAACATCATATTTAGAGATCTGAATATATTACCATTTAAACCATAAATAATGTGATGGAAACAGATATTTCTTCTATTCCAAGTTGCTCATTATTATTCATAGCTCAAAAAGGTTGTATCTACCTTAATCAATCACTGATATAATGCACCAAGATTATTCGCTTCAACTGAAGGATATTTTTATAAACTTGCATATTTCAGTGGTAGTGTCTCTATATCCATCGCTGAACAGAATCTTTCAATTTCTGAAACATGTTGGTTTCTGATTTTGCAGGATCCCCAGATTAAAAGGGAGGTGGTGGCCTTCAGACAGTTCAGAAACTTTATCTAAAAATAAAAAAGACAGAAATAAAGTGCAGTGTGAGGACATGAAGATATATTTCATAATTAATGAAATGCCTAGATGAAATAATTTTGATGCTTCACAACTACTGCAAAAAAAGCATTTGCCCGTGATGTCGAGCATAAACTATGCCCACTTCCAGTCGTCTATCCTAATACAGATATTGAGACATGTCATTTTGTCTGTTGAGCAGATACAGATATTGATACGGATACAGATAATGATGTCTCTGTGCAACTCTAATCATGTTTGCTGGCATAACATGATATACACAAAAATGCAAACTGTCTATCTCAAGCCCAAACTCTTCAGCTACGTCAATTATCCCTGAAATGCTTTTGAAAAAATATTTTTAAAAAGCAGACTTTCCCTCAGGAGTCATGAAGATCAAGAGTGAATATCAAATTAACACTACTTTTTCTCTAGCGCCACCTTTATCCAGAGAATAACAGTAATACCTTCCTAAGAATAATTTTGTTTGTCTCAACATAATTATCCTATTATTTAGGGATAACAACTTGAAATAAAGGATTCATTAAAATAAGTAATAAAAGACTGTTTTCTCAATATAACAAGATAATTATCTTGAGAAAGAAACTTGGTGTTGAGATGAGATAATTTTATCTTTTTTATTCAAGTCTTTTTAAGGGTAAGATCATAGAAGTAACTGTTAACTACACAGTTAACAACTATTGATAACAACACGATATGAAAGATGCAGATTAACTGGATTACTTTTTATTGGGTTTAGATTCACTTGTCAGCAAATAAACAACATTTTGGGTTGGGTTTGAAAATAAGACTAAGCCATTATCCTAGAAAAAAATCTTTTGTGTTTGTATGATAATGAGATAATCAGTGTGTTATTATGAACTAATTGTCAAATAATTATCTTGTGATGTCGAGATAATGAGATACAAAATAATAATTATAACAATAATTGTGGTTATAGCAGCTACGGGGTTATATCAATGGTTTCTTTTTTTTTTTCTCCATGAAATGAGATAAAGCGTAATTCACTTTTGATCTTATAGAAACACACTGTATTAAAGAAACCAGGCTGTTTTCATAATCATGACATAATATGTCATAATAATGACATAAGATATTGATCTGGGAGCTCTAATTGTTGGATAAAAAGGAAAAAAGTTTAATTAATCAAGCATCACTATATGAGAAGACAGAACCATGACATTGCCTGATTTGATCTTTTTCTCCACTTTGGAAGATGCTGATATCAGTCATTAATATAACACTAGACAATAAAAAAGTTCACATCCTGTTGATCATTCCACTGTATCAAACAGAAGATTTAACCTTATAAATGTCTCTTGCTGTTGCAGTCTTTGCATCTTACAGTTGGCATTAGTTCCAAGACCCATTTACAGTGTTTTTAGCATGGAGGTTTGTCTTTGTGTTTCCCTGGAGAGTGTTTTCCTGTTGAGATGAGCTGAAGCCTCATATTACTGTGACTTCAGATAACTTAGAAGCTTTGGAATATATTTCTAAACAGAATTAAGACTGTGGATTTTGTTCCTCATCACTTACACCGGCAAATAACAATAAACAACAACTAAAACACCTGCTGTGGTGAAAAGTAACTAAGTCCTTAAATAGATTGTGAGACACAGTTACACACCGACTCTTCTCTCTGTCTCCTATGAGAGACAATAGTGTCCACAGTGCCAATATGCATTCACTGACCTCTGTACAATGTAACAGGTCTGCCATGAATTCTACTTTTACAAAACTAGTGCCTTTTCAGTTTTCGTTGACACCGTCAGAAAGGTAACAATCTTACCTTTCAGAGTGAGATCATAGTGGGTGGAGGTGTTGCATTGGAGGGAATTATACTGACAGGTGTTTCTGTTATTCTGCCCCTGTAATGTATGTAAATAGAATGGCCATAATATTAAAAACAGCTCTAATGATAATGCAGTCCAGTACGACACCACTTGAAACTACAACTGCAATAAGAAACATGCAGTTAGTTCTTTGAGTGTATATGATCTCATTTTCGTAAGACCACGATAACGCATTTCCCAAAGAAAAAGAAAAAGTGTGACTGTAGGAACTGATGTTCAGTGGTGGAGGAAGTATTTATATCTTTTACCTACGTGTATGTAGGAGTATTTTTGAACCGTTTCTCTCTGCTTCCAGTCCTAATGCTAAGCTCGGCTAAACATGCCCTAACTCCAGCTCAGTGCTGTCCGAGACATGAGACTGACATCCATCTCACTCATGGAGAGATGGCGAATAACACTGACAAGCTGAGTTGCAGCACATTTTACAGCACCTTTAATATGAGCAGACGATCACATGAGTGGCTAAGATGACAGTGAGGCACTTATTCTCCCTCAAACACACACAGACTCATCGTTCCATTGACCTCCATAGTGAGTACAGTAATACGACAAGCACTCTGACTAATGGTCTGTCACCACACACAGACACACACACACACACACACACACACAGACACACACACAGACACAGACACACGTACACACAGACACAGACACACTTCTTGGCTCCCATATTTCTAATCCTTTTACAGTCTGTGTCACACTCATATACATTTGGCACACACACTCTGCCACCTAATCAATGATAATGGAATCACAGTGTATCCTGCCTAGTAACACAAGCCTCTGTGTCATTAACATGCTAACCTACACTTTTGGTCACACACATACACATGTTTGCATGTTAGAACATGTATGTATGTACACTAAACCAGATGTTACACACCATGTAGAAAATTGATGATGAATAAAGCTCCAACATTGATATTTAATATAAACAATGCATTATATGAAAAAGGTGTCACATGTGTTGATGAACACATTAACTGTTTGGTTCAGTCTCATCGCTCTTGTCAACCTTTTTTCCTGCAGCATTAGGCAGCTTTTTTCAACAATAAATCTGAAAAAGTTAGCTACTAGCTGTTGATAAAAGTGCAACATTAAGCAATTAACGAGCCAGTTCTAATTCTCAGGAGTTGATGGAGGCCAAAACAGAGCTAAAACTAAATATTGGGCTCATAATATTGCTCCTTTCCTGCTCATGTGTAAATAGGTATCTGAATCCAAACCACCCCTTAAAAATGCAGGTGTCACACAATAAGTTAACTCATCAATCAAGGCAGCAGTAGACCAGCAACCCCCATGTTCTGGAGGTAAAATGACTGTTTTTGTTGAAGAGAGCAATATTTGGCTTATGTAGTATTGGTTTCCAACTGGAAAAGGTTATCTGACGGCAAGGTATAGCTGTGAAAATATTCTAAATATACTGTGAAGGTTTTGATTAAATTGTACAGGAATTTTATTTGATCGCTCAAACGTGGGCATAACTTATCAAGTCTCTGGAGAGCCACAGTTGTTTTCGTATTCACATCCAGCCACATGTCCCTCATCCATGTTGTTGGATCCAGAGGGAACAAATGAAAAAATGCAGCATTTTTATGGCAAAGTGACACTTATAACAACAAAACTCTGTAGAAACAGCCAGCCAGGTGTAAGAATACCAAAATTACCCTTTCAAGGAAAATGCACAGAAGATTTTTGCCAACCAACGCCAAAACCAGAGGTAGTTTTGGATCTAAAATTGTGAACCTGATCAAAATTATATGAAATGCATCCCAACAGGTCACACACTGATGATTTGTCACCACCTCTCACCTTCTGATAAGAAGCACAAGGTGCCCTTTAGAAAGACAGAAAGCCTTGTTAACATGTGATTAACACTGTGAAATGGTTGCAGTTTAGCCTACTTGGTTAGGTTTACAATGAGGGGTGGTGACAAGTTGGGGATGAGACTGTGTTGGAATGGGGCCCATGGAAAACCTACCCAACCTAACATGCATAAATGAATGTTTTTTAAAAAGATATTTGATCTAAAAGGGACTTTGCAGCAGCATGATGATTAATAAATGGGTCTGGTGGTGGGTTCTGGGAACCAAGTGGACCCAAGAGGACCTGTAATCCAAACACCTCTGAACCAGTTATATCAGTCTGTTAACTACTATGCTTAAAAACTAATAAGAAAAAATATGGTTTTAACAATGGGAGGGGTTCGTTTGTCCACAACCACTTGATCAGATAATGAATTTCTACGTGAATAAACAGGAACCTGATATTTAAATACTTTAAACTGCTTTGTTAACACATTTGAGAGAGTAGAAGGATGAGAACACAGAGAGGGTATCTTTTATGGCTCTGCCTTTGACAGTTTTCTCCATTCCTCAGTAAAAGTTGCTCCCAGCAGCTTTGTGAATGGCTCTTAAGAGGAAAAACTCTTAGCTCAGAACTTTTTGGTGCCATTTAGGAGAACTCCTGGTGGTAAAATAAAATACTCTGTGAATATGGCCCCTGGATGTCAGCGTGAATTGTAGCCGGCGGCGTCCTGTAATGAGGTGGCAGCAGGTTCCGCCGACAGCTCACATGGACACACACACAGACACACAGCAGACAGAGGTGACACCATTACCCCTGACCCTACAGCCTGCATCCGTGTGTGTGTGTCCAGGTGTGTGTCGGTGTGTGTGTTCACAGTGGGAGGGGCCACGGCAGTTGGAGTATTTAATTACAAACCATACGGAGGATCTCCGGCTTCACGCTGATACAGTTCAACACATTCACATTAATTCTGACACAAATACGATTATAATGAGGATCTAACAACAGTGTCACATAGTCAGACACACCAAACTCTTAAGGTCACTGACCTGTTTCAGGTTAATGTGTTCTTTTGTCATATTTATAAAGAATGTTTTTTGTTCAGTGAGACAGCTCTATGACATGAAGTGTGAAGTCTGTCTTGACCTACATTTATATAACTGCCAGAGGGTGAATCGCCTTAGTTGATCTCCTGTTGCTTTGAATTCATTTTGCAAACCATAGAGCAAACGACTTGAGGTTATTTTGTTTTTTGTTGAAGTGTAAAATCAAAACAAAAATGTGAAATAATGTTGTATTCTGCTTATACTGTAATTCACTATAAGCTGTTTATTCTGTGTTGTAGTACTCAGTACATTCTGTTTTAAAAATCACAACTTTTTATGGTTCTTCAGGTCACTCTTCAGGTATGATTTTCTTGTGATAACAGGTTAATTACTTCTTTATCAGGCGGCAAAGTGGTGCAGTGAAGAAGTCCTGAGTTCGGCTGGGGTGCTGGGGTGGAGTTTGCATGTTCTCCTTGTGTCCACGTGGGTTCTCTCTGGGTTCTCCGGCTTCCTCCCACAGTCCAAAGACATGCAGCATAATAGGTTAATTGGTGACTAAATTGTCCATAAATGTGAGAGTGAGTGGTTGTCTGTCTCTATGTGATGAACTGGCGATTTGTCCAGGGTGTATCCCGCCTCTTGCCCAATGTCAGCTCAGATAGGCTCCAGCCCCCCGCGACACATCAAGGATAAGCGTTTACGGACAATGAATGAATGAATGAATGAATGAAAGATAACAATTCTGGTTTTCTGATGATAGCAGGTAAATTTATCTTATTATCTCAAGAAAAATGTGATAATGTATCTTAAGATAACAGGATAATCAACCTGTTATCACAAGAAAACAAAAGGTCCTTTCTTCTTGCAAATAATGTTTATTAGAGATCAGAAATGCCCTGCCAGTGTAGCAGTTGTGTATTCTCTCTTGCGTTGTATGATGAATCAGGCCCAAGCGTCACTTTTTGACACCAACCAGCCATTTATTCTGATAACAACAGATGCTCCTAGTAAGCCTACAAGCATATAAGATTATTTCATGCTAACATTTTAAAGTTTTCATATAATTTTAAGTGTGATTTGTATGTGTGATGATTTTTTATACTATATAAAAATGTGAAGCAATGGCTGCCATACACAGCTTTACAACCTGGTTTAAAAAATGGTGATTAACTATGTGTTGTTTCAATAGGCTAAAACATGCAAAATCACTTTTGGTACCTCCAGTTCGGGGGGACCCAGCAAAAGAATATATTTTACATATTTTGGACTCTAATCAGTGCTAGAAGAAAGTGAGAAAATCACAGACACATGTGCTGTGGACAGGATTAAAATCACTGATCAGCACATGCAATATTAAATCAGAATCTCCCCTGGAGAAATAAATCCTGTCTGAATGAGGCTTTAGTCTGTCTGAGTCTGAGGTGATGGAGGGGAATCGCTGCCAGGAAACATTTCACACACACACACACACACACACACACACACACACACACACACACACACACACACACACACACACACACACACACACACACACACACAGAGCAACAACCTGAACCAGAGAGACAACAGATATAGAGGACGGGAAGACCTATATATAGATCTGGGAGCGGTTGAACTGTGTGCGTGTGTGTGTGTGTGTGTGTGTGTGTGTGTGTGTGTGTGTGTGTGTGTGTGTGTGAACTGTGTGTGTGTGTGTGTGTGTGTGTGTGAATACACAGCTTCAGTGTTTTTCCCTGTGGGAACTCTCAGACCAGCATGAGTAAGCAACCAGTCGGATTTACAGCTTATTGATTAAATTAGCATTTGTTCCACAACCTGAATATTAACTCATCCAACACACGCACGCACACACATTTACATACACACACACCTTTACTTAGGTCACTTCTGGGGACATTACCTTCATTTCCTGGAGACTTGGACTGGATCAGAGGCTACGCCCAGATGGACACATACACAAAAACCTGTGTTAGTTCTGTGTATACCATTTCCTGGAGTCCATTTAGAGAACATGTTCAACACATGCACAGTAGATCAGCATGTGTACAAGCCTGGGCAGTCACAACAAATCAGAGGAATGTGGATGGCCGCACAAAGGTGTAAACCCCCTGATGACAAAATTTATGCCACATAGACCCCAGTGGATCTTTGCACAATCACATACACATGGAAAGCATATTATTGGCTTTTCCCTAACCGTAACCACTACTCGTCCAGCTTCTTCCCAACTGGGGAGACAGCTCTTGTCCCCAATTGCACAAGCCGTTTCCAATTAACTGGTCTTTAGCCTGAAAAATGTGTCCCTGAAGGTAGCCTAAGTCAGACCATACACACACACACACAAAGCTTATAGTAGGTGCACTCACCAAGAAGTGATTAATTTCTCCTCAGAGAAAGAAAATTGACTCTACAGAAAAAGAAAAAAAAAAAAACGTCTGTCACGAGGCCTGAGGAGCGTCTGGTTTGTAGGTCGGTGAAAAATGGCAGCAGACGATGATCACCTGTCCCCTCCCTGAGGAGGAAGAGGCTTTTTTTTTTTTAACCTTTTTATTTTTCCTGGGAATATTGATCAAGCCGTATTACAGAAACACCCAGCACCACATTTCTGCTGGGGGTGGTCTCATCTTTTTCGATTACATGAGTACACTTTGGGATACCAGTGAGACCAGATCTGTCTCTCATTTGTTTGTACAGCAGCAATTACAACACTTTCCATCCAATCAATTAGTGGTTGAAACACAGCAAAAAAAAAATAAAATAAAGAACTGCACCTGGTCAATCCTCTTGATGTCCTTTATTTCCTCTTTCTTTTATTCAATAAGCTCTCCTGTGGAAGAAATGCTTACATCAATAAAAATGATTCTTTCACCACCCTGTAAGATATAATTTTTTGTGTTACATCAAATAAGACTCTGAAGATGAACAATTGTTTTCAGAGAGTTGAGAAATAATAATTAATTAGAAATGTCAGCAAATATATGTATATATATATATATATATATATATATATATATATATATATGCATATATACATATAATATGTATGTATATACACTGATACGTAGACTTGATGTGCACTATAAATGGTACTCATGCATATATGTTGTTGAACTCCATTGAAGTCATCTTGGTTAAACTATTGAAACAATCTCATTAACATTCATGAAATACCTTCATACCAGACTAGCAGGGAACTAATGATGTGCTCTAATGAGGCTCTCTGGATGATTTGCAAAACCTCCTCATTTCCTCTTTCTTTGGTCCTGCAACTTACACCACCAAAACACTCACTTTATCCACATGCACAGCGTGTACAAAATATTTTCTCGATTACTTTTCTGGGATTCACTGAATTTTCCCCAGGCAACATAAACGATGAAGTAGTCTATCTTGAAATCGGTTATCCCTGCCCATCTGCTGCTCCTGGCAGGTTTAAAGCAAACAATCAAACTGAACATGATTGTTTGTGAAACCTGTGAAACCATGTGCCACAGAGAGCAGCAGAGCTTCAATCAGAGGGGGGCGGAAATAATCACATGTCTCACCTTGACTGAGAGTGAAGTGATCCTACACTTTTGTTTGTGCTGGTATGTTGAAATTATCTGCCTTGTTGTACTCGTATTGTAATTCAGTTTCTCCAATTTAGACTGTTCGCCGCTCTTTGGCAAACCAGGGAGTGCAACAGCTCCTAGACAGCAGCATGGACAGTAAGGTAAGAGACAAATTATAGCTCATGGTCAGACTAAAAGAAAATGTTCAGACTCAAGGTGAAGCAAATTTTAGAGGTGTCACAATAGCACACAAAGTCAGTGGAAAGATGCAGGTGGACAGACACAGATTTGCTCTAAGTAGGATAAATAAAGGGGAAGATGTATCCATGTGAGTTGAAAAATGTTTCAACTTGATCAAAAAAATCTGATTTTTTTTAGTGGTATTATGGCTCCACTTTAAGGACCAGTGTGCAGGATTTTGTGGGATCCAGTGGTGAACTGGCAGATTGTGAACATATCATCTCACTCTCCCCTTCCATGTGTGTAGGACAGGAGTTTTGATGATTGAGGGTTGCTCAGGAAAACACATGGACTTGTCGCGGATGTGTGGATCTGTGATTGGTCTTATATTGGCATTTATCACTTAAAAATCCTTATTTACTTCCAAATGTTTGACCACACAGTCAGATTTAAGAATGAAGAAGAGAAAAATATTCAGGACAGGGTAACCAAAAATGTAAACCACGGATAAACCATATCATGGAGAAAAATTAGGAATTAGGACATTAGACCCAGTGTTTCGTCCATTCTAGGGTCGTTGGGTCAAGAACCACCTGATGCAAAGTAGAGGTGGTTTTGCCAAACAAAGGTGGGACATTAAATCTGCATTTGGGCAACCAGTTGAACGTAGCATTGAGAGGAAAATATTTGATATGGAGGTGAATGAGGCCTTTCTCATCAGTCTTTGTTGGGTATTATGCTTTACTTATTTAGCAGTTTGTCCACATGAGGACCAGAACTATGAGATGTAAAACATTTTAACACCATCTGTCAGTCAATCACTGTGGTGGGATTTTACTCAGCTGACGTGTAAGTTAAATTTCATTCACATATTCACAAAGACCTGTTATCTGTATTATATTTATATAATCAATGATCATGTCTTCTCACTTTACTTGTGTATCTCATGTCTAAACGTGCATGTTGTGATGGAACTGAATCCTTTCCTCTGCCTCAGTTTTCCTTGTGACATAATGCAGTTATCACCATGGCAATCACTTGGAGATGGATCCTCTCTGGACAATGTCAAGAGTCTCTGTCTCTCTGTCTGTCAGTAGATTTGATTCCAGGCTTGAGAGCTGCCGAGAGCCAAAGCAGATGGACGATTCTTACACGCCTACACCAGAATTTAAAAAGTCAAATTCAAGGGCAGGATTTTTAACAGTATGCCTTACAAGAAACAGTGTGAATGCTAAATGACAAAGCTTACATAAACATCAGCTCAGCAGCTTTGTGTTAGCAGTAAGACTTTGGATAGAGGACCATTATTTAAACAAGAAAGCGCACTACTTACCGCAAAGCTGCAATATCCAACCTTTTCAAATGAATTCAACTAAAAAGCTAGTGGCAGGCAGTGACTTATGTTTATCAAGTGTGGAGACATCATTCACACAAGAACAAAGGCAGTAACCAGTAATGAACACAAAACACAGCACAGCTAATCCTGTTTGGCTAATGTAAGCTTGATAATATAAGAAACCTTGTGGACTTCAATATAGTAAAAAGAAAAATGCTTTCCATTTCAAATGAGAAGTGGGCTCTGTAAAAACAGACAAATTGCACATTTATGTTTCTTTTGGTTGATAAGTTGTTGTTTTTTTAAATTTAATTTCTTGTTGCAGTGTTAGTGAGTCATGTAGTGCATTAGCACTGGATAAGCAAAGTATTTTACTCAAATTTGACTAATGCTATAGCGTGTTTTCATAGCATCATCCCATCAATCCAGAGGGCAGCCATGTTGTTGGTACTGTCTGCAAACATGTTCCATTTAAAGGCAGGTTTTGGTTAACTATTTAATATAAGCCCGTAAGAATAACAAATTAGTTTGGTTGGATAGAGATGTTTTTATTGTTATGTCAAATCAGAAATTTGATGTGAAAAGTTATACTGGTAGACAGGATGCGAAATCTTAAAAGACTTTAAGACTTTTTTTTTAATTAAATGTCCAAAATATAAAAATAAGTTGGCTTGGCTGTCACAATACACATATCACTGATGAGCTGATACTGTGCCTCTCTCACCATCCACACACCATGAAACCTTTGTAATAGTTAAGGTGTGCGTGGGCTTTGCAAAAAACAAGGTCACTATGTCCGAATAGGAAATAGAAAATAGAAGAGGGTGTCAGCTCATGTGGATTTTCAACAAATATTGTTGTGGCCTTTCCTGCTGACCGAGTCCTTCTTTGTAGGTTTTAACAGGTTCCACATATTTCCTGAACTTTTCTGTGGTTTAGACATCCTGAAGTCAGCTTGAATTAATTGAATGTCCAGCATTTAATTCAATCTGTGTTTACGTCCCAGCATCTCCAAAATGACCACTTGTCGATGTTAACTGACCAAACAATGACGTTGGTGCAAACCTTCCCTGGATATGATGTCAAGACTCTGTGTAACATCAGTGTTTTACAGGCGGAGCATCTGTTCTCAAGCAGGCACATTGATATCGATATATTGGTATATTGGTAATATAGTTTAAAGCTTTGTTTTGCCAACTTTCTACTTTTCTACATCCTGTGTTGAAAGCATAAATACACATTTGCAGTGAACCATCTCTGTCATCATCATTCATTATAAATGTCAATAAAGCTGATTTCACAGCCGAGCTGTTTACTGCTGTTCGTCATATTATGAGCCACAATCAGATTTCATGCTTGTTCATTTGTCTGACAACAGAAAAAGATTTTTTAAAAAATGACCAACCCAAATCAGCAAAATGCTGATTCACACAGGACTAATGATGATATATGGTATGTAGTCTGTGCTAGTTTTTTTTTCTTTATAAATTACAGACATGACAGATTTGCATGGGATTAAAGTCACAGACAATCTTTAAAATGATAACAAATTACCCAAGGTCCCCAGATAATACTAGTCCCATATGAATAGAACTTTTGTTGCTTTTTATACTACATCACTTCCATCACTTCCTTCTCCTAACATGAAAACTAAATATGGGCTGTAATAAGCTGCTTGTACAGATGACCTATATGGGTGTTTTTCTGGTGACAGTGTGATGTTATGCAGTGTTACCACCTACATTTCAGTGACATTTGAAGGAATATGGCCATAATAATCTCTTAAGTCAAAAGCAGTGTCCTTGGTTCCAGAGAAAAAAAAAAACTGAGAAAACCTGTTTTATCCATCTGTAGTTTGGCTTCTTGTCATAACACGAGTCGGTATCTGATCTGAAATCCAAACATGAAAAGGATTTTAACTGAGGATCGCACTTCCTTAGGAAGTAAAATGAAAAGAATCAGCTATTCTTCTATGATCATATAACCTTCTTGTGTTACTTTATAGACCTGCTTGGACACAGAAAATACTTGCTTCCGACTGGTTGAAATGCGTCTGTTAAAACTGTATACTACAACCTCTTAAGCATAGACAGTTTAACCATTGCAGTGCATGAAATATTTGGATCTGCTAGTAACCATAGCAACAATACTGATGCTTATCATTCTTTTACCATTGCTATCATTCTGTTTATCCCTCTTATCCTTTTAGTGCGTTCTAACCTTACTTAGTTTAAGTGCCGTGAGTGGAACATCTTCCCTGATTTGATTGGTTCAGCTCCTTTTTATAGTCTTCTGTAATAAAGTATTATTAAATTAAATTAAAGTCTATTAATGGTACTCCATGAGATAATGGAGCTGAGGGTTAAAACATCTGTGAGCATGTTCTTGTAGCTCGAGGAGAACAGAGATGGAGACAGAGATTGAAAGAGAGAAGAGAATGAGAAGGAAATAAGGTCCAGTGCGTCCTAGAATAGAAAAAGAAAATCCATTTATTCTGAGAGGCCTGAGGCCTGTGAGGCTGGAGGTAGCAGGAGTCCACTGTTACTCTTCACACACACACACACACACACACACACACACACACACACACACACACACACACACACAAACCTCTCATCCTACTGGAGAAAATGAATTCTTTTCCTCTTTTTCCTCTTTTTTCCCCCCTTTACCTTTTTGCCTCTGTCAGCGCAACCACCATAACTCCAGCCTGGGCACAAATCCCATCACACACACACACACACACACACACACACACACACACACACACACACACACACACACACACACACACACACACACACACACACACACATATAGAGTCACTCACCTGGTCACCTGCCTGAGGGGTTTTGATGCTGTTTCACTCTTTGCAGGGGTCTCTGTTTCCTGTCTGCCTGGCCACAGAGAATAGCAGGCCATCAATAATCCTGCACAGAGTAGAGGAGAGTGGAAACCAGTAGAAAAAAGGGGAGAGAATGGGAAACACAGAGAAGGGAGGAGAAAAGGAGAGGAAATCAAAAACAAGGCTGAGGAGAAGACAGAAGAGAAAACAAGAAGAAGGTAGGAGGGGGTCTATGAGGTGAAACAAGTTAAGGAAAGGACAGAGGGGAGGAGAGGAGTGGAAAAGTGAGAGGAAACAGGAGAAAAGGGAAGCAAAGGGAGTGCAGAAGAAAAAAAATCAGAAATGCATGAACTAAGGAGAGGACAAGAGGATTGAAGGGAGGGGAAATAGGGAACAAGACATTAAGGGGTGAGGTGAGGAGAGGGGAGAGGAAAAAGGAGAGTGGCAGGAGTGAAGAATAGAGGCAAAAAAAAATAAGGAAATAGGAGAGAAATACTGAGAAGAGAAGGGGAAATGAAGAGGAAATAGGAAATGACAAAACATGATCGCAAGAGAAGAAACAAGGAAAGGAGTCAGGAAAGAAGACAGACAAGTACAGGGAAATGAGAAAAGCAGATGAAAACAACAGAGAGGAGGTGAGAAAAGGCCAGGATATGGGAGAAGAGAGGAAACAAAGCCAGAGAAGGTGGAAGGGAGGGCAGCAGAGGTAACTGGTGCTGCTTATTGGCAGGTAAAAATGGTGCAGATGGTGGGGTTTTTTTTCAGTGTTTGCAGTGTTGTAGTACTAAGGCTTGGCCTTAGTCTCAAGACCACCTTTGAATCATTGGCACTTTTACTTGTTTGTGTTCTGGTCCAAGACAAAGAGGACTCTGGATTTTATTTCAAGACTGGTCAAGACCACAACTGTGAGGTGATCACCAAATTGCCTGAGCACTGTGTGATTTATTTGTTTACATCATAACTATGATTTCTGCTGCTTTAAATGCAAAGAATAAACCCCATCCACACACACAGTATATAAGCAGCAGTATATAAATTCTGCAATACAACACTTGCTGAGATGGCTCGGACCACGTCAAACTTTTATCGGCACGGAAAAAATCTATAATAGTGATGCAAACACCCTCCCCTTCCGGTATATATATATTTTTAATTTAAAAATATTAACTATAGTCTATAGCGAGAGAGTAGCTTCGGTGTATTATGTTGGCTTTTGCAGAGAGAAACTCATAATGTCACTCACAGTTCTTGCTTTCCTGAAGTGTCCTTAATGTCCTTGCCATCAAGTTATAAAACTCAAACTGATCCTCACATCACACATAGAAATACAAGAGCACACACATATAAGTGCACACATACTCACATAGCCACAAGGGAACAAATAAGGAGACAAAAGTTAAATATTGGGTTTTTTTTTTACCATCTTCTTCATTACGCTCCGTGCTGAGTTGAATCCCCCTTCTCCACATTTCATCTCAAATCCTCCTCTCTCACCTCCCCTCTCTGCTTGTCTCACTCAAACTAAATCATTTCCCTCCTCTTTCTCCTTCATTTTTCCTATCCACCTGTCCCTCTGTCCCTGTCAACCTATTTCCTTCCCCTCTAATCCGCCAACCTTCAAACCACCTCTAAACCTTCCTCCAAAGTCCAGAAATACCTTTCTGCTCTCCTCCACCTAAATATCACCTGTCAACATTGATATTACCTTTACCTGAAATTCACACCGGAAAAGTCACGTCAGTGGCGAATTTCCACCCACCTCGATGCACACTTTCAGTTTAAGTGTAAAAAAAAAAACTTGAAGCTGAAATATTGTGGAAAAGGTTTTGTGCTCAGGTGATATGGAAAAGTTTTATAACAAAAAGATGTGCTAAAGATTTCTGGATTACACTTTTACGGTGACATTCTTGCTTCTGCTTCCTCTGTTGTAGATAAAGCATTCATGTCAAGCTGCCATTGACCATTTCATACCTCCACCCACCTGAAAGCTCTGAGATAAAGACTAAAAAGAACAGGAATGTCAGCAGCGTACGTCTTCATTTTGAGTCTAAATTGAAATTGTTGCAGGCCCTCCACCTCTCTATCACTATAACAGCTGGTAAAAAGGGTAAGAGACAAATTCATTCAATGAAAAACTTGATATCTATTATCATACCATCAGAGGTGTAGTGCTATTTAGAGTGCACCTATGAGGCACGCATGCATGAATGCAGACATTTAAATCGTGGCTCGTGTCAGGTCATGTGACATGTGAGTCATGTGATACCTCCTGCTGGGTGAGAACATTACTATCACAACCTCAAATTTCACTGAAAGGTCAATCCCACGTTGAGCTCAGCGCATCAATCTATACATCTATGGATCAGTGTTGTCATACACAATTCAATAAAACATCCTCTGACTGCTTAATAAGTAAGGTACAGAGCTACTTATTGGTTGGTAAGTCAGAAACATTGACTCTGATTGGCTGACACACACATAGATAGATAGATAGATAGATAGATAGATAGATAGATAGATAGATAGATAGATAGATAGATAGATAGATAGATAGATAGATAGATAGACAGAATCTTCAAGTTCTTAAAACCCAGATTATGCAAACTGCAAATATTCTGTTTCTTCACTGTCTGTGTCTCTGTGAGACTTAACTTGAGACTTAAAGGCCAGAATGCTGAGGAGATCTGGCTAAATGTCACAGTAATATTGAAAAATGCTGCACTAACCTTATTGTGTATTGTGAATAATTAATAGTCATATGCGTAACAAGCTGCTGCTGTCGCTAGAATAAAGAAGACTCTAAATTCAAATGAGAGGACCATTTCGTTCAGTTATTAACAAATCCACATGGATTAGATGAATTAGATCAATTTTTTCACTCTTTGAAAATATTCTGATCAAATTACCTGCATAGCCACAATTCTTGCTTTTAGTCGTTAAAAAATGTCCTGTTTGTTTTTGTAAAATATGTTCAAGTATTATTGTGTTTTCACTGATCTATTGCGCTGATTGGATTAAATAACAGATTGTTGATGTTATTCCACCTGTTTAAACCAGATGACAGAACGTGCAGCTGCCACTGCTGCAGGAGGAAATTATGATAAACATTTCTAAAAAATGTGTTTGTAAGCTCCTACTGTTTAATGACAATCTTAGCTGCTGAAAAAAATCTTTAAAATCACAGTAATTCACCTGTCATTTGTGTGTAATGATTCATGCAGCTGTGCTTCATATCATCCTCAGAATCTGTAACTGATCTTTATAATAGTAATAGCAAATTATCAGAAATAGAGTCTGTTGTTACTCTAAATTATTCCATATATTTTAATCCCCTCTCATCTGGTATACATTGAGAAAAATAAGGTGTGAGGCCACGTTCATTGATGGAAACAAACGTCAAATGTTTTTTTTTTATTTTTGGTCTTTACTGGTAGTTGGGTTTATTTTAGGTTTTAAATGGTATGGAGTTAAGGTTTCCCCCCTTTCTTTTCTATGTAGACTAGCCCATGTGTATGTATACAGCTTCTTTTGTGTCATTCAGGAGGTCAGGTTTGTTCAGTTCAGACTTTTGTTGCCATATTGTTTTGATGACCTCAATTTAGTTAAAGGGCCCTGAGTCATATTTTTGTTGATACTTTCCCTTTGCTTATGCATTTTAAACATTAAGATTTTGTTGATGTATGGATTGATTTGGCTAAATAAAGCCTTAAAATTCTCCCTGTCCTTACTGCTTGGTCCCTGACAGGCAGACTGCAAGAGACTGTTGTGGTGTCAGTCTTGTCTTGTTGATGTTGTGTTGATGTTTATTTTGTCTGAAGCCTGAAACATTCCAATTGTTGGATCACCACCACATTCTCTTTGTGTGTCAACAGCCTAAAGTGGAGTGGACAAGACCTCATACACCGCAACTTCAGAAAACACAAGCAAATTAAGAAAAACAATTTAACCACTTTGACAGCAAATATGTAAAACTTAAGTAAGCAAGCTGCCAGTGAATAAAAAACAAAGCAAATTAAGAAACACATTCATCAAGATAACAACACACACAAGGCTCCATAAAGAACTTGTGGCAAAGACAGAAAACAAACACAAAATCACTGCTTTTTAAAGAACTGAAAATACGTTTTGAGTCGATATAATTTTCTTTTTTTTTTTCAGATCTCCATGTTTAATCATTCCCCTGTAATTATTATTTTATTTCACAGTACTGTATTGTGCTCTTAATGTGTATATGCGGGGTCACTGTGAACCAAGACGTTCAGCTAAAACACAGATGAAGATGCTCTTCTCTTTTATAAAATGTACTTTTTCTTATCCACTTTCTATAAAAAAAGGACCCTAAAAGGCTGCAAAGAGTTAGGAGGATTTTAGTGTAAGCCTGACAATTTTAGGGTCAAACTGGATCACAGTATGGAGTGTTCAAAATTTGCTTTTGTAGCTGCAAGAGTAAGTTAATTACAAAGACATGGAGACTGATAAGAAAATCCAACCACATATCTGTGAATTTTCTATACCTGCTTAAGTAAGGGAAGAAAGTTTGCTCACTTTCTTGCCAAGAGTTAGATGAGAAGATCAATACCACTCTCATGTCTGTCCATTAGCCAGCTGCCAATTAGCTTAGCTCAGCATAATGACTGGAAACAGGGGTAAATGTGTACTCTGGCTTTGTTCAAAGGTAACAAAGTCTACCTACCAGCACCAGTAAGCCTCACTAAAACCTCCTCCACACATGCACTGCAACTCATTTGTCCATAAACTACCACGTGTTAAACTACTGCATGTGTAAACAGGACTTAACCTTGACAGCTCCCTAGTCCTAAATCTGGGTGAGCCACATGTGTGAATCCAGCTGTTCAATGTTCAGAGCAGTGAGTGTGTGTGTTGATGATGGTGTGCACCAGCTCACCTGTGAAGCACGGTTTCATTTTCACACATACTGTCTGCCGAATGTCAGCCTACATGAATCTTATATTTTTTCAGGTTTTAGTGCATTTCTTCATTATTTGTGATATGAAAACATCAGAATACAGTCTTAAAAAGCAGCACATCACTTAGCTTGTATTCTTCCCAGGATGGTGAAGACAGGTCTCTGCTCAGACATGCCTCCGCCATCCTGTGAAAAAAAGTAATCGCTGCTGAGTCGGCACATTGCAGCCTGCTGATCTCCGCACCTATCATCCCTCTCTGCTTCCATCACAGTTTGTAAAGACAGCATGGACTTCTACATGTTCTGCAGGAACCACACCTCATCTAAACCATCCAGAATATTTATAACACATGTCAACACGTCTGACACTGACAGTCTTATTATTTATTTATTTATTTATTTATTTATTTATTTATTTATTTATTTCTCGGAGACATTAGAATTCATATGTAATCCCTGGCTAGAGGTAAAGTTGACAACCTAAAATCAATCTAAAAATTGAGAATTAAGAAACAAGTTATAACAGAAACCTGCTTCTGCTTCTGACATAGTTTTGAGTACACATGTGAAAACAGTTATATTTCATTTATTTGTGTAAGAAAACTACAAATTCTGATTTCATGTGGGTTATGTGACAATTTCTTGGCTGGGAAACTTCCTGGAGTCTTGCAAGGAAACTAAAAGAGATTATAAAACCAAAATTCACCAAAATCTGCAGTTGAGTTGCAAACCTACCACTCAGGGAAATGTAATGACACTCATTGACCTCAAGGTGAAGCTGTACTATCAAGTTTACATTATGGAAATTATCTCAAAAACAGCTTGGCCTAAAGTCAAAATTGTTTCATCTTTTTAATCTTTCAAGCTATCTGCATCTGGTCATTTTTTTCTCAACCCACTTGTGACCCCTATCATTGCCATTTGCTGCCATATTCCTCATTTGTCCTTGACTGTTGATGTTTTTCGATCGCTTTCCAGTGTTAGTGTAACATGTTGTTTTTGTTATCCCTTTAAATCATATTTAGTTTTTACCAATAAAGTTGGAAAAAAAAAACTGTTTCCACTTCACCTGACCTGCATGTCTTTATTCTGCGATGGGACAATGTTAACCACTGAGCCACCATGCTTTTCTGATTAACTGATGATGACTTGTTAATTAAAATGAATTGTCTAATTAACTACAATTGCATGTGCGGTCTCAGAAGTGCAATAAAAAGTCATCACATGAGAAGTCACCAGCGTCTCCATGCAGGGGGGCCGGATAGGTGAGGAAATGCCCACATCAAGCTCTGAGCCTCCAGGGCTGGCAATATTTACTGTTTCGGGGCCCGTAGGGACCAGTGATTCTAACGATGCCTCGCCCCAATATATCGGCCTGTGACTGTGCTGATGAAAATAGATTCTTATCAGTGACTAACACTGGAGGTAAATTTGGCTTTAGACCCAAAAGAGGGTGTTTAAGTTTAGGAATGAGACTGAAAATAAATCTCGACCTCAAGAGGAATGATGACCCCTTAAAAATGGCTGAAGTTGCCCCTTTTATCATTCTGCTACCCTACAGTACTGATGCAATAATTTTCAATAAGAGTGAGATATATAATGTCATCATTTTAGACACACACACTCACACACTGCTTCTGAATATCTCCAGAGACAAAAAAGAGTCGATTAGGGAAATGAAGTATATATGGGCAATTTGTCATCTTACATTAGTGGTGTGAGGTAATATGAGACGGTGTTGGTAAAATTATTAACCATAAAACACAGAAGAGACTTAGTCTGGATTAGAGAGAGGGAGACGGACTACATTGGAACCACTATATCCTGGACCTACTGACACATTGGAGACGGGGAGGAATTAGGTCAGGGCTCGAATGTAGAAGGTAATAGATGGCTACAGAGGAGATTTATGTGCGACACCCTCTCTCTAGAGAGAAATAGAGAGGGAGAGACAGAGAGGGAGAAAGAGAGATGGGAGGTTGGTATTGGAACTAAATCAGACTGTCAGTTGGTGCTGAATTCTTCCTGAGGCGACAGAGGGAGGGAGGGAGGGAGGAGAGGCGGAGGGAAAAGAGAGCAGAGCAATGGAGAGAGAACTGGGACATGGAGAGGGAGAAGAATAATGATGGAGGAAGCAAGGAGGCTGAATGAAAGATCAGGGTGGTGGAGTTCATGGGGCAGAAAACAGCACAGCCAGAGTGAGGACACAGCAGGAAGCTTTTAGATGATGTAACTTACTCTGTGGTGGCGGAGGAGGAGGAGGAGGAGGAGGAGGAGGAGGAGGAGGAGGAGGAGGAGCTATTTCAAGCATCCAGGGTTCCACAAGTAGAGACTGACAGATGTGGGGGTGGGTGGTGAGGTGGAGGGGGGGGGGGTCTCCTAGTCAAATCATCAGGGCAAAATATGGACAACTGTGTTAGAAAGTTGTGGTTCTTTGATAAAAAGTTAAAACAAGACTGTGTACATAAGAACTGAGGGATGTAAACTAAACTCCCGAGGAGCATTTTGGTGTGAAACAAACCTGGTGTCGTGGCACAACAATGGCTGCTGATGGTTGCCATATTTAGAGCCAACCACTGAACCAAACTCAAGGAAAAAAACAACATTTTTAGTTGACACAGAGGCTGTGGGTGTGGTTTCTGGGTGCAGTTAACTTCAAGTTTTTCACAAGTATATAAGAAATATGCAGATTTAATAACTGATACTTCCTAAGTCCCACCCCTTTTCTGTCTGTGCTCCAGTAGCAGTTGAGCGAGCTTGGTACCTTAGTCAACTTTCCCCTTTCCTGTTTTTTTTTTTTACTTTGATATACTATATGCTATATTTGAAGATGTTTAAAAGACATTGTTGCAGGACCTGTAAAAGCAACATCACATCTTGAATCAGCAAAATGCTTGTTAATCTACATCAATCATTGGCTAGCTAGTTAGCAAGCATTTAGCTAACAGTATGTAACTTAAGATGAGACCCCATACTGTATATCGCTTTTACAGGAAAAAGAAAACATTGACCAGGGTACCAAGTTTGCTGTTATAAAGAGCTGAAGTCACACCTCATTTGGTGGACTGCATTTGGACCTAAATTCAGAAAAAAAATATTATTTTTATCAGTAATCTATGGTGAAAGACAAATTAAGTTTTGATCACGTTTGATTTGTGCCACCAATTACATATATGTTGTTTGACAATTTAAACATTTTTATTTTTACTCGACAATTAAGTTGCAGTTTGGTGTAGGTTTGTCGTAATTTAATTGAGTTTTATGTGAAACCACTCAGTGAACTACATCTCTCATCTCCTACAATATACATCGTCAACACCAAAGTTGTTCTCCCTAACATTATCTTAATTTAAGTGTTTCAGTCAGCAACTCTTGGTCCTTTTCTCAGCCAAGAAGATAAAGAACAAGTAAGACCTGTTACTCATGTGACTACATCCTCTTTTGAAAGACACAGGCATCGTAGCTTCAGCAGATAATGTCGATGTTTCTTGACTTGAAAAGATATTTTTTTAACAAACACCATAATTCATGCCACAATTCAAATGGGATCAAAAAATAATTAATCTCTCTCTCTTGACTAATGTTCATATTTTCTCCAAACTTAGGTCCCACGGCGGTCCATCAGCAGAGACTTTGACTCTCTATTGGAATACAGATCAAAACTGTGACTTAGAAGGGGTCAATTATTATTCTAATTTTGTTCTGTAAGTCAACTTATGGTGTAACACACTGTGAACTGTGTGATGAGCCTACCATTGGTCACCTGTTTCAGGCGGTGAGGTCGGCATCTTCTATCTGTGTTTTCAAAGTACCCTGTCCCTACAGGAAACAGCAACTACCTCTGTGCTGAAAATGGCAAACTAGCACCTGGGTCATCAGTATTAATGTAAAAACACTAGAAGCTGTTACCTTTTCCTCTGAGGTGATTTAGACATTTTAATTCCAGGGATTGTCTCTTGATGGGCAAATATTCCAAACAAGTTCCCCACAAACACAATTTTGCAGTGGCGCTGTCGCTCTATCCTGGGTTTAGCAACGCCCAAGACAATTATGATTTGTCTGGAGAAATACAAACAAGGCAGAGTGCTTTTTCACCTATGGCATAATGATAATGTATGAAACCAGACCTTTCTCTGTGCTGCATAGATCTCATGCTCACTTGTCTCTGTTTTGTCTCTATTTTTCATGGATGTCAGTAGTCAACTAGCTAGCAGTGGGAAAATGATGTCCCTATTTTTAATCCCACCAGCAAAACTCTGATTTAGTCAACTGTTTCTTCAACTGGTACAAACAGCTGTCAAAGATGAGGACAACACCAGACCTGTTTGAGTGAATGAAAAATGTAGACAATATTTAGATTTTTAAAAGCTTTAGTGATCTTCCTTTATACTGAAAGCTGCTGAGATTAAAGGTACTTTTTAAAAAAAACATTTTTGCACAACAAAAATAAAATTCTGCGATGTAACCAGTGTTGTCTCCAGATTTGAAAAATGACAAAACATTAATCCATAGTGAGCGGAACCTGATAAATGTCCCTGGATCAATTCAGGTCAAGGTCCTCCATGTAAAACCACTCAAGTATTGATCAGTGTTACAGTAGCCTATATATGTAAGCCAGTACACTGTGTCCCATCCATCATATAACTTGACGTTATCCCATTTTAATACAGTACACGTATGTCCCCTGCATGCACTGTTCTAACCTTAACATTAGCAGCGAGCTGTGCAGCACATGATTGACATTTCTCTCTTTCACTGAGGACATCAACATCAACCCAGCCAACACTGACTGGACAGATGCACCATTCAGGAGATGCTGTTTGGCAATTTTAGACTTGTGCTTTTGCCCTCCAAACACAAAGATGTTTATCTGTCTTAACACCAAGAATCAGTCACATGGATTTGACAGACTTGAGGTTTGACCTGCTGAAATATCAGGTCATGTCTGTCACAACTGTCTATCCACTCAGTCCTCTCTTTATCTGATTGTGGTGCTAATCTTCTCAAACTGAAAACAAAGGAGAGTTTAAACTGTTTTAAATGACAGTAACATAACAGAAGAATATCGCATGTGCTCCTTTCCTGACATAAACAACAGCATTGCCCTGGTGAAAGACTGACAGGCTGCACATTGCAAGGACAGGTTTGAGAGGGGAATGAGGTGTGTAAAATGCTCCAAATAAATGACAAAATATTTGAAATAAATCAATGTTCAATGTTAAAATTGAGAAATTTGGATTCATTTTTTACAATAGAAAATAGTAAATGGTAAAGTAAAAAGTAAAATACCTGAAAAAGGTATCAAGTATGAGTATGTGCCATCACAGGTGATGTTGCACCATCAGGCATTACAACAGAAATGTTTCCCTGGACAGCAAGGGATGGGACCATTACACCTGACAGTAGGTAATAGTCAGTTTACATTGATTATATGATAATTATGAATTGTGGTTTATATATGACTTGAAAACTCAAAATTGCTTCAAAGTACTGAAATACACGGTTATTAGTGAAAAACTTAGGCAGACTAATTGCACATGATTCTTAGGACAGGTCTGCACTGCTCGTAAATTGCTTTTGTACCTAAGAGAAAATTCCAAATGGTGATAGACCAACAGACAGCATCAAACGGTAAGTGCTTTTTCACACACTCATTTTGCTCTCTTTTATATACTGTTACTGAAGCACATTCTACACACACACACACACACACACACACACACACACACACACACACTAATCAGCGTTACACTTGCTGCCAGTGACCCTTATTGAAGGTTGTGTTAATGATGACTTAAACAAACAGTGTGTCTTTAGCTCCAGTCAATAGCTCTAAACAGCCACGAGTCACATCACCCATTACAATTAGGCTAGAAATATTAGAACTGCTCCTATTGCACGCATTGTCATTATGTGTGTGTGTGTGTGTGTGTGTATGTGTGCTTGTGCTAATGAAGGTATTGAAATTGTCATTAATGTGTGTGATGACTCAACACTAGGAGAGCAATTGGGTTTATGAAAGGCTCATTGCTTCCCATATTTCAGCCTTAAGCAATATAAATGTTTATGTGTTTTCTCATTGACAAGTCCATTTAAAGCAGCTTCCAAAGACCTGACAGGCTATAACTAATTCTCTGATACAGCCGGCCCACCAGGGTTACACTGACATACTGGGCTCCTCATAACATGGTCCTTTTCTCTGAGACAGACACAGTCCAGTCAGTATCAGCCACTGTTTGATACTCTAGAAGGCCAAAAGTATGCAGACATTCGAACACGGCATGTGCGATTGACAGTAGAACATTGCTTTCCCAAACCATGCAAATTAGCACGCTGTTACAACAGCATCCTCTTCTCTGCTTTCAGCCTTCACACCAGATTTTGGAACCTGGCTGAAGGGATTTGCTCCCATTCAGCCACAAGAGCATTACTGAATATGAAAAAAACATTTCCTTATGGAGCTGGCTTTGTGGACACACTATGAAAAACAGGAAAGTTAATGCTGCTGTTTGCTGTTCATGTCCCATGTGAAACCCTGAGTCAATGCTGACTTATTATTTTCACCCAAACCGTAATCTTTTCCTAAACCTGGCTAAATAGTTTTGTTGCATAAACCTAAATAAACTGCAAATGACAACTTAAAATATTTTTTTTAATTAAATAATCAGTCAACTAAAGTTCTGATACACTGGTGTTAAAAAGTCACTTCACACTAATTGCAAAAAGACTAATGTTTCTAATTACCTCTTGTGGTATCTACTCATGTTTGATTCTATTTGCTGTGGTTTGCTCATATCTACTGCACAAATTTCCACAATGCATTGATGAAATTTAGTGTGGTGCTTAAATAGCTTATATTTGGGAAACTCAACAGCAGCTTGTGATTCCAGAAGTAATTTCATATCTGCAGCTAAAGTGAGGTTGGTAGATTTTTCTTCGCTGCTGAGTTTTAAATGTCATTCTGAATTACTTGAATGCTACAAATAAAATTCCATCCTGCTCCATTGCATTGAGGAAGTGGTAGAAGTCTTAGAGACGGTTATCTGAAATCCTTAAACTGCAAATGAAACGGAAAGTCATCACGACTGGAAACCACTGAGGCTAAGTGGTAAAATATGTTTTTGGTGTGATTCGAAAAACCCTTAAAGGAAATCTCTACATCTGTGTGTGTGGATGTGATAAAGCTGCAGAGTTGGAATGGTCTCAGTGCACCCAGTGTTTACTTGGCCTCCATTATCTTTTATTTGTAGGCTGATAGTGTCTCTTGGCAGGGAATAAATGGGCTGTAAATCAGAGATGTATTTGTGCATGGGTATGAGGGATTTCAGACATACATGAACACAAGCATAAATATGCAGGTGAGGAACACAAATTCAGGCACGCTCTCTGCGATATATTTTATAGTGAAAAATAAGAAGAAAGCTGAAAACAATTAGCTTGATTCGTCCATTAGCTGTGCAGAACGTTAACACAAACTCACTCTGTGAATATGCACATTAGAGAATCAGCCGTGGCAAGCTTCACTCCTCAGCACATTTGAATATGCAAATGTTTCCCGGCACAAAAAGCCTTGACAAGCTGTTATTACATGATTCCTGTGGGTGCAGACACAACAGCCTGGAAATATATTATAGGAGGCAGAACAAGAGAGAGGAGAGTAGCCTGAGACAGTTGCCGGGGAGATGTGTGCACGTTGCTCGCATTCATGCATTTGGGCGCTTGTGTTGGTGTGTGTTTGTGTGTATCCACAGAGGAATGTGATAATGCCAGTGGTGTTTCTTCGCTGTTCGCCAGAATATGAGATGTGCTGGGTCATATTGGTTATGAAGGCGCTGGTCAAAACATTAAAAGAAACTAGTCCTGATCACAACTAAAAACAGCAGCACAACTCTCCATACTGACATTGCCTAAATAGCAAAGGCTATTTCTATAAAATAGACTCATACTTCACTCATGTGCACACCAAATAGTAACCATTCATATACCTTTTAACCATCATAACCTGACTCTCTTTCTTTGTCTTGGGATGAAATCAACAGTTTTGCAGACTGTCTTGCAGACTGTTGTGCAGGAAACTACCTAGTGCTCAAAGTCAGCAAATCCATGGAGCTAAATGCTGACTTTTGAGAAACTAGGCAAAAAGACTCACTGCTGTCTACATCTCTGGAGCTGAGGTGGAGCAGGTGAACAGTTTTAGGTTCCTGTGAATCACTGAGAACTTCTCATGAGCATCACACATCTCCACCCTGGTAAAGAATGGCTCACAAACGGCTGTATGTCTTGAGGAAACGTAGGAAACAAACTTCTACAGAAGAACAATTAGTGGTGGACAGTAACACAGTACATTTACTTGAGTACTGTACTTAAGTACATTTTTTGAGTATCTGTACTTTACTTGAGTATTTGTTTTTGTTTTTTTTGGAAACTTATGACTTTCACTCCACTACATTTCAAAGACAAATATTGTACTTTTGACTCTGCAATTGGTCACATGCTGTGTTCCTCACAGAAAGAAACCAATCACAGTAGCTCCTCTCAAATGGGACTGATGTAAAGCAGAAATACGTCCAGGCGCACTAACAAGCACAAGCAAGCTCTCCCTCTTTTATTCAAACAAAAAGCGGTAATGGTGATGGCAGGAGAAATACAAAATTAAATCTTAAGATGTTATTATAATTACTGATTATTTCAGGTAGCTTTTAAAGTTGGATTGTTTTTATTGGGGTGAAAAATACCACATAATTCATGTATATACTGCCTCTGAAGACAGAAAGAAATCTCAGTTATTTAACAGACTTGGAGAACTCCTTACAGTCGGCTTCAATCTGCTTTTATACAGTGATTTTAATACAGTTACGTCAGAAAATGACAATAACTATGTCCTTTTTGTTTTTATAGGTGTTTCTATAGGCTTTGTGTAGCAGAGTGGTTCTACAAGCATCAGTGCATCATTAGATGGTTTCAGAGAATTACAAGCTTCTGTAAATGCATCATGAAATAATACAGCATGTACTGGTATTAGAAAATGTACTTTGTAATTTGTACTTTTGAATACTTAAGATTTTTAAAAACATGTACTTTTGAATACTTAAGTATTTTTAAAACCAAGTACTCTGGTACTTTAACTCAAGTAAAATTTTGACTGAGCAACTTTCACTTGTAGTTGAGTATCTATACTTTGACTCAAGTACTGGGGTTGAGTACTTTGTCCACCACTGAGAACAATAGAAAGCATCCTGACTGGAAACATCACAAACTGTCATGGGATGTACAGCAGGTGATCAAAACTGCCCAGAACATCATTGGTATCCATCTATGACACAGTGGTGATTGTGAGGGTTTGAGGTTTTTTTTTTTTGGTTATTTCCTCTTTTATTTTGTAGTCCTGGTCCACCCTCATGTGTCTTGACTTTACTTCCTGTCTTTGTCCTTTTCCTGCACTTTTTGTCTGCCACTTGTTTCACCAGTCTGATTAATTGCTCGTCTATGTGTTTCTCTGTTTCTTGGTCAGTTCATTGTTATCCTTTGTCTTGAGTATCTGAGCCTTGTCTGTGTTTTTCTTGTAATTTGGAACTTTGACCTTATGTTGGATTTTGCCAGTTTTCATTTAGTTTTTTGGACTACCACATCATTCATGTAACCCTGTTCCTCAGATACTGTTTGTAATTAACTCAAGCTTAACTTCAGTCTGCCGTTTTTTTTGGGTCCATCCTTTGTTTTACCAGGTTACTCAACACATGTAACAGGTGATATCAGGGAGATAAGGTGACTGCGCAGAGCCCAAAGGATACTAAAAGACAACACCCACCGCCTGATCACCCTGCTGCCATCAGGCAGGAGATACAGAAGTATCCTCTGCTGTACCACCAGACTGAAGAGCAGCTTCTTACCACTGGCTGTGAGACTGCTTGATTCATCCTCAGCACTCCATCATGTAAAATAGTTTCCTCTCTATTTTTATTTATCTATTCAGCCGCTTCCAAACAATCAGTCAAAGAGGGAACTACACTGAAATCGCATATTACAGCCTATTTGTATATGATGAATAGATCACATTGTATCCTTGTCTCTGTCCTGTTGAGACTTTCTTTGGCCTGGACTGTCCCCCTGCATCACTTTCTCTCCTGACCTTTCTGACTGTTACAAATTAGCCACCTTCTCTAATATTCCTCAAGTCAAGCTCATTATTTCTGTGAACCTTCCTACAAGACAGCTTTCAGAGGCAGCTTTGCCTCTAGTGTTTTACTCTTATTTCATGAACCGTCCAAATGTTTGAATCTTATTGTAATTTTAAACTTATAACAGACCTATTGTTACGCACATCTCTGATACCTTATGTTATATTTTTGATGCCTTGTAAAGCACTAAAGTTCAGAATATTCAAACTTAATAGATAATAACTGTGATTATTTTATGCCTGAAGCATAATAAGAATTAAACATGATTATAAATACACATGCAAAAAGATATTCAAACCTAATTATACATGTGGTATCTATAATTCCTCTCATAGTGTCTTACTAACCGTTTTTAAATCAGAGTCATCTAAAGTCAGTAAGTCCATGAGTCCATCCTCGTTTAATTAATACAGTATAAAATGCTTGACGCAGTGTTAGCAGAGTGGTGACCACAAATGGCAGATAAATGTGATTATTTTTCATTTTAGAGTAGACATCAAAATAAACTTGGTCTATGTGGTTTGTGCACATGCCTGTTTTCATGGCCATTACAGCAGCTCAGTTTGACCAGTCTATTGTCCCCCGCAGGACTCAGGTGTTCCTTCTTTGGTGGGGATGAATAAAAGCACATTCAATATGTAGAAGTAACCCTTTCATGCATTTCCAATATGTAAGCTGGGCGTTGTCGTGTGTTTGTTTAGAGATTGTTTAGGATTTAACCACACCCAGGCTGATAATCCTGCTTGTTTTGCCAATGGTTGCAGCTTGATCTATCCACACCCACTGTGCAGCTCAGACCTTGCACATCACAGCTGAGTGTGGTTACATGCTCAAGAGACTAAGAACAATTTATATTCATGAAAAAAAAGCCAAAGACACAAATTTATCTGTCCTTCTTTATGAGTTTTTGCACCGCACCAACAGCCCACACAGTGTTACAATAGTAACTATACATGATGTTTACTGACCTTTAAACATTTGTTTTCATGTCCATTACTAACCCTGCCCTGTCTCCAAGAAATAACATGTATAACTAATTTTTTCCCCATAATTATATTGTGGTGAAAAATGAAATTCCTGCCTGAATTGTGTTCACAGACAAAGTTTCTTTGAATCGGTACGTTTACGTAATGCACTGGATTTGTAAGGAGATAGTTGCGGTGGATGCCAGGTATACAAAGTATGCGACAGTCCAAGGCTTATGTTCTGATTTCTACAATAGTAAAAGTAATAAAAGTGCTTTAGTGAAAGGGATAATATGCAACAATTTCCTTAAAAAAAAAATAAAAATCCTTCTCAGTCATCACGTACGACCCGTTAGAAGTGTGTGATGAAGTCTGTATCTGCCCTCTGCCCATATTCCCTTATTTTCACATCTTTTGTTGGGTACAGGGACTTTATAAAAATGTAAAGACCAATGGTTACATTGCATTTTCTGATCTTTTTCATCTGCTGAGAGCTGCAGAATGAGTTTCACACACAGGCAGAGCAGACTGAGGCTGCATTTAAACAAAATCTGACATTGTGTAAATGTTAATATCAACATTTTTGCAACTTGCCAGGTACGTTTATTTACAAAATTTCCTCATTATGTGAAGAGAAAATGTAAGACGGGGGGTAAAGATAGGACTATTTAAGTGCCACAATCATGTACAAATGTAGAACATGGACATCCAAAGAAAGAAAAGACATTCGGCAGAATTAGCAATCAGTTACTAGTATTTTTTTCTTTGTCTCATATGGATAATTACTGAGAAACTTACTGGTAAAATAAAATGATTACTACATTTCAATCAGTTTTTAGAATTTGCAGCTATCTATATTATACAAATTAATAAAGTACGAGTATTTATTTTTTCCACATAAAGACACTTTTGCAGACAACACTCATTCTATTTGTTATTTTCATTTTATTTTTGGAGTAAACACCTAGAGTCCAGTCTTTCAACTTTATGTGTGTCGACGGCACTCGAGCATCCTTCCTGAGCTGTGGCGAGGAAATCGGACAGCAGTGAAGGTCAAATGATAATTTGGAGGAAGAAGCAACAATGAGAAGAGGGAAATGAATACACCTCCCATTTCCTGGTCATTTTGTAAAGGTCAGGGGGAAATGTTAAAAATCTACAGGGAATGAGAAACTGCAAATGGCAGTGGGAGGGAAAAAAAAAACACACTGAATTTGGAGATGTGCTCTTGTGCCAAAAACTCTAACAACCTCTTGGCCTCATTGGCTTTGTGGGTTTTAAACTATTTTCCAAGGTTAAATCACTAAAGATCAGGATGAATCTAATAATCAGATTCATGGATTAGTTTGGAACAATTGCAATGTATGTATGCTGGTCCCGTGACATTGAACAGGTCAAAGAGTTTGAACCACAAACTTCAAACTTTTTCGAACTTACAAAGTGAATCAAACTGTAAAAACAAGCAAGTGTTATGCTAAGGGGTGTAGTCCACTCTTTGAATCAACAAGCAACAAAAACAAATGTGTGTGCAAGATGTTTGTCCATCTGCCAAAACATTACATGTTATTTTTATATGGTATCAAGTCCATTTCCAGTGGACTGATTGTTTCGCCTTCAGGGATGCTTTTGTCTTCAGTTTGATTTCTGAGTTTATGTGAACTGCAAAAGAGACATCAAATTAATCAAAGAATCAAAGAATTTGTTTTAAATCCTCTGCAGGCTAAACAGAAAACCAAATAATCAAGCCTCAGAGGAAAGATATGTATTAAAAAATAATTGATAAGAAATTCCCAGAAGTGAACATTTTGATGTTGTGCAAGAGGATGTGTATGAAATCCAAAAGGTAAAGGAGCTTCAGGCAGCCAGCTCCGACCCTGTGAAGTGTTTTTGAAGTGCATCGAAGGAAAGAGTCTCAATCGCTCAACCTCTCAAGGTCGGTTTTTGATTTATTGCTTGTTACATGAGTCTCGGAGTTTTCCATATTAATGACCAGCATTATGTTAATGGTGTCATAAAAGGATACTCTGCTCTGCAGCTATCCATCCACAACAACTTCAACAACCTTCATCATTATGAATATGACTTCTTGAGCAAAGAGGTCATGAAATGTGCTCACTATGGGCTGGACAAACATTACAATTGTTGGGCCTAATTATTACTGCAAACCCGTCTCCTAAAAGTCAGGTTTATCAAATGAGAAAAAGATTTGGTTTGTTTAAATGCTGAAAGCAGATGTGCCCTACCTCATGTTACCTCTTGACTTTCCAAATGTTATTGGAACAATAGTGAAATGAATTATTTTGCAGTGATTGCGTTCATTCATGGACAACTGTGGGATTTAACTTGTAGGTGAGTTGATGAGTGATTAGTGCAGCCCGTGTCAGACACTCAGCTCAGGGCAGGGAGTTGGGACAGACTAACTTGATACATGTCCACAAATTCTGTTAATATAAGTGTGAGTGGCATGTGGTCTTGCTTTGTCTTTGCACTAGCTAATAGCAGGCAGGAGGGCCGAGTTAGTGAACAAATTAGTGGGGTCTCAAGTTTCAATTTATTCATGACTCACACACCACTAGTCTTTATTCAAAATTTTGCCCACTTTTTTTTATCTGTCCCGTTGACTTAAGCATTTAAAACTGCAGCAAAAATCTGTCGTTGATGGATGTCCACTGCCGCGTCCCTGCTGAGGGACTGGATCCTTGAAGCACATGGCTCACAAAGGTTTATCCTTCAGAGGACATGAGGCCTCAGCTGGACGTCCTTCTCCTCTAATAAGACATTGTGATCTCACAGAAGCCAAAACTAATGGTGCATTTAAGCAGCCTCTTTTAAAATTAGAAAATCAAACATGTTCAGGTTCATCACCAGGAAGCTGTCCCTAAACAGTCAACAAAGTATTATACACTATAAATAAAGTAAATAAGTCACAAAGGGATACAAATATCTGTTTTTTACCTGACCTGCTCTGCCCCTGATATTCTCACCCTAACCTTAACAAATCACTCATCATGCCTAAACCTAACTAACCCAACCAACACAGGCAATCAGTACTAGTCATTCAGAGACAGAGTTGGGAAGGTCCTGACTTTGCTCTCCAAGGACAAAATTTAGTATCTGTAGCCCGATGTGAAAAAGCAGCACCACTGTGCACTGGGCACCAAAACAGCCTAATCATGGATGTGGGAAGTATTAGAAAAAAATATCCATTGTAGGAGAACAAGAGCGATAAAATGATTAATTGATTCCACATGCTGGTTACTGATGTATTTAATGATATTTAATGATAATGCTTGTGTTTTGTTTTGTGCTATTCTTTTCTGCAATGTGCTCCTTTGTTGTAGTATTTTCTTTTTTTTTGTATATGTGATTTGTTATAGTCTCTTTTCACTGTGCTTTTATATGATTAGCATTTTGCTTTGACGATATGCACAGTGTTATGTCATGCCAATAAAGCAGTTTGAATTGGATTGAATTGGTAAGAGGTCACAGGACGAGCGACAGAGAGAGAGAGAGCATGTGAAGTGTAACAGACAGTGATTTATAAAATTTTCTTTGATCAAGATACTCATCTCCTAAACATCTGCATCTATGGAAACTTCACTTTTGACATTTAATCATTTTTTTGAGATAGGCTAAGTAAGTTATTATTTTGAGATACTACTTTTGAGATAAATTGTGCACCACTGTGCACCATTTAATATTACGTCTCTAATAGTCTTTTTTTTTTTTTTTTTAGATCCAACTGTTCATTTTAGGAGTGGCTTTTTATTGAGACAAGTCAAAGGTGTTGTTTTTATATTTTTTGGTCCAGTCACTAAGCTCAAGAGCAACCCATATACAGACTACAACACATACTGTAGCTGCATTTTGCATAACTGTATCACAAAGTTTTGATGGAAGAAGAAAAAAAAGAGTTGAATAGAAATGGATAAAAATCTTCTCAGTGGCTCAGACATTCACAGTGAACACTTTGACCTGACCTCTTAAGAGTGAAACAGCCAAATGTCAAGTAACAATAAAAGGAGAAAGATACAATATGCCTCACACAATAAAAAAGGACATGAATAGGCAGCTGGTTTCATTTCTACTGGCCTGAAAGGTCAAGAACCACTTAATATATGTTCCCAGATGTCAGAGTAAACTTACATGTAATAAATATTTGAAAATACTGCCACTGTATCCACAAACTGATGCTACACACACCTGAATGAAGACACTCACACACACACACACACACACACACACACAGAGGCGCATTGAGCTGGATGGTTAAATGTCATTACAGCTGACAGTCTGAGTGGGCAGAAGGGCAGCCAGTCATTTTCTGAAGAGTGCTCACACTGAAGTGTGTGATGGGTGTTAACAGACTTCACATCACCATCAGTCCAGCTCTACAAACAGATGGACGTGTGGGTAACACAACAGACTGTACTGTAGGCCTTCATATTCGGGAGAAATGAGGAGAGATGTTTCGGACTGATTGTGATTAGTGGATTTTTTTTTCATTAAGACAAACAAAAGAAACATAGGAGGAGCTTTGAGGTCTGCAAATACCATATCTCTATGAATGCAGATACATTTGAAAATATATATTTTTTCCCTTTCTGTTTTGGCTTGACATTCACACTTTCACTGTTTTAAGAGGAAAGTTCATCCAAAAATTCAAATTCAGTCTTATCTACCTACTCTCATGCTGAAGGTTGGTTTTAGTTATTTATTCCATAAAACACTGCTGTAATCCAAGTCTTCCAAAACCACAACATGTGGTTCGGACGCCATCACGCACCCACCACAGACAGTGTGCATACAAAAATGAAAGTGGCTCTCAGCTAAGGATCTACAGTGATGATTTAGGCTAAAACATGGTGTAAAAGACATTTTTTTAAAGTCATCTTAGCAGGTTGGGGCTATATGAGACTTAGACTAGACAAGCAAGATGGAGGCATTTTATGTTTTGGTTTTTGTTTTGTTTTTTTTTGGTTGTTTTTTCCATTTGAAAACTGGTCACCATTCACTTACATTGCGAGAGGGTGAGTAGATAACGACTGAATTTTGACTCTCAAAATACTGATCTTTGGTTGTCAACCCACACAAACATGGTCAGATACAGGGTGCTATGGCAGCAACATTTAGAAGCTTCTCAATGATCAAATTCTGTCTGTCAGGGTTTTAGGAAAAGACCCAGATACAGTCAGAACACTGACACAGAATAAGATGGCTTGAAATGATACTGAATAAGAAGGTCAGTAGGGCTGAATTATACTCCCAAATGGATATGCACATGGATGGCTACAGACAACCCAGACACATATTGTGTTTATACTACTATCTGGAGTGTGCTTGGAGGATATGTTCCATACATGCACAGTAGATCAATACCTGTTCAACAAATTGTAGTTACACAGATGTCTGCACAGAGCCTACACATACACACACACTCTACTGGACAAGCATGCACTTGGAGATGCAGAAAGTGTAATTCTGACTGAGAGGCCACGGTTATGCATGTGCGAAGTTACGTCTTCACTTCAACTTTGGTGATCTTCGATTGGCAACGTTTCAGCCTCAACCAATAGTGGAGAAGTGTGTGTGGTGTTCGCCACGGCAGTCAACAGGTGAACTGAAGTGGGCAGGCTGAATGTAAGATAGGGCAGAGGGGACAGAAGAGCTGTTTCCACTATTGAGTGTGTAAAGAAATGCACAACATGACAACTTCCTAAAAGTGAAGTCAAAGCACCTTGATCGCCCCCCCGGTGGCTGGCTGCAGTATAGGTCATAAACCCTGCATCTCCAATGTTTATAAGTAGGACCACACTAAAACATCAAAGTGCATGGTAAGTGTATTTTTCCCAAAGTTGGTTTCTGACATTTTAGTTAGGTCTGATCATGCTGTTGTTTGTTCAAGCAAAGGGTTGGCCTGTTTTATTACCTCACTGATGACGTTACAGTTCACATATTTTTTTTAGGATATGTGAGCTCAGAGATGATGTCACCAGTTCAAAAGCATCAGCATATACTGTGACATCACAGATGATGTCACGGTTGATGATATCACAGTGATGTCACAGGTGCAAAAGTTAGTATATATAGGTTGAGCAGATGATTATAGACTAAGTTCAAGCCAACCCGCTCCCTTACAGGATGACTTAAGGGGCGGGTTGCCAACAGGCCCGTGGCTACGATGGTCGTACTCGTAGCCTGAGTGTTCTGTGTAGAACACTCATAGGGGCCTGTTGCACCAGGAAGGTCTAAGCCTTCCTGTGGTTGAACGCAACCCGTTCCCTTACAGGATGACAGTCAAGGGCGGGTTGCAAAAGGGTCTTAGGGTAAGATGGGACCTGCTGCACCAACAATGTTGAAGCCTTCCTCTAAATTAGAGCAGGCGTGAATCCTACACCCAGTCAGAGACAGCCATACAGGCCGCTTTTATTTATTTATTTATTTTTTTGCAGGGTGCCTAATACAGAACAAGGTGCCCAACCAAATAAAAGGGTTGTCCACCACTGCACATAATCCATCTTTATTTGTGTTGAGTGGTCTCAACACAGAGACGACCATCAAGTCCTTCTGCTGACAGTTAAAGAATGTAGACATAAATGGTAACAAAAACTCAAATATAATAAAGTGGATACATTGTTTGCTACAGTTTTGCCCCCTCCCTTTCCCTTGCACCGATAATAAAAGACAGAGATCAGTTCTATTTTAACCAATTTAACCTTCATTTGACCAGTGTGGGTTGTACAGAATTGAAAAGTGTCTCTGTTAAAGGGCAACCTGCATAATGCATCTCAGTGAAATTCCTCTGGGGAAGCTTTAATGGCAGCAAACAGCAAACACAACAAAATGAGGAGGGAAACACTATTTCCCCCTCAGCACTGGGTCCACACCTCCCCTAATTTGATCCCAACATCGCAGACAAACTTCCCAACTCGTCTGTTGAGCCTGTAGCCAAATCAAAAAGTTCCACATCATTAACAGCTGAAGGTTGCTATACTGTTAATGAGAGGGCCAATTAGCCTTTACTAAAACAAAGAGCGCGGGAGAGAGAGACTCAGAGGGATCGTTTCCCTGCTGTATAGAATTTGTTGACCCATTGCCAAGTTAGTACATAAGAAGAGAAAGACAGAGAGAGAGAAGTGACTGAGAAACATCGAGAAGAGAGATAGGAATAGAACAAGCTCTAGCATTTGTATTCATGGCAAACAATTTCCAAGACATTTTCAAATATACTGTTAATAGATTTTTGTTGCTGAAAGGAAGAAAACATGTCAGAAATACAATTTAGCCTTTAAAGTTACAGTATGTAAGACTTATGGGGATCTATTGGCAGAAATGGAATATACTATTCATAGGTATGTCTTCATTAGAGTATGAGCCCCTGTAGCCCTTTAGATCTACAGAGGATGCTGGTCCTCTTTCACACAGGCCTCCATGTCGCACTGCGATGTTTCTACAGAAAAACAAAGGCAGAGTCGAGGTGAAGGAAGTGTGTGAAATTTCTTGAATATTGACCCAGGGCGAGGGTTTTTTTCAAACAAGTGGGGCACCACTGTGAAAACAAAAATAGTCCCAGAGGCTCTTCATTTCATTAGCTTGTCCAATAGTAGCTATGCAGAGGAATATGTGGATAAATAGAGTGCCTTATTGTTTAATTGCTTTCAATCACAGAAACAAAAACAGGACAAAAAACAGAATTCAACAAGAAACAATGTAATTCTAAATATAATACAATAAAATGCCCGGTAGTATGCAGCACATAAGGAGGGCAAGTACAGTAGATGTACAGTAGATGATGTAGAAAATAACTATACATTTAATATATATACAGTTTTGTAATGACACAGATATCACATGATATCAGGTGTTGTAACTGTAATAGAATTCAGGCTCCACTGTCTTCGAAGTTCAAAGAATTTCTGTTTTTTGCTCAGTATCTAAGACAGAAAAGTCCATCATTTATCATATATTTATTTATGGCCACCATGGTGGTAAAAGGGCTCTACTAAAACTCACAGTGTGATTTGTGTGTTTCTTGACAGCTGTCATCAACTATTCAGAAAACTTTGTACTGTATCATGTAACCTCATTGTATTTTCCAGATGTTTGTGTTTAGGTGGTCATCAGTCTCTGGTAAACACATCACATGAACTGATCCAGGGAAAAAGCCACAGCAGGATGTAAATAATAAAAGCTAGAGGGAACAGAGGGATTCAAGTCTCCCCTCTGTGCCTCCAGCCAGCGCTGAAAACACCCTGCCTTCACCACAAAGCTATTACATATACGATTTATAGGCATCATGGAATAATTTTGTTGAAATTAGAGACTAGGGGCACTGTGAGAATGGGATAAAAAGGTCTGGATTGCAACTTCAGCCCAAGGCTTTTCTGCTTGCCTCATGTTGTGACAGGTCACGCATCACAAAAAACAAATTGCTCCGCTCCACCGTGGATGCCTCCTTACACACACGCATACACAGGTGCAAACGCTGGCATATACTGGCACATGCAGACATCAAACAGGAGTTCACAGACATATTTGAGTCACACCTGGTACAGCCCTTACTCTGTTGTTGCTCATACGCTGATGTTGCTTTCACCTGGGACCATCCGCTGGTTTAAATGCAAATTCCTGTTGGCAAACATGTAAATTTCCAACTTTACAAGCTGAAGAGGACCACCTGAACACACCATTAGTTTGTGTCTCTGTGAGCATGATGAGACGCCCTCTGGCCCTTAGTCCTCTGAGGAGAATCGTCTTTATGGACTGTACTCTTGGAAGGATGTAACACAGCCAACATCACTGAGCCCTGTAAGGGCCGTCCATTCCCAGCCTGCTAATCACTTCATTATTCAGTCTGACACTGTGTTCATGTTAGCCATTTTCTGTTTGTGAGGACTGACATTTTTTCCCTAATGAAAACCATTTTCTGTTGACACCCTGGTTACTGAGAGTAGTTAACATTTTAATGATGAAATCCTTTAATTTACACACGTAATATGCAAGTTCTGTCATCAGACTTTCTCTCACATTAAAACAATAATGATATTGATAGAGTTGTAAAGTAGCGTGGGATCATGGGAGTTATGTTTTAAACAACCACTATAGATAATAGAAATCTATCTGTAAAAAACAGTAGGAAGTGTATACAGCCTGTCATTCAGTTTGAGCAGCACTTTGCTTATGATTAAGAGTGCACCGGTTATATATTGATATATCGACAGTCTCTGTAAAGTGTGTTCATTAAAGCCTAAAGCAACACCAGGCTGCTACAGTATAACTGTAGAGACCTCTATACACATCACACTGGTCGGTTATTACTCAGTATTTTGCTGGTGTATAAAGGACATGTCCTTCAAGGCTCATAGCAAAAGTAGCTCATATTTTATCCTAGAAACACATTGCAGTCCCAGTGTTTTGATTGGTTAAGATACTACTTAAAAATCACCACACCTGCTGATCTATATTGACCTTCACCCAGTCCTTTTGCATATGGTGCTGCTGCACATACATGGACCAAAATAGAAGGTGCACATGGAGACGCACAGTTTATCTGTCCTGATTATACTAAATAGACATGCATATGGACAGCTGTGGATAATGGATGATTATTCAAATTTTAACTGAGGTTGCAAAATATCAAACTGAGGGTGCAGTGCATACTTTTGCACCCTTGTAGAACCAGGCCTGCCTTCTTCACTGTCTGACATATCAAACATATGTTTTCTCTGAAGTTATAGCAACTAGCAGCTAGAAAATGCACCATTACCTTAAATAAAAAAACAGATTTCTCTGGATTGGAACACTGTTGGAAACATTTGGGGTAGTACTCTGTTCCATAAAATACAGAACATAGGTCTGACATTTTTAGATGTTTTAATGTGGAAATGTTATTACAGCTTTATTTTTTTACAGACGTATTCTTTCTGTAAGTCAATTTACAACATTCTGCAGAGATTATCAGCATTTTTTATTGCTATTTTTCAGGCTCTGGCACAAAATATGACGTACAAAACACTGATCAGATATTTTTTAGTACTGGATTATACAGCCGCCAGACCAGATCAACGAATTAAGAAATTGAAAATGTGGATGGTTATTCAGAGGACTGGAACCAGGCTTGTCCAATCTTATAAGAGGTGAAACTTAAGAATCACTTTGTTGATTTGTGTTTTTAATTAATTTCAGTACAAATATTCAAAATAACTGACAATGTAGGTTGTGTATACAAGTTAAATAATTCACCTTTGCATCCACCTCTTGCAGACTCTGATGGTTTAAAAGAGAAGAAAAATTTAATTTTCACAACAGTTGTAGTAGTGGCTTCATTTGCAAAACTTAACTTAGTATTCAACATAAACAACAAAAGACAAAAAGTGCGGGTGTAGGATGGGTTAGGGTTATTCTTTTACTCTGTCACTGTCAACAGCATGGTTGAGGTTGACCATATAAAGCACTGTGTTTCGAGGTCTGTTCAGAGGTCTATTAGAGTAGCAGAGGAGAGGGAGAAAGAGAATGAAAGAGACAAAGCACCATTATTTTACACCCCTGGGTCAATGTCAGAGGGAGCTGCTGGCAAATTAAAGAAGAAGAAAGAGGAGTGCCCCTAAAAATGTTTTAGGGGCACTTTTCTTTCCTCTTTTCCAAATTTATCTCTTCCACACTGCTTCCTTTTCTTCTTTTAATCAACTCCCTCTCTCATACCCCCAGAACTCTCCGTTTATCTGGCTCCATCTCGATCTTTCTCTCCCCTCTTTATCTCCGTCTCCTCTCTGAAAGCTCGTCTGAAGCACAGCTGAGTCTCAGGGGACTGCAGACCTCTCCGTCTCCATCAGCCTCTTCACTCCTGCATTCCCCTGTTTCCCATCTTTCTTCTCATAGTTGTCAAATCAGCAGAGAGGGCACTGGGAGCTCGGTTTTCCGAGTGACATGCTCACTGCTGTACATTGTGACAAAAAATTTGTCACGGCAACGACAAATGGCAGTGACTTAAGGCAGCCAGATAAGGGAAATTACAAGATCCATTGCAGCAAGATTTCACGGTTACGTCGTCAGTGGGTAACCACGGTGATGAGTCAGTTTCCTTTAGGTAAGATTGTTTAGGTTATTTAAAATGCTAAAAAAAATGTCGAAGTAGTTTCAGAGCACCATTGTTTTAACATTTCAGTCATCACATTTCCATTTGTGGTAGCTTAATTAACACCTACTCAATTTTTTACACTGCCTGATTAGACCTCTACTCAAGACTGTGTGGGTGTATACAGACTGTGCTTGATTTACACTGCCTCTCACTCTGTTGGCTTTGTTGCTCCTGTTAGGGCAGGACAATAAGGCAGTGATGTTAGCATACAATCCAAAGGCCGATGTGGCTTCTACATGTATAGGTCTATGATAACACCTCCTAACTTCAAACCTGAGCAAAGGTCTAATCAGTCAATTGACCACAACTGTGTGGGTGTGTCAGGACTTTAAATGTGCACTATGCAGGATTTCCCTAAAAAACAACAACAAAAAACTGTATAGACTCATATGAACATAATACTCAGTCATAATTATTTTTATTTTCTCAGCCCAACGTCTCAGGTGGTTGGACTTCAGCCTTTGGGAAGTGTGAGGTTGGGACTCTAAAATGTAAACATCAACTTTTAACTTTCTCCGTCTCTTTCCTCTGCTCTCTGTCTGTTAGAGCTGCAGAGAGATACACACACATACACACACACAGACAGAGCAATTTAACCGCTCTGAAGCAATCAAAAAAATAACATGACAGGAACTGTTGCATTTGCTGGGACAATTTTCCATGGCTGATTGATCCAATTTGGTGATATAGTGAGTATTTCCAGGATTTTTATATTTTTGGTCACCAATGGGGCTTTAAAGCACAGAGGAATATGATATACCAGGCTTTGTCTAGACACATTATGTCTCTTTGTTAGGGGCTTAATATGGGAGCACCCAGTATTGCCTTCAAGGACGCCAAAGAAATATTGTGTATGTGTGATGTATAAGTGAATTAGGTGGTAATCAAGTATCTAATTTTTAAATTTTCAAACTTTTCATCAAGCTGTGCACCTGCTTTTGGCCAAATCTGAATAATTCATATACATCTGATGTGGTCTATTGCTTGTATCTGGTCCTTGTCAGAGCAGAATGATAGAGACGGCACATAAAGGCGGTGGTGTGTGCAGAAATAAACCAACAGCCTGCCAGAGGGCAAAAAAACCCAGTGTCCAGGGAGACGCTTTCATCAAGTCCTGCTCATAAAAGACGATTTACGGCCATCTGGGGCTTTGACCAAGGCTGAGGTGTGTTTGTGTGCATATGGGTGTCTGTGAATAGTTGTGTTCATAAGGGTGTGATCATAACTCACCCACACAAGAGAAAAAGTGAGAAGAGAATCTGGTAAAAACACATCAGTGTGTTTCAGCACCTGAATAGATTTTAACATGGTGACCAATGTGTCTTATAATGTCAAAGTAGATTTGTTAGCCTGTCAACAGTGCACACACACACACACACACACACACACACACACACACACACACACACACACACACACACACACACATACAGTAACTCTGCAGACCTTGTTGATATCATGTAGTTTCTGTAGGTAACATGTACAAACTTGCTCTGATTGCTGAAAAAAAAAAAAAAAATCTTGTGTTTTTGAACTTTGAAGACAGACCAAAAATCTCCTGCTCCCTGTAAACACTAACTGTATTAAATATTAAAAACAATGGCTGCCTTTCCTTCAGGCCAAACATTCAGCATTCTGATAAGAAAATCATCTTAAAAAATGGGGTATGACATGACACTTTCACGGGATTGCACCTGCTTGTTGCGCCGCCTGAGTGATCGCCCGTGCCTCCCTACCTGCCTGCTCATCTCCCATTAAAAATGAGTCATGTGGCACATCAATTGCTCCCCATCTGAAAAGTCCATATGGAGACCTGGATACAAAGAGGCACTGTTCACGCTCCACTACAACAAAACTTCTCAAACTTTTCTAGATTTTCCAAATGTTAGTGGAAGTCATTTTGTGGGAGTTGTGAAATTAAAAGAATGATATATTGCCAATTTTTTCACAATGTCCTTCAAAGTCCATTGGAAGTCTTTTTGAGCAAATATGCATGATGTGACATTGTAGCACTACACTATGTCAAATTGGCTTCAAATCCCAACACACTTCCTGGGGGCTTTCCCAACACTGAGGAGATGAGCTCTGCTAATTTCCAGCATCCTAGATTTGTAGTGGCCAGGATGTCTTAGCTGAAAGACTGCGAGTTCAGAGCTGCATGCTGGATGGTTTCTATTTGCTAGTTTTAGAGCACATGTGTTTGCTAACTGCTCTATTCTTCTGTTGTATTTTAGTGTTGTTCTGTAAGCTTGCCTAGCATCCAATATCTGATCATATTTTTGATTATACAGCCTTAAAATCTGCACCAAACACCAAAACAGCTTCTTTCCTCATGCTACTGGTCACAATGAACACAAATGAAACATGGTAGTTAACAATATGCACACTGCTGGACCCAACAGCACATGTCACATGATCAATTAAATTTTATTTGCAAGGTTGGTTTTAATTTGATGTTACACATATAATTTGCACTACATTTGGATGGAAACCTGCCTACAGGTACATGGTGTTTGGCTGATGAGACCTAACCCAAGTGAAGTGTGAGCTTGTGCCGCTCAGCTTGTCAGGGTGTTTGCGGTGTTAGCGGTGTGGGTCCAAAGACTCCACCAGCTGATTTCAGTGATTATCCCTCCTTCATGAAGGGAGGAATGAGTGAAATCACCTGCTGAGCTGGTTGGTCAGAATGAAAACCTGCAGTGCAGACTGTTAGTCCTCTGTAGAACATCAATGCTCATCCCTGTTCATGGCAGCAGGTCTCAGCCTCATCCTCCCACAATCCTTTGAGATGAGCTCAAGTACGCCATCATCACCAGATGTGTTCATTGAATTGATATGTTGAATTTGGGTGTTATTCAACACAACATATATAAATCAATATTGTTTAATATGTTTTCATAGTGATCTTGGAATCAATCAATCACCTTCACAGTGTGGTTGCATAAGTGCTGCTGCCAGCTGGAGTTCTGACTCTATTCTGACTCCTCTGCTTGCTATTCTGTTAACTTTGTAGTGCTGCCCAATGAAAATCAAAGACCTTGAGCTTCTTCAAGTCAAACAGTCTTTCTTTTCTTCTTCCTTTTGTCAGTCAGTGTGCAGTGTATTTCAGTGAACCTTTCTGTCCTCAGAAGTAGCTGCAGAGTGAGTGCTCCTCACTTTTTCATTCCACTTTGTCAAATCATCCTTTCTGCTGGGTGAAGACGTTTGTGATGGGTGCAGGTAGCTGCAGGCCCAGATGTGTGAGTCAGAATATACTCCCAAACAGATGCGCAACAACACAGCTGCAAACACCATAGCTGTGTAGCAGTAAGGTAAGTGAGTGGCCCTTTAAAGCTCAGAAATAATCTTGTTTTCTGATAGCAACTTTATACAATATAGTCTATGGTTTTTGTCTGATATGTAGTGTTGGCAAAACACATTTCCAATCCATCGTTAGTGTAGTTAGCACACATTAGATCTGAGGGTGTCCATGTAAGAGTACATATCCAGGCTTTAACCTGGCTGGTTTACTGTATTACATGAACTTAGCTGTCACCGTGAACATCTCACTGATCATGCCGTTCAGAAATCTGCCAATTAAATAAAGCCAAATCTTTTCACACTCGCTTATGGCACATGGTGCTAAAGTAAGTCTGAGAGACGTATATTGAGCAGTCAGCTTATCATAGCTGGTGGTTTATTGCTCATTGTGGCATTTAATGCACTATAGAAAAGCCTCAAACCTTTTGCTAATCCTATTTATTTTTCTCCTAAACACAAATACAGTCTGTGGATATATTTTTTTACTCCAAGCTACTCCGAGTATCACAATTAATCTGGCAAATGCAGACGTACCCTTTGGGGTACACATACCCTAACTAAAAATCACCAGCTTACATAGTAACAGTGAGAAGGGGGTATTCCAGAATAGTGTTTTAAGATATGCTAAACATCATCACAGTGTGAAATAATCACAGATGTAACAAACATAATTTGGGGGACAAAGAGTGACAGTGAAAGCATACTAAACAAAACATTTGATCCAATGAGATAAGATGAGAACCTGTAGAAAACAGGGTTTTTACAGGAATTCATAATGCAGTAAGACTGAGAAAAATATGATTGATAACACGTTGCTATATAAAGAAAGAAGATGATTAGTATTACACAGGGAAGCTACAGTAACACATCTTATATATTGGACAAATTCCTCTTCCATTTTTTTTCAGTGAGCATGCAAATCAGAGCAACTGGATTTGCATCTCACCTGCCTAAACAAGCCAGAATTAGCAGAGACAATCAGAACACATGAGGGGTGAGAAATGAGATGTGAACAGCACCTCTCCCCAGGCTGATAAATAATACAGCACTGAGTACACACAGTCGCTTAGACACACATACAGAGAGCGGAAAACAGACTTGATCACAGGGTGAAAACCAGCTGACGTCCTGACAGATACTTGTTCATTATGTTAAAACAGCGATGACACAGGAAGCCAGCTCCAAAACAAAACATTCGCTCACAGCAGGCTCTCTGCTGGGAGACCACGTCGCATGTTGATACATGTCATGCAACTTGACAGGATCAGAATTCCCTGGAGAGTTTCATCACCACTGTTTCATAATTTAAAGTGAAAGTGTGCTGAGGAGATTTTCAATGAACCTTTCTATGAACACTCATGAAGTCAAGAGCAGGCAAAGGCACTCGGCTGTTCAGACCTTTGAAATGTTGCTGTCCTTGGTGCTGAAGAGAAAGACCTGAGAAAGTAACCTGATTTATTAAGGGTAACGGATGACGCAGAGAGTTTTGCCTCCACAAAAGCCATTATAGTCATGGAATGTACATCCTGTAGGGTGTTAACGTGCTTACACTGTGACCACTTTCCAAAAAAAAAAACAGTGATACATAGTCAATTTAAAGTATAAGTCACTGAATAATTGGTATATTGCTTTTCTGCTTTAAACATTGTAAAATATAGTTCCTGCGCCCCACAGTCCACAGTTTGCATTGCTAGGCAATATCAAGCTAAACAAGAAGGGCCGCACCATTTGAGCCAGAAGTGTGATGGCAACCGGAGCTGACTGTGGCTAATCTGCTCAATGCTTGTGATTCCACCAGAAATGCTGCAGCTTATCCTTGAGGCAACTCTCCACTTTGTGCAGAGAATATACACTGAGGCAATTTTTTGCCTTTTCTGACTTATTTTGTGCCCACGGGGAAATTTTGCACTGCAATACCACAAGTGGCCACTGGGGAAAAATTATCTATGTCTGTTTACATGTGTAGTCGGTAAAAGTTAAACTACACTTTCCAGCCAATCAGAAAAAAATATATTTTCTTGGACAGTCACAAGACATCATCAACAATTCATGCATTATCAAATGAAACTTGCATTAAAGGTCCAGTGTGTAAGATTTACAGTGATTTATTAGCAGAAGATGGTTGCAATGGAAAACAATGTTCATGCTTTCATTAGCGTACAATCACCTGAAAATTAGGACTGTTGTTTTCATTACCTTAGAATGAGCCGTTTATATCTACAGAAGACATGGGCCCACCATGTTTCTGTCGAACTGCTCTGTTCCTATTGTAACTCATGGACAAACCAAACACTGGGTTTGCCAGTTTCATGACCACCGTAGTTTTTCCTTCATGCTTGGAAGGAGAGAGTGACACAAGGCACTTATAATCTGCAGGTTCACCACTAGATGCCACTAAATCCCACACACTGTTTCTTCACATCATTTTTGGCTACATGAAGCAGGATAACAAGCTATAAACGCATTGACACATTATCCCTTTATAAACTCAGGAACTACCTGACGTTTTAGCTGCTAAATGTTTCACTTTTTCTTTTTGGCACTGGGCAGGTATAGTACAACGAGCCTATCAAGAGCCATTTCTCTAAAAACAGCTGTGCACAAGACTGAGTCAAAGCAACAAAACAATGAGATTAAAGATGCTCTATTGTTAGTATAAAAACACTGATTAATGCAGTTTTAACATTTTTCTGCCGATAACACGATTATTGTCTATTAAGGAAGAAAAAACATGTTTTGTTTTTACTTTAAAACACTAAAATCTGAAAAAGAAGGAGAGCTGTAATCAGAGAAAAAGAGCCATATCAACCATATGAGGGTATATTCATGTTATCTACAAAATCCTCTTCACTTTGATGTTAAATATCAAATTGAGTAGCTCACAAATTATCATCTATGCAAACTCTGCTGTTGGTCTGGGAAATGAATGACCATGTGTTTCCTCCAAGATGCACCATCATCGCCAGCTGCTTCTTTTCACCTGCCAGCAAGAAGCTCCGGTTTAAAGGTCTCTGTTAAAAAGTTATGCAGTGAAGTGCAGAAGTAATGACTGTATAAATCTGAATGTGTGCTGGCGATGCTTGTGTATAAAATTGAGTTTTGGGCTGCAGGTAAACTACTGCACTCAGCAAGAGGCTTACTCTGGCTCTAATTTAAATTTGAGATGAAATGCCCCCATTGGTTGTATTGCTGAATGTCACTTTACAACCATGCTGACCTAGATAAAGCCTTGGAGAAAAAGTGCCCTGCACCTTCAGACTGAAGCCGTGTTTCAGTTTTAATTAGAGGGGAGGACTTTATCTCCCTCTCAGCCCTTCTCTCCCTCGCTCCGTTCCCCTCAGCCACCTGGCCGTGGCAGCAGCAGAATGTAAATTGGGTTCTGGGCTTTAATTGGATACTGTACATGCTGGGAAGGACCTACACACACAACCACACACACAGACCTGCTGTCTCACACTGAAAGGTTGAGCTGGTGGATACTGACAGAAGATCGCCAGACAGGAGAGGCTGAGCAGGTTGGCACTGATGAACTTGTTGATACCGTGCAGGGGTGTTTCCAAAGGGGAAACATGGAGGAGTGGGTGGGTTGGGGGGGTCTGATGAACACTTCTGATGATCATTTCTGATGAACATTTAACTGACATGACAAATCAACGAATTAGATGTTTTCACTCCAACAGTCCTTTTTCTGGGAGGTGGGAGTAACCCATTGATTTCACTGGACACATTGCATCCGCCCCACCAGCAGCATTTCAGAAGTGGAGTTTCTTTGATTTTTGTGCTTTTTCCATGGGTCAATAGGTTACTTAGTTAAACTGGCTCTTTTTTTTATCTGTTTATATGATGGCAAGTCTGCACATGGTGTTTTATTTTAATAATTTTCCTCTCTATATACCTCTTCTTCAACATTAAGGAAAAGTATTGCAGCCTGCAACAGTTTCTGATATTTGACATTTTGTGACATCAATAAAAAGCCTCCTCCATAAACAACAATGGAGAGTGGGGCTCTGAAATCATGATATAGCCCTATAGCTCTAAAGGGCTCTAAAGTGAAGGATGACAAAAACTTTACACCACAATGTTTAGCCTCCTGACTCTCCTTCAGGAGGATCACACCATGTCTTCTTGGCCTATTAACACATCTGTTTGGATTTGGTAGCTGTTTGGACTACCTAGAAAAATGCTGATATTTAATTTTCAGAAAGTCAAGTCCTTTCGTGTTATCTGTCTCAAGTCTATGTCAGGTCTGAAGTCATGAAAACCAAGTTACGTCAAGTCTTTTATCAATGTTAGTCACCGATAAAAAACATGACTTAAGTGTGGCTTAAATCAAGTCATTAGACTTATTCCACTTGATCCACACTCCACACAGACCTGTCACATCCTGAAGGTTATGTTTTCCTTGTTTTCTGTTTTTGTCAGTTTTTTTCTGTTTTATTTTGGTACTCACCCTTGTCTCTTGTTTCAGGCACTTCACTTCCTGCCCCTGTGTGTTTCCCTCCTGTGTGATTGCCTGCCCCACCCTAATTGGTTTAACCTGTCCCTCATTACCCCTCCTCCCTTGTGTATTTAGTCCTTGTGCCACCCCTTGTCTGTGTCAGTTTGTCTCTTTGTTTGAGAGAGTGTTCTAGCTCAACAAGTTTTTCTAGAGATATCCTACTTTTGGACCTGTTCCTGCTTTTTGTTCCTGTTTTGCAGGCTCTCGTTTTTCATTAAGAACTCAGTGTTTGAGTCCAGCATCTGAGTCCTCTTTTTGGCCTGGTGTGATAAGACCTTCTTCAAATTAATATAAAAACAGAATTGTTCCTTGTCAGTTGTGTTTTCTATATTGTGTTTTATAACTTGAGGTTTGACTGGTGCTCTTTTAATTGAATCTTGCTAAACCCTTTTTCCCCAAATAATAATAATGCTTTTCTGACTGTAGGATTAGCACCACCTACTGCTTATTTATATGAACCAACTCCTAATTATTACATTATGGTGGTGGCTGGAAACAAGCATTCATTTAGATTTACTCTTTTGTAGATTTACTTGAAACTTGGTTACAGGTTGTGATACATTTGGAAGGAATGTTAATTATTTAGCTATTAAGGTACACTGACTTTATTTATACCCAGAGTATTGGGATTCCATAAGACTGTGGACAGGGGGACCAAATGTGGCTGAGATATGACTGCCACTTCAGCCTAGGTTTCAGAGATTCAGGCTGAGCTTCAGTTTGTAACTCTTGGGCCAATCTCGGACATCTGCTGTCCTATATCCTTGTCCCGTTCTGAGTCTCGCATGAGATTTAGATCAGATCTGGTCAAGCCATTTTGGCTACTTGCCAGTGAAGAACTTTTCACAAATTTGTTGGAAATGTTCCTTTAAGATTCAAGGGTTAGTGAAAGAAAAAGTTCAAATCAGTAAAGAATCCATAAAAATGGCAATACTGTGTGTGTGTGTGTACATGCGCGCGTGTGTGTGTGCATGTGTGTGTGTGTGTCTGCAGTCTTTTTTGGGAGCTCTTACTTGCAAGTTGCCTCTGTGAATTTAGCAGTTGACAGTGACAAACTGTTGTTTATTCTGCATTTGTGTGTGTGTGTGTGTGTGTGTGTGTGTGTGTGTGTGTGTGTGTGTGTGTATGTGTGTGTGTGTGTGTGTCTTTGCTTTACCTTAGCTTATCAACACACACGCACATACACACCAGGAGACACACACACCTACTGGGAGATGCTTCAAAGCGTGGCATCGCTGTCGGCTGTATTGCTTTGTGTTTCATGTGTCCTCTATTTTTCCACCCAGCACTCTCCTCTCCTCCCCCTTCCTCCCCCTCTCCTCACCCATTCTTTATTAATGGCCCAGATGTGGTGGTGGCACACGGGGAGCTCATTACACCAAAGACAACACAAAGCAGATATTTCCATATTCAAACATTTTGGTAGGAGGCGCTTTCATGTAACCAAACCGGTGTACAGCTTCTAAAACTAACAATGTTGCTTGTTCGACAGTTTCCGCTCTATGTTTGATTAGGTGAGAAAGAGGAAGAGGAGGAGGAGGAAGAGGGGGAGGCGGTAAGTTCATGCATTATGTAACTTCATGTGGCTGTGACTTGTGTTTCAGGAAAGAGGAAGGAAACGGGGGAGGAAGAGGAGGAAGAAAGTGAGGAGACTGAGGGAGAGGTGATGATGAGGCAGAGACAGACATAAACTAAGGGTGGAGGACGTGAAGAGGAAGAGATTAAAGTGAAGTGGTGAAGAAGTTGGAGGTTAAATGGGGTAAAATGAGGGGAGAAGAAAACAAGTAGAGGAAGGAGAGCAAAGGAGATAAACAAGTGTAGAAAGGGGTGATGAGGTGAAAGAAAGACAAAAAGTCTTGAAAAAATGATAGAATGAGGAGGAGGGAATAAGAAAAGAAGAGGCGGCAGGAAACCTGAAAAGTTGAGATGAAATGAAAAATGCTTTTAATGCTTTTAGAGCACATCTCCAGTTGTAGTGTGCTCCTTTTCAACAATATGTGCCACAAAATCAGTTTCTTTTAGTCTTTCCTTTAGTGGTGCAGAGCAAAGGCTTCATTCACAACCAGTGGGGGCTAAAATTCATTAATTAGCCAGCTAGCAACAGTATGGCCTGTCAATGTGTCTTTGTGTGTTTGCCACCTCAAACCCTCTTCTGTTCACGTAAGTTACAGGCCTGCTGGCTTGAATTCATTCACTTTGGGGAACGTGGTATTTGTGACTGCAGATTACGAAGACTGCATCAGCAACTACCTAATGTTAGCTACACAGAGCATACAACGGGCTGGTTGTACAAAAGTACAGTTTTATAATTCGAACAAAAGCACAACTCTCTGTTCACGGGTGAAAACCACCTTTGTATTGTATTCCTGGTTATCAAACCTGTCAGTGTAAGAGGCAGTGTATGGTCCCAGTGTCACCGTGTTCACTGGGAGCTCCCACTCTCATTAAGCGCCATTGATAACTGCAAGTCCCTTCCTAACAGGAAACAAATTATGCAGAGATAAATAGCACTCTGATTTCTATTTCATGTGGATTTTAAAGGACATAAACAGACATGGTGAGGAAGATCAGTAGGTAAGGAAGAAGATGAGGAGAAAGACAGTGGAAGACTTAAAGTGAGAAAGAGGTGAGGAGGAGGAGGAGGAGGAAGAAGAAAAAGAACAGGTGAAGACATGGGATAGAGAATGGAAGAAAGGGAGGAGGTGGGCGGATGGAAGAGAAGAGTGGGTGGTGAAGGAGCATAAAGAAAAGAGAGGGATAAAGTGTGGGACGAAGTGAGGAAGAGGAGAGGGAGGAAGTGAGGAAAGGAGGTGAGAAAGAGGAGGAGGAGGTGGGCATCAGGAGTCAGAGTCACTTTCGTCACAGAAATTTGTCGTGTTGATCAGAGCTGTGAACGCAGCAAGTCTGACAAATCTCTCTCACAAACCCAACCAAAAAATTTGGTGACTGTGTGTGTGTGTGTGTGTGTGTGTGTGTGTGTGTGTGTGTGTGTGTGTGTGTGCGTGCGTGTTACACCCTAGGGGACAGTCAACCTTTCCAGTGAACAGTCTTTATCAGCCTCCTGTTTGGGTTTGCCTCTTCTCCACATGATCTGCTGTTATTCACCTCCTCAGTAACACAGTGTAGGGACACAGACAGAGAGCCTCACTGGACGCTAGTTACATTTCCCGCATTGTCTTGCTCAAGTGTCTCAATGACATGTTGTGTGTATAGCAGCATGTTCAATTCTAGTTCTGCTATTGCAATATTTAATCAGTTTCTACCTTCCTCTTACCTACCAGTAAGAAGCACTAACACGGATATGGATCCATATTCATTTAACAATAATTTGTGAGTCAAGAGGTTCCCACCCCCTGGTTTTTCCTGAAATTCACGCATGATTGCCTCTGCCTCTGACACACACACCTCAAAAACAGTCATCCAGATGGTGAGTGTTTCAATTCACGCTAACAATTCATTAACAATGTATTCAAAGTGTAATTATTGTTATGCTTATGCCGAAATACACACTACCACTTCCAGTGTAAGGCAGCTGTGTGGCCAGCTATGTTCCACAATGTTTGCAACGGCTAAACGCTAAAGGCTAATGTTCAGGCCAACGTAACATAACCATAGATTGTAGTCGAGGTTACCTTCCTGATTCGTACCATTCAGTCTATTATCTGTCGATATGTATATTTGATTCAGGTTTTGTTTTTGTTTTGTGGTTGAGTTGGGCACTGAGAGTTGTGCAATTTCACTGGTATTTGTTTCAAAACCTTTGACACTGTGACATCCCCAGTACAGAGCCACAAAACATTTGCTAACAGGCTGTTAGCAAATCTAATTATTTTGCAACAGCATTCTAAATTTTAACTTAAGTAGCTTATCAGTAATTGAGATAACCAGTCTATCAAATTTGTGCAGCACCTCTGCCACAGTGTTACAGAAGTCAGCGCTGAATGCAGTTTCAAGTTGGAGTCAACAAATTCTTTCTGTTTAGAAGGGACTTAAGCTCAGCTTTAAAAGAAAATGTTCAACTTCACTGTAACCAAAGACTCAAAACAGTCTGAAAAAAAAAAGCTCTGAAAGACTTGAAAACAGTTCAGAAACATCAATATCAGGGTGTGAAAAATTACCTTATTAAAGGCCAATAATCATCATGTATTTGACATACAGTGTAATTTCACCATGTAAAATAATCTGTAATGGGGATACAAGGTAATTTATTTATCGTTTACAAGGTTGTATAATGAGATTTCTGTGTAGTTCTCTCTTTGATTGATTGGAATTGGTTGAGGAAATAAATAAAAATATAGAACAAATTAATTTACATGCAGAAGTGCTGAAGATGAATTAAGCAGTTTCACAGCCTGGGGGAGCAGGCTGCTCTTCAGTCTGGTGGCACTGCCGTGGATACTTCTGTATCTTCTGCCTGATGGCAGCAGGGTGAACAGGCTGTGGCTGGTGGGGTGGGTGTTGTCTGTTAGTATCCTCTGGGCTCTGTGCAGTCGCCTCAACTCCCTGATATCGCTGATACTTGGTAGATGGGTACCAATGATGTTCTGGGCAGTTTCAATGACCTGTTGTAGAGTCCTTCTGTGCTTGGTCGTGCACATCCTGTGCAGGTTTGAGATATTTCCAGTCAGGGTCTGTTTCCTGACTGACCGGATGAATTGGTTGTTTGCTCTAAGTAGTATTGTGGCCTACAGTTTCAAATTCCCCAGGAAACAACTAAATATCTCAGCTGCAATGTACACACTGTCTCTGAGCCTTCTGAGCTCTACTGAGCTCTGAGCTCCACATTTTTGCCTCCTTACTCCAAAAATCAACAATCAGATCCTTGTTTTTTTCTGACATTGAGCTGTAGGTTGTTTTCTGTGCACTATTCTGCAAGACTGTTCCTCCCACGATTAAGCCTCATCGTTGTTTGAAATCCGGCCGATGATGGTGGTGTCATCTGTGAACTTCACAATAGAGTTTTCTCCATGTTGGGGGCTGCAGTCAGCGTGAACAGGAGGGGGTGTAGCACAGAGCCCTGGGGGTCTCCAGTGTTGAGCACCAGAGTGGAGGAGGTGAGAACACCAATCTGAACTGCCTGGGGTCTGTTTAACATTTAAGTGCTGGTTAATTTAATGACATGTATGATTACCATGGTAACAACATGTGTGGTTTAATACCCCAGCAGCTACAGTACTTTGTCTGAAACAGAGGAGCAGCTGCTGTGTCTGTTTACAGTGCAGCCAAACAAACACAGAAGTCAGCTAATCGTTGACTTTTTTGCACTGTACTATGAACAGCTGTCATAAATAGCTATAACAGAAAAAAATAGAATCATCTATTAGGTTTGGTTTCATTAAAATCTAAAGGTCTAAACTAAAATCTAAACTTTAAACTGCACTTCTGACTATGCAATATAGTGTTTATTTATTTTTTGTGGATACATGGAAAGCTTTGCACTGGTGAAGTGGTATTTTCTTAAGGCATGCCAAATGTTTTTCTTGTCCTGCACCTGTTTGGTATTTTAGTGACTTGTGTGCTGTGGTGAGAGGAGAGGCACAGTAGGGGGGATACAATACGACAGTGCACAGCCATTTCATTGTCAAGATTTACCATATTTATCTGCTGCCTGGCTTTCTGGGTCAGATCAACAGCACATGGACCACCGCCAACTTTCATTTTATTTGGTGGTCCTCCAACATAAACCTCTAAAATAAAAAATCACTCAAATCATTTGTTCTTGTCTGTTTTCACTTTCCTAATCCATTTAAAACAAGTAGACACATCTAACTCCAGAAAAATACACCTCAACCTCTTTTTTTAGTTCAAGAAACTAACCCAGTTCCTCTTAGCACTGCTTTATTTCCCCCCAAAAACTTTCTTTGGTTTTGCCTTGTTTAGGTGTTTTCACATTTCGCCTTTGTGAATCTGCCAGTGTGTGTACATGAGTGAACATGTGTCCAAACGTCTGTGTGTGTCTGTCTGTCCGTCTGTGTGTGTATGTCTGTTGAGGTATTATGAGCGGCTCAGAGGATGCTGCTGTATTATCAGTAGATATGAGTCGAGCAGACCTGCTTGTTTGTTCAATCTGTGGCTCCACCGCTTCAAATCAAATCTCCTGTAATTAGCTCTGTCATGTGTTCAAGTTCGGGGTGTTCTCAGTGGGCTCTGTGCGTGTGTGTGCGTGTATGAGTGTACAAACAGAAAAAAAAACATTCATGTGTAGCTCTTCTCTGTCCAGCTCAGAGTGCAGTGTCACTGCCTGTGTAAGTGTTTGTACAGTGATACTGGTGATACTGTGTGTGGATGTTCCTGTTATACCTGCACTTTCATCTCAAGAGTCCCATGGTTACATTTCGTGAGCGTTCAGAGCATCAGACATCTCAAAATATCTGTATGTTTGCAGTATTGGCTGCGTGGAGGTTAAATACTGGGCACAGTTAGTATAGCTCTATAGCCATTACACTTGTGTTTAATTACCTTGAAGTAATGGCAGCATGCAACATTTACCTGTAAGTAAAGACTGTTGTTGGCTTGTGTTTGTTCTTTGTCCAGCCTGCTGTCTGGAGAACTGTGCCACCTTCACAATAATCAAAACAGGATGGGAGGAAGCACATTACTGCTGCAGTTTTTCTGTAAATATTCTCCTAGTCTTTCTTTTCTCTGTATGTTCAAAAAAAGGAGTCAGAAATTTTCAACATAAGCCGAAATTCTTCACCTTGTGAGAATCAGTGCATGTTCACATCCACTTGCATCTTTCCTGTAATAAACGTTTTAAGGGAAAATTCAAGTCCAGTGAGTATTGATGGTAAATGCTGCCAATCTCATCATGGAGCCATGCCAGTAGTGTCTGCATGTACCAGGATACATCGTACATGAGCTTCTGATGCACACACCCATGGATAAGAGCAGCTATAAATCACTTCAACCACACCCCCTTCTGGGTGAAAACAAGTGCTGTTAAAGTGCAGGCACCAAATTAAAAAAAAGAGTGTCAGTTGTATGCATGTTAATGCTATAATTAGTTTACCATAACGCCTCAGTGGACAGACCACTAAAACAGCTGACAAATGTCAGAAATACATTTCCTCAATATTCAATAAGATAGCTTCATATGTCAGGATATACCACCTCCAGCTACTCGTGGGATTGTTCCTCCACTTTGAAGGAGGCATACTGAAAGAACACTCATCTACCCCTGCATCTTTTTTTTTTGTATGTCACCATGCCAATAATTGATCGACAAATGAATAGCATAATCGTTCACCCGACTGGCCATAGGATTTGGGCTCCTAATAGTTCAAATGTTGTATGGTTTTCTTATTTTATTCATTTAAACTGGCAAAGCCTTCATTCAAATTAGCAATGTTGTTTTCACCCAAAAAGGGGCGGGATCATGATGCATGTGCAAAGTACCTGGGTGGGCTGCTCTCATCCATGTTGATGGGTATCACTTCCCTTGTTTTCATCCATTGCTTTGTTGGCCAAAACACAGCTTTACACAAAAATACTCATCTTGTATGCACCCTGGCTACCCAGAGGAGGAGACCAGGTTGAAACAGTTCTTCCACTACGCCACTAACATCACTGTGACATGAATGAACGAGGGAAGAACAACAGATTTTGGAGCAGAAGAACTCAGCTGTCTCTGTCAATCTAGGTTGACTACATTTACCATCAACACTGTTTGGACATGAAAAGTGGGGAATTTTAACTTTAACTTTGTTTTTCCCAATTACACACAAGATTTCAACCATGTTGGTGAATATTGATTGCCAAGCATGAGAGGGTGAGAGAAAATCTTTGTTTGTGTGTTCAAAAGGCAACGTAAGATTGCCATTTTTTCAGATGCCTAAACATTGAAGAGCAATTTTAGCTCCCATTAGTGTGGATGAAGTTCCAAAATGGAGACAGAAAAAGATGCAATTTCAGATTTCTAAGTGTGGACATGGCCTAAGAGACAGAATGACAAGAGAAGGGAAATCAGACAGTGAAGTGCTGAAATCTCCCTGGAGATTGATAAAGAGAAAAAGAGACAGATTCCACTTATTCCTCCTCGTCTGACCCCTCCTTCACCCCAGATCTGTGTCTGTCTGCCTGTCTGCCTGCCTCTCAGTGCTGCACACAAACATACTCACTGTCCATAGATGCTCTGGCACGCAGTCACACATGGCCTGCAGCATGCTGGGTACATGATAAACACAATAGAAACTGTGCATGACGATGCACACATCTGCCCTGCACACAGTTTTTTTTCAGGATTGTTTGTGTATGTTTGGATGCAGTTGTTGGGTTGCCAGCTGGTGTTTCTGGTTGCCAGTCTTCTTGCGGCTGGCCAGGCTTGTTTACAGCTGTGACTCACACTAGTCCTGCCTCTGCCACATTCACCACCTCTGCTGGCCTTTATGGAGCTCAGTCAGAAAGACCAGGAGTGCATGAATTACAAATTACAGGAGGTTTATAAAAAAAAAAAAATAAACAATAGGGTTGTCATATCGAGCAAAACCATAACATGATCTATTTTTTGACATTCTCTTCCCCTATTTTCTTTAATTGTTCGTTTTCTTGTGTTTGTTCAGGTGAGGCCACAAGCTTAAATCATTTTTCTTGCAGAGATACATTTCGACATTGCTGTGCAGCTATGCAAAAAATGGTATAGAGTTGTAGAGGGTCACACTCTTGCATACTTCCCAACTCTCAACAACATGTTGTGCAAGTCTCTGCATCAAATACATAAACTGGTTGTTCCAACTTTCTATCAAGTTGTGTTTGAAAGAAAAAAAAAACATATTACTTAAACATGAAGCAATTTTTTAGATAGCACAATTGCATACTGCATTAAGTAAATTGAAAATCAGATTTGGACATGAACACACAGACTAAAGTCTTTTGTTGTTTGAATGCAACACAGTGAGTCAATCAACAGAATCACTCCTTAGCAGTTTGAAAACTTATTTATCATTCAAGCCGTTTTTCAAAATGTTTGGACAGTCACCTTTGGGACTGGAAACCTGCAATGGAAATTTCTTGATATTCCGTAAACTAAATGATTAATACATTAATTAAAAATACAGAAATTCAGAAAATGGATCGGTGATGCAAATAATCATTATTTGCAGTTAGAACACTGGAATGACAAGCCAGGATGAAGCTGATGATGATTAAATTTATAGGGACCCTGGTGGTTTACACTACAGTTTCTGGTTAAATATAACGTATCTTATGCTTTAATGAAAGTCTCTCACTGTTACAATAATTTCCATAATGTTGTCAGACACTTAGAATAACATGCTGAGCCTGTCAGTGGCAAAAATAAGTAAACAAGCAAGCAACACATGCGCTGCATGCACCGCAGTGTGCTGGAGTGAACTGGCTGACAGCACATAACCTGCACTCTGTTTCTTTCATTCTTCTCCACTTCTTTCACAGTTAATTGTGAGAATCCATAAACACCTCTAAAATTGATTTTGTGTTTCATCTGAGCACTCAGTAAAAATAGCAAAATTAAAAGAACAGTGGTTCTAGCAGGGTTTTTAGTCTTATTTAATATATAAAACGCAAAGTGATCTCAGAGCTGTCTTCCAACATCACCATGATAACCTTGTGCACACTCATAATGGAAGCTTCTTAATAAAACCACAACCTTTCACTGTTTTTCTGTGCAGCTCCTCTGTTCAACCACAGTCCTGTAATGTGGTCTATGTGAGCTGCTGAAGAGCCGGGGCAGTTTGGATCAGGTGCCTTGTTCAAGCTGACACACTCATTCACATCCTACACTCACATCTTCCCCTGTGTTTGGGGGGATTCAGACCAGACAAGAGTTGTGTACTGTAATTCTGCTTATTTCTCTCCACCCTTCTTTCTCCTTCATCCACCCCCCCCCCCCCCCACCTCCCTCCTTGGCCTTGATATCAAATAAATATGAAGGTGTCGCTCTAATCGACATTGTTGCCAATGAATCATTTAACAGTGTTAGTCTAACATCCCAGATTCCAGGTCAATGCGTCTCACTACACATCCCACTGCCAGCAGGGTTTCGCCCGCATGGTTCGGCCTGCCTGCTGTAGACTGGCATCACAGTGTCTCTGCTGCTGCTGCTGTTGCCAACCAGCAAACGCTTTTTCTGCCCCAGCCGTCCCTCAGGCGCTGAGCCCCGATATGTGGAGGCACGTCCCCGCTGGAGCACAGACAGAGGCGGGGGATGAGGGGGGGAATGTTTTTGAGAAAAGCAAGGAATATGTTGTACTTGGAGGCATCATGCCCCATTCAAGCTGATTTTTTTCATATTTTCATTTTATTATTTTTTATAGTATGCGTGGAGCGACTGATGCTGGATTTTTAAGACTGATACCAATATTAGGCAGTAAAAAAATTCTCACATCACCAGCTGATCAGTCAATATTCTTTAAACAGAATATAACATACATACACAAACACACAATTGTTGCAGTGTTCCCTTGAAAATAGTTAACAATTGTGAGAATTATATGGAGGCAGGATATTTTACATTTTAGTAATAAACTTTATTGTCCTGCAAAGTCTATGAACTCTTTTCTCATTCAGACTCCACACCACCTGAAAAACACTATATATCAGCTGCATATTTTTCTAATGCTTACGCACTCTTCAAAAAAAAACAACAACAATATTTACAATAAAATTAAATAATAATTCCAAAAACAGCTGATTACAATTTCAGCTAAAAGCCTACCTAGGTGTCCTGTTTTTACAGTAGTGTGTAAGAACTTTAAAAAAGTTCTTCTTTTTGGTTAATTTTTTAAAATTATTTATTAATGACTATATTATATGGAGATTGCTGCATTTCTAATAGTGCTATTCTTAATCTATAATGAAATATTTCTTCTCAGACACTTCTCAGTATCTGCATAGTGCTAATTTCCTGCATAGGAAAACCAGTCTATGCTAAGTGGTACTATACAAATACAAGCTGAATTAATTCCTTCACACTCATGAATGTATTTTGTAACTCCATATTAGCATAATCTTGATTGCATGCATAATGTTAAGTGACCCTATAATCCATGCAGTACTGTTAACAACAAACATTATCAACTACAGTTAAAATTAAAACAAAAATTGTTTACAATGACCAACCTGAAGCAACCAGATCATGAAATTATTTTTTTATTAGTGCCCCACACTTGTCTCTTACTGCATCAGTGTGTGTGAAAGTTGGTGTTTGTGTGTCTGTGAGAAAAAAAAAAATGTGGATAAAGTGGATAAATTTACAAGTTTCAGAGCATGACAATGCTTTTATGTGTAAGAGTGTGTAATGTTTTTTTTTTACTGTTATGGATACAATTACTTTGTATATTTGAGTCAGTCCTGTGCGTCTCTCTCTGTGTGTGTGTGTGTGTGTGTGTGTGTGTGTGTGTGTGTGTGTGTGTGTGTGTGTGTGTGTGTGTGTGAATAAGTGTGCTGCAGTGTAGCAGCCTGTAAAAGTAGGTCAGGAGAGAAGGGCTCCCTAGAAGACGATGTGAACTCGTCACCTTGAATTGCGTTACAGGCTACTGAGGGAGGAGAGAGGGAGAGACAGATGAGAGGGAGAGAGGGAGGAGGAAGAGAGGGGAGGTCCAGAAAGGACAGGAAAAGAGAGAGTGGGTGGGCTGAGGAGGGGGTTCAGAGTGTGGCATAGTGAAAAGGACAAACAACTAAAAATAATGAATGGGCAGTGAAAAAAAAACTAACAATAAGTCCTCACATGTGCATATGTCTCCAATGCTATTTTGGACATGTCAATATGTGCAATATTTCATATACTGTTACTAAAAACCACAATATGTTATTAGACACCTGCTGGATGTTTTGCTATAGGTGATATGATTAGGTAAACATTTTATTAAAATATGCTGTGGAGAGTTCTTGTAAGTGAACATTTTATAGGAAACATATTGTGTCTCATTAGTATTAGAGGGATAATTAACCCAAAAATGAAAATTCAGTCATTATCTACTCGCCTTCATACCGATTGAGGGTTGGATTTATTTTGTTTTTCCGCAAAACTCTGCTGGAGTTTCACAGGAGAACAGCGTAGCAGATTCTTGCAAACAGTGGAAGTGAATGGTGACTAGTTGTCAGATGCAAAAACAACTGGAAAAAAACATAAAATCCCTCTATATTGCTCGTCTGGTGTAATCCAGGTCTCCTAAAGTCCCAACATGCACATTGTCACATCACACACACCCAGTTCAGACAGTGTGCATGAGACTTTGTGAAACTAAGGATCCACGGTGAAGATTCAGGCTAAAAACATGGTGGGTTTTTGTTTTTGGTCAATTTAGCATTGTTGGGTCTGTGCTGTCACGAGCTATCAATCAGCATGAAACCCAGCAGCAGGAATGTTTATTATATCACACAAAGCTTCAGATGACTGCATGTGTGCAAACACAAACAACACTGCTCCATAGCACCACAAGTGATGCTTGTAATAGTAATACTGTTGGCCACAGCCTGGATGTGTGTCGTGCAGGAGGGAGGATTACTCAAGACAAGGGATGTCACGTTTATCTTCTTTACTGTGGAGGTTTGCAGAAGTTGTACATTCTGCAGAACGCCCCAACTTCAGTGGAGACAAACTTTTCAAGTCTACACCCGAGTCAGTGAGCAAGGTAACATTTCTGTAACAAATACTGACTGTCTCAACATGACTGTAATTATCTAAACATGATGGACATACTTTTCCAGCTAACCATGTTAGATTCAGGTAGCTACCACAAAGGTTTACTTATATTGGGTGAAACTCAAATTTTCCTGATTATGAGCAAAACTGCTACACTTATCACTATTCACTATCCACCTTCATATTTAAATTACTGGACACAGACAACTTTTTAAAAAGAAAAAAATATAAATTTACTTAAAGTTTAGTTTTATAAGAAATTGCAAAATTAATTAACTTAAATAAAACACAAAAAAACACACATTAAACCTTAAAAAATACAATTGTATCATTTAGAAAACCAAATTACCATGACCCAACTTTAAAGTAATCCTTCAATTACTGAAAATGACTCAATACTTAATGGCCTTTGTTATATATATTATACCACAAAACTGCAGTATTAGACCAGACCCTGGCTTACATGTTACTACTGTTTACTACTATTCACTAGAACAGTTAGCTTCTGATCACATGCAGACATCCACCTTTGTTAACAAATGTGGGCACACACACACACACACACAAAATAAAAAAAAGTCCTGTGTGTCGTCCTTGCACGGTGCAGCCGGTTCAATCTTTATTCACAGAAGGAAAAGTAATAGGAAACCTCACCCACAGTTTGGCGTTCAGGTCCGGTCGAGAGCGTTGAAAGTCTGAAAGATGGAAAAAAGGCAGCAACGGTGAAGAAGTCTGCGTCAGGAGTCCAAGTGCAGTTCTCCGGAAACATGAAGCAGTCCTTGTCGGTCAGCCGCGTCGTCCTCTGCTCATGTGCTTCCCGAACATGGCGTCCTCCCTTGGCGGGCGTCCTCCCGGTCTTAGTTGAGGCACACGAGCACAAACGATGGCCTCACTCACAGCGATTCAGCACTGAATGTGCTGAACAATCCACAGCTACAATCTTCTCCTTCTTACTTAAACATTGACTGGTAATCTACAATTGCAGAACTCCACCGTGGTTTCTTATTACATCGTGCCTTTGTTTCCTTTGACCCCGCCCACTACTGCTCTCTCTTCCTTACCTATGACCAATTACCACAGGTGAATCTGACTGACAACTTCAGGAACCAATGAAACACTAAAATGACAGACGAAATTAAAGCCATGCTATGTAGGTTTTGAGCTAGTTCAGTTTACACTTCTGTTTATCTTCAATATTTCAGTTTTGACAGTTCATTTTAACATTACCTGAACAGATTATTTTAACCATTTACTCAACTATTTACACAATACTTTATTTATAACTAAATTAATTTAACAACTTAAAGTTAACCATTTATTTTCCTTTATAAACCAAATTTACTTTCAGTTTTAACACCTATTATTTTTGTCTGAAGGAATTAATTTGTTTTAACCCCTTATATTTCCACTGGGCTACACACTGAAAAGGCTTGTGTCTTTGACTGTTGACCTATTGTCACAGGAATATTAAGCCAAACCAAAAGCAAAACATGTTTATCCCAGCCTGAAATATACATTTTGTGTTTAAGGTAAAATTATGATGTGCAAGAGAGGATGTGAATTAGACAGTAGAGGGGGAAAAGGGTTCCTGAATACTTAATATTATAGTTGACAGACACACACAGGATTAATTCTTTTTGTGTGGAGAGTTAAACTATCTGTCTCTTTCCATCTTCTCCCCACAACACTATTGACTTTCTTCCCTCTCTCTTGCCACTCTTCTTCTCCACAGAAACATCCCTGGTGAAGGAACCATAGCACAAGAAATGATAAAAGATGGGAAAGTGACAATAAAATAATAATAAAGATTGACATCTTTAAAACCATTGACAGACTATGACAGCACTGAGGACACATTTTACAAAGAGAAGGAGGATACAGATGGGGGGATGAAGGGATAACTGAGGAGATGAGTGGCTCATCTAATCTCAAACAAAAACACACTGAGGGGTATATTTGAACTTTTCAAATGTCCCATGTAGGCAGAGTGTAACAGGAGTCACTCAGTCTCAGTCTGTGCACGGCTGTCTTGGTTTTTTGTTGTGTGTGTGTGTGTGTGTGTGTGTGTGTGTGTGTGTGTGTGTGTGTGTATTTTTTTTTTTTTATTTGGCTAAGAACATGGTAAATCAATTAACATGAAGGTCACTGAGTAATGGACATGCTATGTACAGGAGAGCCCAAACACTGCAGCTGTCCTCAGTGGACAGATTTAGTGGGAAAGAAATTCTTTCAACGTCTTGTGCCATGTCATCACATATATATATGTATAGGAATTGCCAGCTATCATGATATTTCACAGCCACTTTAACTTGGAAGGTAGTGATAAATTTAGGCCTACTGTTTATCAGACTACAAATGAGCAGATAGGACTGTCTGGTGTCATTTGGTACTGTGGGTGTGTCGTGTCTGTAAATTGCAATTTTGCAAGCTAGTTGTGAAATAGCATGCTCACTAATTTTTGGCTCATCTATGGTTTGTAACTTCATAAACATAAAGGCCTGATAAAGGACTGTTAACTCATGGTGCCCCAGAATGAATAAAAAATTGGGACAGGTGTGGTTCAGAGGGTAGAGTACAATTTCCACTAATCACAAGGTTAGTAGTTCAATTCCTAGCTCCTCTTTTCCATGTCAAAGTGATCTTGGGCAAGACCCCAGTCGCTCCCAAATCCGAGCGCTGCCTTGCATGACAGTTGCATTGTTATCACTTGGTGAGTGAGTGTATGTGAGGATGAAAGGGAGGGACATTAAAGCACTTTGGTATAAAAGCACTAAAAGTCCATTTACAGCTCACACGATTCCCAGTGCAACACAAAAATTTCTTTGTACCCCTGTGAGTCAGATTAGAGGAAAGAAATGACCAGGACAGGACACAACTACTGTGTGTTGTTACCATGGGGATAAGTTGGCGTTTAAACAAAGTCTGCACATGGAGAATGAGGAGGAGGGCTTCTCTCTGCTCGGTTTAGAAATCCTGGATTAGAGAGGCTAATGAGGAGTGAGCTAAACCCATTCAACCTGCTAAGTCGTGAAACATGATCAAGTCAAATTTAGTGAAATTAAAGAAAAATAAAAAAGGAGGAGGGATGATTTAGATGGAAAGGAGGAGAGGTAGACAGTGAATTCTTCCTGTGTAGTGAGAAAGTTTCATTGAGTGTTTGTCTCAGTCCTCCTGTCACAACACGTCACATTTCCAAACCTGTGAGAGGTACAAACCTGAGCTGCAGTATTTGCATGCTGTGAAATAAGTGCGAGTGCAAGGATGAGACATGAGGAGATTGTTTTCCATATTTATTGCTCGTTTTCCACATTAAAACAAAGCATTTCCTAAATAATTAACTAACTAAATAATATCTTGAGCCATGAAGTAAAGATGTAAAAAGTCAGTGTGTTGGATCCAGTTCATTAGAACTGAGCAGAAATTCAAAATTATAAGGGATGGACCCTTTTCTGGGGAAAATAGCAACAAAACATTGTGGTCAGAGGGATATCTGCCAGCCTACTTACTACAAGTTGAGTATTTCTGCTGTACAGTCTGTTTTCATTTCATGTCAAGATAAAAATAGGTAACCATGTGGTTACAAGAAATGTAATAAGTAATAATAATATTCTTCATGTCCATGCGTGTAGCTAGAGATCACAAACAAGATGAAAGAAAACACAAACAATACATAATAGTAAATAAGCACATATATATGCATGTATCCATCAGTGGAAACACAGAGATAAGCTCTTCTGCTGTTTTGTCTCTCAGACCTACATGTAATTATGTCGTGGCAGCCTGCAACAGAAAATGACAGTAATTCTGATAATGAGAGTGAAATAGCAGAATGGGAGACAAAGGCTCACAGTAGCTGTTTGAAAACCTGGGCTGCAAAAACATAAAAAATCGGGGTGAAAGAAGAAGGGAGGAAGGCAGAATATAAAAAAGATATGTCCAGTGCTGTTGAGAAGTTGTCAAACAAGATCTAAAATGATTTCTGTTTTCCTGACCAAAACATTTCAGGTCTGGCTGCTATGAGCAGACTTGAAAGATGGTGAAACTGCTGTCTGGACACTTTTATCAAATCATATGACAAGATCTTCTCACTCAGACAGAGAAAACAGATGAAGCAACTAAGAAGATCAAGGAGGGAAGTTGTTCTGGATGTAAATTCCACCGTAAGGGAGAAATCTCTGACATATTTATGGAGGTAAATTATAAAGTGACCATGATATGTCACCAGAGATCAAAGAGACATGCAAACTGAAATACTGGCTTCTCTGACAGCAACACTACAACCATGGTGCCCTCCTTTGAAGTTTTTATTTCCGCCTGTAATTTGTGTTTTTGTTTGCCTGTTACACATTAATTACAGTTCAAATTAATGCCAAATTAATGACAAATTTGTAGAGTGAGCGAGCAGGATAATGGGCTTTACACCTGTTATTGTAAAATGTTGTGCGAGGGGAAACAACCATCAATCCAACCATCAACCAATCAACCATAAATTGTATATTAAATAGAATTTCAACCTTCTATGGCTCCAACTCGCTATTTGGACTGCAGTACTCATTTTTGGATGTGAAATGTCTAAATATTGCTCCTTAAAATCTTACAATTTAATGTGAATACATATTGTACTACTTAATATGCATGTAGTGATGTCAAAACTGGTGAGTAACCCATCCATTGTTACATCAAAAATCCAAACTCTCACTTTAATGTAAAGCTAAAGGTAACTGTGAAAATACTGACCATACTTTGCAAAGACTGAAGTAGCTTAATGTTGTCATCTTGCCACAAAACCTCTTTGTGAATCTTGGTTTCCCTTTCATCCACTACAGCAGTCAACGTTGGGCTTCATTCACCAATATCCTCATAGATTTTTAAGAACAGTTCTAAGAAAAGTTTAAGTTGGATTCATTAAAGTGTTCTTAAAACACAGAATTGTTTGTATCTTCTACCCAATGTCCTTGTAAGTCCCGGTTGTTCATAATTAGCACATAGAAATGTCCCACCTACAGCCATGAACGTAAGGTCATGAGACTGTAAAGGGCCATCTGCACACACAGAAATCACACACAGAAGAGTTGAGAGACAAGTAAAGTATTTTCAAACTAAAATCTAAAGACAGTGGAGAGGTAACTCCTAGGTCATCTCAGAATCAGAAGGCTAGCCGTTTTATTACAATTTTGTGGTACAGTTTATTGGAAAGTTGTAGCTGTCGGGTCTTCCTAAGAATGGTTGGTGAGTGAGGCCCAGTGTTTCTTCTAAATGAAGCCGATCTTGCTCTAACCCTCACGGACTTGTTTTAGTTGAGTGTTAGCCCAACATTCCCATAACAAGTACTCTACCTCTTTAGCTGCGGTCACACCTTTCAACCCATCTGGAGGATCACAGTTGCATGGGAGCATCAACATGTATCCTGCCATCCATCCATTTTCCTTGGCTTATCTGGGGTCAGGTTGCAGTGGCAGCAGGCTTAGCAGGGTATTCCACATGTCCCTCTCTTCAGCAATGCTTTCCAGCTCCTCCTGAAGGATCCCGAGGCGTTCCCAGGCCAGATGAGATATGCTATCCCTCCACAGAGTGCTGCGTCTACTCCGGGGTCTCCTCCCAATTGGACATGTCTGGAAAACCTCCAAATAAACGCATCCAGGAGGCATCCCAATCAGATGCCCGAACCACCTCAGATGGTTCTTTTCAATGCGAAAGGGCGGCAATTCTACCCCAAGCTCCCTCTGGATGTCTGGGTTCCTCACCCTGTCTCTAAGCCATTGATTCCACCGGGCATGGCACGTCTGCACCATGGCAACCATGGTTTTGAGCCGTCCTCCACTGGCAGCCGTGCTTCAGAAGTGTTTCGGTAGCAGCCCATTTTACTGCCTATTTATGTTGACTTGATTGCAAATGTGCACAGGGTCTTTTATTTTGAAAATTAACCAAATTCTTTAGATTTTCTGCCCACTTGATCTGCTCTGTGCAGATTGATGCAGTATTCATCAAAAATAGATATATCTGAAGTACTGCGGAGTGGAGAGCCACTCCTGGGACCCACATAGCGCAGCTGTAACACGGCGCAGCTGTACCTGGTGGAAACAAGCTGTAAGGCTGAGCCCAGTCTCCCTAGGGAGGAAACTCATTTTGGCTGTTGTATCCGCGATCTCATTCTTTCAGTCACTACAAAATGCTCATGACCATAGGTGAAGGTTGAGATGTAGATCAACCTGTAAATCAAAAGTTTTGCTTTCTGGCGCAGCTTCCTCTTCATCACAATGATCCTGTTGATCTCACGCTCTATCTTCCCACTCATGAACAAGACCCTGTGATACTTCACCTCGGGCAACAACTCTCTCTCCACCTGGAGAGAGAAGTCCACCTAATGTGTAAGTCTTTGTAATTTACTGTTGTGTGACTGTGACATTTGTGCGGATGTTTGAAAGGAGGTATGCAGACCCAGAACAGGACACTAAAAAGACCAGAAAGATGCTTCTGTGCAAATACAACCTGCAACACTTAAAATTAAGTTTTGTTTTGCTTTCACATTTCTTGAAAGGGTTGGGAAGTTGGCTGAAACATCAGTACCATCCAGGTTAAACTCCTCCGTGCCAAACAGTTGCTTGAAAGTTACTGCAGTGCAAAAAAGGCCTTGAAGGAACATGTTTATATGCTGTTTACTTGCAGAAAACATCCACGCATCCTGGTTCTATGTGTCTGAGCACAGAAACTTCCTTGGTAGACACAGTGCAGGCATTCAACACTCATTTTGTTTCCTCCAGTCCAGGAAGCACTGAGAGTCATCTGAATCAAGAGGACAGATTATGTTACTCCCCATTAACGATGCTGTGTATGTGTGAGCACTAATTAGCCTCCATTACCTTGGATAAGAGCAGCAGAGAGAGGAGAGCATCAAAATTTAATGAGCCTCTTGTAGCCGCTCTGAATATTTGCTGTGTTTTAAGCGCTGGATCTAACTCTGACTCTCTCTCACTCACACAAACACACACACACACGCACACACACACACACACACACACACACACGTACAACTGGTGCATTCAGATAAATAGGCAAGTTGGTCGATACAAGTGATATTAGGTCAAGGCAAAACATCATGTCCACTTAAGAGGGGCTGCTTGTTTCTGGCTGAGAGCCACTTGTAAGATACATTTACTTGTAGAAACACTTACTGAGTTCAGGGATGGTGTACATGCTCTCCTGGCATTGCTTTGCTCATCTTAATAAAGTGTAATGGGCATATTAGAAAAAACTAACTATAGATGTTCATGGTAGCAAATGCAAACTCTATTAAAGTATATAATCCAGGATCTTTTACCAGCATTGGCAAGAGCAATGGGGCTCACTCAGTGCTTCATCTGGGTCATAGAGCTGACCTGCCATGAACTTTTTATGGAGTGTGGAGTCATTACCACAAACTTTTCAAGTTCATCTTGCAGTTCCCGGCCTCTTTTACTCAGTGGTACACGTACTGTGCCGAAAGCTCTTTCTTTTTCAAAGTTATAGCAATCTGTCATGCTGTCAGGTGAGAGATTTTAGTGACAAGGGTAGTCAGAAAAAAATGAATTCCAGTCCCTGTAATGTTAGCTGTGTATGATGGATTGAAATTGTCTTTCTTTGTTATTCGTACCTGTTGAGCAATGGATTAATATAAGCATCACCACACCATCTGTTTCAATATAAAGGGATAGAGCAGGATTTTGAAGTGGAATTGTGTGAGGTAATTATCCATAGTAAGAGTATTATCTACAGTTATGATGGTCGGCATGACCCCTGTTTGGAGAAGCAGCAGGAATACCGTTACAGGAAGCTAAGCAATGTGTTGCTGACAGGGTCAGCAGCAAAACATACCATCAGTTTGAGTGTTTGCTGTATAAATAATACTTAACCTTGCTGTCAGACAGCCTTTTCCAAATGGGAAGACCCGTTATATAAGCCAAATGTCACTCGCTACAAAGCCACCAAATCCTTTGGCAAAAACAGTAATTTTACAACACAGGTTAGTTTGTTTGTGCAATTGTGTGAATTTGGTGAATCCAGACTAACCCTTTAAAACAACACAAATCACGCAATAATACAAATAAACTAACAGTAGTGGTAGACTATCATCTGCTAGGTATAATCACTGTTTTTTGCAAAAGGAGTTTGGTTGAGCGAGAGACAGTGACAGTCTGCTTATATAACAGCAGTTTCTGGCTGTCTGACAGAGAAGTAAAGCTGTGAAAATATTCTAGCATACACTTAAACTGATAAGGATTATTATAGGTAGGTCTAAAATCTATTTTGCTGCTGAGTCTGTCCACAGCAGTACGTTGTTCAGCTTTTATGACGTCATTCCCATTGCTTCTCCAAACTGATGGTGTGTTGGCAGCCATCATGTAATGAGATCATAAGTCACTATGAATATCACGCTGATTTACATTCACATGTGTATATTTTTTACAATATTGTGGTCTGTCAAAAAGTTAATTGTGACATTTTCATATGAGTCCTCTGCAGTGTTTGATGAGTATCTGATAAACCTTCATACAGACCCGCACACACTTTAGACAGACAGAGTGTCTGCCTTCTGGGCCACTAATGGACACAGAGAGCAGCAGAGATCAATACAAGCAGACACACATAGCTGAGAGACAGAGAGAGGAAGAGGAAGTGGTCTAACTGGAACAGATTAATGGACTTTGCTGGTGGCTTTAGTTTGTATTTCAAATTGTATCTTAAGTGACGGAGGGACAAATGTGTGTGCGTGTGTGTGTGTGTGCTTTTTAACATTATGCAAATTACAACAGCATATTTATATAGTATAGTATCATCATAGTATCATCAGTATAATGTGCTCGCAGTGTATGTAGTCAAGATATGAATTTGATATGAATGTCTTAAGTTTGCAAAAGAAACAAAACAAAAAAAGTAATTGAAGTTCAGATATTAGCTCATTGATCAGGTCTGTTTTACAGGGCCTGCATCCATATAGATGAAATCAACGTAAAAGACAGAACAAGACAAGACAAGACAGACAAAAGCAGGAGACTTGACCGTGGTGAAAAGGTGAGGATTTGTTACTGGTTGATTGCATATGGCACGACACGCCTGCACCACGGTTTTGATCAGTCCTCCCGCAGCTGCAGCCCCCACCAGCAGTGTTTCAGAAGTGTTTCAGCAGCAGAGCATTTTGTCCACCTGATTATCATCTGCACTTGTATTTATACAAAGACTGTGTGTAGTTTTACCACCTTTGTCAATGATAACTCCTTCCTCAATACCCCTTACAAGGATGTGAAGTTGTGCAGTTGTCCTGTCATATTCATTCTTTCAAATGAATGAATATGTGACAGCAAGTCATATACTAATATTCTCGTATTGCTTTTCAGTGATATATGCATAGCTCCACATGTGGATACACCACATGTGGAGCTATGCATATGTATGCTATCGTGTTACTGTAGTGCTCTGTATTTGCTAATGCCTGCTGCTGTCATTTGGGCTTTTGCAGTCAGTGTGCATTACTACCAAACTTTTAGAGACTTGAAAGTTGTTTTGGACATGTAATCCATCTGCGAAAAAATAGCGACTCCCAGATTACCTTTTTAATAGCTTGCTAACTCCCTAATTTAATTTGTTTGTCGAGAAGACAGAAGCTTATGTAGGAGGCGATGACACGTACAGTTCAGCGGGAGTTTTTGACCACTGCACTATTTTCTGAGGGGACATTAATTATCTTCATATGCCAGTGTCCCCTCCTGTTTGTCTTATCTATTACTATCAGTGAAATGGATGAAAGTCATTACACTGAATGATGAGTTTGTGTTCGGCTGGTTTACACAGGAGTTCAATTACAGCGTATAGATCTACTTTCAGCTAATGTTTTCTGAAGACAAACAAACCTCCAACTTAATGAGCAGCTCGCTAGAACAAATTTGGACTAAATTGAATTAGACCCCATGCTGATGCTGCCCATGCTGAGTGTTCTGCAGACTCGGCCATTTGTCAGTGCCAGAGAAGTGATGATGTTAACGTGACTAAAAAACAAATCTCGCTGTGTAACAAGCTCAGGACCTGGTTATGAAATGCACGATGTAATTACAAGTCATTTTAAGTCTCACAGCAGTTATTGTTAGCTATTATCAGCCACACAAAAGCAGCAGCCACTTCACTGATGGACTGGAGACTGTTTCCATTTGTCACTGTCACACACACACACGCACACACACACACACACACTAAGGAAAACACATAGAAATGCACACACACATAAACACAATGTAGATATAACTTACTAACCCCAACACACAGACTGCCTCCATGGTAACGGTGGTGTATGCAGATGCTACAGACCCCTCAGGAGGAGTGGATAGCCAGGAAAGGAGCCATGCTGACTCATCTTGGACTTAAGGCTGCATATGTCCAGTCAGGAAAATGAATTGGACAAAATAGGATTGGCCAAGCAACAGGATGTCAGACTGTTATCCCCGCATCTCACTTGTCAGGCGGACTGTACTCTTCACTGACAGGACGCAACACACAAGACTCCAGCAGGACAAGGGGAGGAGGACAATGTGTTTACATCAGTGATACTTCCTGCAAAACACAATCAAAGTTGAAAGAAAATGTATCTCATTTTATCATGTATTTTATCCCATTGTTTTCTGTACATACATATGTTGTGTATATTGTGATGAGTCTATCAGAACAATATACAAAAACAAAAACTCATGGTGTTGTGATGGTTACATCTATTTTTAGTTAAACTATCGCAGCATGGCTGTAATTAGTCAGTGAGTCAGTCATTCAGTCAGTCACTCCACTACTTTGTAAAGTCTTAACAATTATTGAATAGATTGCCATGTCATTTTGTACAGACATCCATGTTCTCATGAGGATGAAGCCCACTAACTTTGGTGACTGTCCAGCTTTTCATCCACTGTCACCACCAGATCAACATTTTAATTTGTGCTATGCAATACTTTGATTTATGACCAAATACCTGAAAATCTTATGACACTCTCATCATCATTTTATAGTAGTTAGCAAATGTCAACATGCATTGTGAACTCCTGTTTTATTTGCCATGTTAAAGTAGCATATATCTATGTGTCAGTATGACACCATAGTTTTGTGGTGTTGCAGGATGTGAAATGCAGTGTCACATCAGCAAACTGGTATTTTCCTGGGGCAAATTATAGCTCATTATTTTTCAACCTCTGCACAGCCCCTGTATGATGTGGTAAGAAGTCTATCAATTATCAATGTCGCCTGGCTCAGGTTAAACCCTTTAACTCTTCAAATATATATGTATAGAATGAATGAATGGCAACATGACTTCACCATCCTGGGAAAAAGTAAGTAGACTTGGCAATACCACTACCAGCATTTTAGGTGGTATTGGAGGCTGGTATTGTAACAACCCTAGGCAACAGTTCAGTGCACTTGTGTTCCATAATGTTTTGGTCACTATCTGGTGGAGGCCCACCCATATGAACTTATATGAAATCACCACTTTATTTATGTTTGTTTGTCTTTCAGCTTTTATTCAACATTTTTCAAACAACTGACATGTGGTCACAAATACAGTTTTATTCTATTTATAGCATTAATGCAAGGCAGACAAAATAGAGATAAACGAGTGATTCTTCACTCCATGACTGCTAATAGCCATTGTGAGGCCCTTTCCTTTATTTGGGTGACTCTCTATACAGCCATCTAAAGGCAGCAGTGACAGTATCTGCTCCCTCTGCCGTCTCTAATTGGAGTGAGTGCCGTTGGAGTGTGCCATAAGTGCACCCAGTGAGCCTGGCTCTGAAGATACCACACCTCTGAATCACCACTTACTTCTCCACCTTTGCTCAGCCATTCAAATAGGTCTGGCGTTGTGTTCACTGATGACTATCAGTGGCGAACAACCAGTCTGAGCTTTGTGGAATTCAGAATTAAGATTAAGAATGATGTTCCAACACAGCTGAATAATTACCTGGCCATGTGGATCATTAAAAACAGACTAAATAATGAAGTGAAGCAACATTATCAGTGTAGAACTGCATAAAAAGTGCTTTATAATTTGATCTATTCCAGTCACACTGCAATGAGGTTCCATCCACACTATACAGACTAAATCTGATGATGTGGCACATATTTTAAGGTTGTTTTTGTACAATCCTCACCCACATTGAAACACATGAACAAAAAGAGAACAGCTGAAATTCTTTTTCATTTTTATTTCATTTAAGCGGGTTCAGGAGTGGGACAATACAATTGTTTACTCTGCAGATTAACCCGGTCTCTGTGATCTGTGTGTTCATGCAGCCAAGCTCATAAATTGTGTGATTTGATTAGATGCAGCTCGACATTGCTACCTGTTAACCAGTCAAACAGTAACTCCCGCTCTGCTGCACTGATGCGTCAATCAATTCGCTGTTGTCTGACAAAATAAACACAGAGTAAAACAGACTTGAGTTTGATCTCCTTTGGCTTGTCATCCTCTGACTGCAGGATCCATAATGTCAAGCTCACTGTCTGGACGTCACATCAGTGCCTCTGCTCGTCTGTGTCCTCTCGGCCCTGATCTCCCTCTTCAATAACAAAATGCTACATTTAGTACAGAACACAGTTAAGCAGTTTGTTACGAAGATCTTTGTTCAAGCTCACAAAGCAGATACACAGAGAAAGCCCTACAAACATTTGTAATTGAATCCATGGATACTGTTAACTAGGTAACAAGGAAAATGCTTTATTACATTACTGTATTGTACATCACAGATGAGAGACACACAAAAACTGAAAATAGATGGAGATGATAGCTTTTAGGCTGAGCCACACTGGAGAAAACATCTGTCTAAGGTTGTTTAGTCCAATGTTCAAGACAAATTTATCAAAACAAGAAATAAATTTCACTTTACAGGGTCACATAATTCCAGTGGTTACTGGTTCAGTTCCTGCCATTTCATGTCCTTCAGTGAGAAAAAAAAACACTGAAGATGTTTTTTAACCAAAAAAAGGAGACCATTTTCAGGTGATCCCTCCATCACACTGCGTGTGTGTATGTGTGTGTGTTGGTGGGGGGTACATTCACCTTCACCCATTTCCTTGACCCATTTTCAATGTTGTGTCTCCACTGCACCTTTTTTCAAAGCTGAAGGAAAAGAAATCCCATTTAAATCCCCCAACATGTCTGACCTTCTCTGCTGGCCCTCTGCACACACACACACCTACACACACACACACACACACACACACACACACACACACACACACACACACACACACACACACACACACACTGCATGTTGTCCTCTTTCTGCCTGGCTTCACCACAGAATTTGGGCAGAACAGTTGAATTATTCAGTATCACCCCACCCACCAACACACACACACACACACACACACACACACACACACACACACACACACACACACACACACACACCGGCCCTCCATCCTCAGGTCTTCCACAGGACTGGAGTAGATTAAAGTCAAAGTGGAAATTACGAATCACTTCACAAATTGAAGCACTTCAGTCTGTTCACATCTTCATCTTTTTAGTCTTCTTTTTTCTTTCCCTCCTTCTTTGTTGACCAGAACAAGGCATCCACTTTTCAACCATCTAACCAGCTGCCCCTTGGTTCCGTACCGTTCCAAAAAAATGCCTTTCATTTGCACTAAAGCAACTTATTTTGCATTTCATGCATTACAGATTTTGTTGTTGTGTTTCATACTTCAGACAGAAGAAGTCATTGTTATATAGCTGCCTTATTTAACCTTTATACCTTTTTTGTATTAACACCAAATGAAGTGACAATATGTGATGTGGAAGGTGGTATTATCAACACCTTCACAACTTGTTGTTGTGACTTAAAAGCATATTTAATGTTTCAGTATATAATCCTGTGGCTCAGTGGTTCTCTTGTTGAAGTCGATCCCATTAAAACATGTTCAATAATCATTAATAATTAATACAACTTTAATCATTTTTTTCTCATTTTGTTCTGCATTTTCATTTTTGTTCCCTTTTTTTCTCATGTTTTTTACATTTTAAGTTTAAGGCTCCTTATTCGACAAATGTCTCAAATGCCAGACAAAACAATGTCAAATGAAGCAAGTTAACAGCAATTATTCAATTCATGATTAAACATTAACATACCCTATGGCTGTATTTTTAAAAATAACATTTTTAAAAATCTCAAGTACCTCCTGCAGTGCCCCACAAATACTAATATATATTATATTTATTATATTGATACATTTATATTTAAACCTTTAATACATACAAAATTATAGATGGCGTGTGTCTTCAGTCTATAGAGTTTAGTTCTGTTTTGTTGCTCGACAGATTCCCTTGCCCACAATAGTTGTCTCAAAAGAGAGCAGTGACTACCTTCTATTTGTAGTCAGGGCAGCATGGTGCAGGGTTTGTGTGCTGCAGTCAGTGTTTGACAGGTGGACTCTTTAAACCAGCCTAATTTGATTAGAATTCTCTGTTGTTTATCATGTTCCAGATCACCAAAGGTGGCTGCATCATGTTCCAGCTGGAGACTGTCCTCCTAAAAAAAACAAAAAAAACAACAACCAACAGCATCAGTCTTAAATGACAAAGTGACAACGTGCCAAAGCCCTCCAGCAGTGACAAGAATTATGTCTTTTGTCTGTTGAGAGCAACGGAAGAAGTGAGGGGTGGCTGTGGCTCAGGAGGTAGAGCGAGTCATCTACTAATCGGGAGATTAGTAACTGACTGCCCCTGGGCAAGACGCTCAAACCAAAAACTGCCCCTGATGGCTGTTCTATCGCTTTGTGACATGTAGTTGTCAGAGCTCTCTGAGTAGCTGAGACACTAGAAAAGCCCTGTATAAATGCAAGTCCATTTACCAAGTCAGGTGATTTCATTTTAGAGCAAGAAACCCACAGAGGGAGGAGGTTGGGATGAATGGACGGCTCAATAAAACATCAAGATTTTGGGGGCTGTTGGTTTCCTCTTTCTTACCAACAATAAAAAGTGACTTCTTGACCATAATTATTACTGTTACCATCACCACATCGTTTCTCTGACATTAAAAAAGCAGTCATTTTGACACAAAGCATGCTCTTTGTTAGCCTGGAATCCAGATGAAGTTTTCATTTGCTCTGGCAGATACATCTTCCATTAAGACAGAGTTACACCAGTTCTGGACGAGCCAATCACAGCTTTTTATTTAATAAAGGGCAGTTCATTAATAAGGTTCAAGCGTGTGTTTATTGTGCTTCAAGAGCACAAAAAAATTTGGCAGTGTGGCTGATGGACCACTTGAACCATGACAGAGACATGATGAATGCAACAGTAACACGATACAGCCACCATCCAGCAGTTATCTGGGCTCATCCACCATAGGGAGGCTGATTGGGCATTTAGGTGTGCCGGCCCAGTGTCACAGTTTACAAAGAAAACAGTGAGCCTGTAAAATTTTAGTTTTTGGTTGACAACTGTTTTTTTCTGAATGACAAAAACATAAAATGATCCAAACATTTCTGGACCTCACCATACTTGCACAGTTGTGCTGTCTTGTCATCTTTGTCCCTCGACATGCTTTTTCTTCCTTGACAGTAAAGCTGTCTCCATCTCTGGGTTGTTATTTTGGTTTGGTTTCTCCCCTTAGGCCAAGCTTATCAGACAGACCCTGAAGTATTGACGGCAAAATCCCAGTCTAGTTTCTGCGCGCTGCTCAGCAGGTGGCTGCGCACATACACACTCATGCGCACAACAGATTTCAATGGTGAAGTCCTGAGGGACAACAACGGAGAAAAAAATGAAAAAATAATACCACTGCTGCCTCGGCTCATATGGAATTAAAGAGCTTTCTGTCTTCTATTTCAGATTCTTTTTTAACCTGCAGCCATCCTTCCAACAAGACAGATTTTGTAGCCTGTGGTTCATCACAGCAGGCACACACACACACACACACACACACACACACACACACACACAGATACCTAATAGATGAATCCTTGGCTACCAAACACTGCAGATGTCACCGCTGGGCTGATAAATGTTCGGTTTGCAAGCTTAGAGCTGAAAATATAATTGCATGTACTGTAGACATACACCCAAATATGTTGTTAATTCTTAACACACAACTCCTTCAAAGTGGAGAAATAACAGTAGCCATGTCGCAGTTCGGGTTCTCAAAAAGTCACAATTAAAAACACAATGAAGATTTGGAGGGCTTCCTTCTGCTCCCCAAATCAGACAGCTTAGTGTCAGAGACTAAATCCAACCTCAGTTCCAGGAAAGTTAAGATATTGTGTAAAACATAAATACAAACAGAATACAACAATTTACAAAGACGTTTTCTTCCTCTAACTCAAGTGAAAATAGTACAAAGATGGTGTTCAAACTGATTAACTTTATTGTTTTTGTAAATACACACTCTCATTCACATTCTGAATCTGGTGCCTGCAACTTACTACAAAAAGGTAAAAAAAAATTGTTGACGTTTTTGAAGTGAAATTCTTATTCATTGCACCACACATTTGCGATGGGAAACAGTTCTGGACTCGAGGCAGCTCGGTTTAGCACCTGCAGTCTTTTACTACGAAGCCACGCTGTTGTAATGCGTGCAGAATGTATCTTGTCATCGTCTTTGAAAACCTGTACGTATCTTTCGGCATCAACGGGGCCGTTACAGATGTGACAGATAGCCATGCCATGGGCACTAACACACCATCAGAGATGCTGGCTGGTTGAAATGAACACCGTCTACTACAAGTTCTGACTATGGATAAGTACCCACATGATGGAAAAGTGACAAAAGTATAGCAGGTTAATTCTGAATATAGTGATATAAATTGTCCACGTTTCCAGCACTTGATCCAAGAAACCATTAATAAAATTAGTTGTCATCCAAAGGCAGATTTGACAGATTTGTAACTGACTGGTATAGGTCCTGATTATGAATAATTGTGAAATTAATTGCTGCCACCACTGTACATGTGATGCACTGTTTGATGTACATGTGTGTTCCTTTCTGAGGAGGAGCAGCAGATGGTCGTTTTATTTCCTGATTGTATCTTCCTCCGAGTGTTCAGACATGAAGACAAAATCCAAAAGACCCGTGGCTGATATTCAGGCAGAGATATAAAAAATGCAAGCTAACTACCTGTGGCATTTATTCAAATGAACGACAGATGGTGCAGAGCAGATAGAGGAGCAGCTGAGAGGAGAGATAAGGAAACTCCATGTGGAGTCTGTTTGGTGTCCTGATCTAAACACCTCACTGTGTTGGTGGACGGTTCAGAGGACGTGAACGACTGTTTTCATCGCTGCTACACTGAAGAGGACATACATCTCAGTACAAATAGATAAGAAATTACATAAGCTGTGCTTTTTTGCTTTTAGTTTGAAGGCATAACATTTCCATCCTTAATTTACAGTGAATAACACGGCTAATACAGTTGAGAGTTAAATAGCTAATTAAAGAGACTTCAATAGTGAACTGAAACTTTACTGATTTTCAATAACGCTGGCTCTGATAATATCAGCAGTTTTCGTCTGTTGCGCCACCTTTTAACCATGTCCACTGCTCTGTGCCAACAACCGCTTAAGCTGCCAATAACATTTGTAACTGCTTTCAAGCTCAAAGCCTCAGTGTTTTTTTCTCACTTTCACAATCAAGGAGCCGTGAACAAATGTGTTTGTCTGGAAGCTGGATCAACACGAACATGTACTGAACCTAATCTGATATCATTTACGAGTATATGTAAAACATTATTTGTAGTTTTACAGCAGATAAACAGAGAAGACTTATTAATTTCAATTAACATTTAATTAACAACAGCACTATACCCATATTTGTGTCCCCTCATTTGTAACTCCAATTTTGTTTTTACACTGTGTGCATATATGTAGTTTTTTAACTTTCACATCACTCGTAGATGAGTTTTGCCTTTCTGTCTTTTTTTTCTGACATGTCACTGAAGATCCAAGACTGAATTCATGTCAGTACAGGAGAGCAGTGTGAAAGGCGTTTTAAAAAGTCTGTGTGTTCAGCTGTCAGTACTTCTGCAGCTTCTAACTGAATCTCTGTAGTATGAATTTTAGTTTCTCTGCTGCGTTACTTGGTGTACTTTCAAGTGTTTTTAAGTTACTACTGATGAAAACCTAATAATTCCTAATTTTGTTGCTTCATAATAAAAGCTTTTAGATAACAAAAGTTTTTAAAAGTTTTTTAAACATCTCAAAACATTTTCAGCACAAATAGAATTTATTTGGGGTTTTAAACATTTACAGTTGGTCAAATCAAATGACCCTTTCTAAAACAGTTCAGTCATAAACTACACATATAGGATACTGTGTGTATCCTACGACATGTGTGGGATGCTGTTTCTTTTCTGGAAGTTTTTGTCGCTGCTGTTCAAGACTAACAGAGGACTTTGCACTTACTCAAAATGCTCATCTTCCCTTTTCATTTTTGAAAAGGAATAAAACCTCCATCCATAAATTATCATTAAAAAAACAAAACAAAACAAAAAAAAACAAATTACCATCAACATCTTTGGCAACCAGCAATGAGTAACTTTCTTTGATATACAGTAGAACATATTCAGCCTTTAGAATTGGTCAAATCAAAAACTTGTTTCATTAATTTTAAAATTGCCATATATTAAGGGCGCAATCAAAATATAATGACAATGCCACTATAATCTAATTACACCTTTTTAAAATGTAATCTGGGTTGATTATTGTTACTTATATTTTGTAATCTGATCATATAATCCCTATTACATGTAATCCATTAATAGCCAACCCTGATTATTACAGCTTTCACTACTGCCGATGTATGGAGCAGCATCTTGAATTTTGAGGTGTTCCTGTAGAAATTTCCAACTGGGAACTTCAAAATTCCAACTTCCCATTTCAACAGGAATGTCACATGAAATGCTAAGCTAAGAAAGTGAACACAGCTGTAGACTCTCAGTCTTGATGAGTGTGCACATGTGAAACATGCAAACCAAACTTGCATTTATGTACAAAACCCTCAAACTCTTGTCTTTTACTTTTAATCTCCTTTCATCTCTCTTCCATCCACATTTACTTAAACAAGGACACAGTAAAAGCCTGCAATAGAGCTTTCCACAAGTTCTGATTTGAGGAGAAACTCTCATGCCAGCACCTCACAAAGTGGGACTATGGAGGAAGAGGAGGACAGATGAGGGATGGGTGGATTGGAAGATGGGAAGATGGAGATGGAGCACAGACAGGAGGTGTGGAGGCGGTAAGCAGTTTGAGAACTTCAGACTGCACAGCGGAGAGTTTCAGAGGGGCAACTGGGCATGTGTGTTCATGTTGTGTCTATCCATGTGGAAAGCTCATAACTGGTGTGAGTTTATGTGTGTAGGTGTGTGTGCGCAAGTGTGGGTGGCTACAGTATGTGCGATAAGGTTTCTGGTTCACAGAAGTTTGGAGAAAATCACCAGAAGCACAAACTAGAAAACTGGAGTTTAGAGGATTTGAAAATAAAATTTAGCTGTTTTTTCACAACCACACATGCTCTGTGCTCCCAGCCTGGTTTCTGCTTCACATGACCTTCATTGAAGAGGGAAACAAAGTCTTCCAGTAACATGATGTCATCTCTGAATAAAACATGTTGGAGTAGAGCAAGACTTCTCTTCTGGAGGGATGATCTCATCCTTTTACAGGAAAAATCTTCTCCTGAGCACAGAAAAGATTTAAATGCCAGTGTCATCACACCATATCACATCAGATCTAAAAATACACTGTGGCTTCATTGGAACGGATTGGTATATGCACTTGCGCGCGCGCACACACATAGCCATTTTTTCACACACATGCATATAAATTGACTCATAACCCCTCATCAAATCTTAAAGAAACACCTCTTGATTGTGTCAGATTATTTCAGAGTACTCATAGCTGAACTAAATTCCTACATTTCCTCCCACTGGAGAAGTTTCAAAACTGGCCAGGCTAGCTGTTTCTGCAAGAGACTTAAGTGACTTGCCGGCTGAGCGTACCCAGCATGCCTGCAGGAATACTTGCTCCTACTCTGCTCTGACTGGCTGTACTCTGGGCTTTCCAAGCTTCTGCTAAATGCTAATGTTTGCTTAGCTATGATGCTGGCACTACGAACTAGTTAAGATCAGGAGGAGAGTGACTTACTCATGGTGGCTCTTGTTTTTCTGTTACCGCTGTTGTGCGACGTCTGTTTCCCCTTACCTTAACGTCACTCCAATCTTATGCTTAACCCCACCCAAATGAGGTTTTTGCAGCTACTGGAAGTAAGTTCATAAGAAACAATGAATCATGTCTCCCCCAGCAGCCCACCTACTGCGCTTCTCCCTACAACTGCCTCCCCAAGCTCAACTTTCTCCCTTTCAATGCTGCTGTCTCCCCCAATCCTCATCAGACACAGGCGCAGTCATTCAGTGTCCACAGCAGCTCCCCAGTTCACAGTGACCACAGTCACTCCATTACAAGTAATACAAGTTATACAATACAATAAGTTCACACCAAAATGCCCCACATGAGAACAAGGCAGATAATCCATTTATTTAGGTTCTCGTTAATTTTATAATGGACAGCTGTATTGATATTTAAATAATCCATCCATCAACAGGCAAATAAAAGCCTGTTGTCAACAGCCAGCTGACAGCAGGGTATGTGTGCAGGACTGGTAGGGGTAAGTAAGTCAGGTAAGTCTTTCCCAACTGTTTCCCCCCTTTGTGCTAAGCTAAGCTACTGTCCTCCCAGCTCCAGCTTCATATTGAACACACAGATGTGAAAGTGTTATCAATCTTCTCATCTAATCCTGAGAAAAAGAAAGTGAATGAGCATATTTCCATAAATGTTGACCAATTCCTTTGAAGTACATATTCAGCTTGTATTCTTCTCTTCTCCACCCCACCAAGGTGGCATGAACTTTCTCTGTTTCATAAAATACCAGCTGGAGGGGATATTTGGGTTCAACATGAGGTGTTGTAGTTGCATGAAATCATTGTCAAATGAAATACAAAAATTGTACAAAGCATGCTTTTTTCTACATGATTTTGGCTGTAGGATCTTAATAAGGATTTCTTTTGTTTGTTTGTTTGCCAGTGCCAAACTCACACACAGACACAGTCACGGAAATGCAAAAATGACCATGGAAGCATGATGTGCAGCCAGCTCACTAATTTTAGTTGGGCACAACAATAGCACTGCAAAATTATCCATGAGTGATGTGAAATCACGCTCAAGGCCAAGCTGTGCAGGTGCAGGATTGAAATGCTAACACTGCCTCATCAAAACAAACAAGAAACGAAAAAAAAAAACTGAGAGAAACCTGACAAAAAAGCCAATCAAATCAGGAAAACTGACATCTAAACCTGTTCAATCAATTTCACTGCTGATCATTTTAGTCGAGCAATCAAACTAATGAGAGCAAAGACGAGAAGCTGAACATGTAGTAATTACTGGAGAACATCACGACCTCCTGCTTACACACCCCGGGCACAGGAAGTGGCACGTGAGAGCAAGCAGTGGTTAATTACTATTGACACTCTGCTGCCGTCCCACCTCAGACGCTCCCCATGCTAAAATAATTAATGCTGTCGCCGTCATCCTTGGTCCCTGTAGCCATGGCGATGAGAAGATTTTCCCCCGGGTCCCCCCTGGTTGTCAAGCAGCAGTTAGCCAATGAGGACATTCAGTGTGTGTGTGTGTGTGTGTGTGAATATAGTTCAGTAATAACTGTTCTGAATGATTTAAGGTATAGCTTCAAGCTGCAGGTATCAGGCTTCGGCCAAGTTTGCCTATCTGTCTTTCAAGTGGTACATTTCCTGTGAATCAATGTAGACCAACATCTCATCAGGAGGGAGGAATGAACTTTAATTAAATTTAAATCAAATCCTGCAGGGTGGACACTGAAAATCATCAATGGGTTTGAATCATGGATTTTCCATTTTCTGTGTCAGATCAACATGTCAGAATTTATGAAAAACCTTTTGACTTTATCTCTCTGGATTTTTCTGTATAGAATAACATATTTTTGATTTAATCTGATGTGAAGTTTGCCTGCAAAACCAAAAATGTTTATAATTCACCACTTCATAAATACTTAAATGAATGAACAACTGCTTTTGCAAATCTAGTTAAAGTCCTGAAACATATTCATTATTTACAGGCTGTGTTTATTCAAATCTCTGGACATTTTAAAGGAGCATTGCATGAGATTTTGTGGGTAATAAAACCCACAGACAACTCTTGATAAAAGAAGGTTTTAAGAGAGGATTTAAACGTTGCTAGTGATGTAGCCTGTCTGATTTCAACAGGGAGATTTTGGATTTAAGCACCTATGTTGAGCTGTTGTATGGGGTGTGTTTTGCTGTTCTGATTCAATTGTTAAGGAAATATGACAGTCTTCTATAGTTGGAGTCAAAACTTTGCAAACCTGCAAAAACAAAACAAAAACTTACAAAAACTTACCTGACCTAACATAAACAGGAGAAAAGGGAAATATAAAAAACAAATGGGCTTCATTTGGTGCCTCAGCAGTGGTGTAGTTCAGTAATTGAATTTCTTACATCTACAAATGTGTTTGTGCACCGTGAACAACTTAAGTGCCACTCAGCACAATTAGGTTTAAAGCTGTTGTGTTTGTGTCCTTCTTTTCCAAGTGGTTGATGTCTCTGTGAAGGTCCTGAAGCAGTGATTGGGTCATTGTTGAATAAATGGCAGAACAGAGATGGCAAATTCAACGTTTTGCCTTGTTTCCAAGAGCTGATCAATAGTTGTAAAATCACAGGAAATGAAAACCTTTTGGTTACTTGTTCATATGAAAAGATCAGTTTCGTCTCTGTACATTCAGTAGAGAGATTGTTCATTATAAATAAGTGATGTAGTATGCAAAGGCATGAGGACGGAGGTGTCCTATAGTCCACATGCAGGTACATCTCTGATTCCCTGAAAGGATTCCCAGTGGTTAGAGAAGATTCCAGAGGAGGACTGAGTTCACATTAGAGACATTTACACTGTGAGACTGAAAGCTACTGTAACACCACTGTAGAGCATCTTCACTTCCATGAGCCATATTAGCAGCACTTGTTCTGCCTGTGATCATCTTGCACCATTTCAAGTCGCATTGATTTTTGTTTTTGTGCTCCATAATAATCTCAGACACTCTCCCCATGCGCGTTGTCCTCTTCTTCTTCTGCTTTTATATCTGTCAACTGTGTTGGCTTTTCATGGATTGAATCGCAGTGAATATGGGGGCAAACAATTTGTGACAATGCACTTGAAAAGGATTATGGGATACTTGACATTTGTGCGTATGTGTGTGTGTCTGTGCGCCCATGTGGATCAGAAGGTGTCCTGGTGGTCCTCTGTTTTCTGTTGGACCCTCTAATCCTTTTAAATCAGCTTTGTTAATCCCACTTTCTTCTCACAGCTGCTGTGGCTTCATGCAGGCACATACAAGAATTCTTACCACTGTGTGTGCGGGCTGCATTTTCTGCTCGCTTCAAAAGAACACTGGCATTTTTCAAAAACTACTCGTTTGCTGGCTTTCAAAGACAGAGACAGATTAGAAGACCGATATCAGTTTTCTCTCTGTGTTTCCAGTACAGGGATAGGTTCAGAAACATTAACAAGGGCAAACTAACGATTTACAAAGGAAAACAGAAGCAGATGAGGTGAATATGGAGGTAATACAATATAACAGCTGAATATTCAGTGGATTCTGTCAAAGATTTTGAAAGTTGAGTGTGCAGATTTAAAAACAGCTCGTCTCACTCTTCACTTCCAAGTATGTAGGAGGACTCTGTGGAAGAGGACGTGTGCCCTCTGCGGATATAAATGACTCAAGGCCTTTACACACCAACAGCAACACAAATAAACAGCACAAAACTGCAGATTTCAACATGCCTGACTATTCACATCTAGTGTGATGCATGCATGGTGTGGTGCTCCTTTTCCTTGCAGTTTTTCTCAGTCTTTTTGACTAATTTCTTTGAAACTTTGTAACTCTCTCGAAACTGTAAGTGCAGTTGTGACAACTGTGTCATGGGACATCGCAACTCTATTGGATGTTTGCAAAAGGCGGTAACTCAACCAAAAACATTTCATTCATGCTTCAAAATCTCGTGACTGAAAGTGTGATACACAACAGCATCCAGCAAAACAAAACCTGCATTCTTGTATAGTACAGTAGGCAGTCAGTGTCAGCAAAAAAGTAGACCAAAATAAGACATGGATGTCATGGTGAAAAACATCTAAGCATTTTGACTAGCACGGCTCACACTGTGACAAAATGACTTTTCATTTTGGTGGCAATTTACTGACACAGGAACTAGGTTTTGAAGCATGAATTAAATGTTTTTGGTGAGCTACTGCCTTTTTGCGAACATGAAATTTAGTTTTGATGTCCCAGGAAACAGTTGTGACAATTGCACTTACAGTTAGAAAGTTAACACTATTTCAAAAAATGAGCCAATTGATTGAGAAAAAACTGCATTGTGTCAGTAAACAGATCAATACCACCAAATTGAAAAATTGTCTTGTCTTTTGTTTTTGATGTTTTTTCATCTGTTTGATGTTTTTTTTTCCCACGACGGTAGTTAACTCTAGAAATGGTTCTGATATACAAATCTCCATTTTGTTCTTTTTAGTTCACACTTGACACTGTAATATCCAAAATTGTCTGTTTTGTCTAGGTGAATGCTACTTTATTGTGTATCATACTGACCTTTTTACATTCAGATTTTGACATTAGTTAAAAGTTTACTGGGAAAAATCCATAGTGTACATTTCTGTAGTACACGGAAAGATAAGCACGTTTTCATGTATTCAGTAAATTTATGTGTGTAGCAATGGGTTACATGAAAACAGAAAATTCACCTTTGGTCTTTCAGATAAAGTCATACACAGAAAATGTGCCACAAAATGACACCCATATTATTCACAGTTCATTATTGTCATCTGGCAGCTCATCTGCCACTTCAGCAGGCATCGCAAACATCTTATGTCATAGATATTTATGGAATATACATACAACCTTTAATAACTGAATGCGTCATTTTGCATGTGACGGATCAAACAATGACAGAAGTGGTGAAGAGTTTGACAATTTCTAACTCAGTTTTGATCAGTGAGTCATATGCAAGTGCTTATTGTACAAATTGTTGACAACTGCACTGCGCACATGTATCAAAATGTGTGCAATTTGCCTGAAAGAGAAATTCAAATCTGTTGTGAATGACAAACTAATTTGTCAGCTATTTTGGAATGCTTTGAAAATAGTAATTCAAACATTGAGCCAAAGCAAATGACAGAAACTAACATAGGAAGAAGAAAAAAAACTCTATGCTGAGAAAGAGAGGAGAACTAGTGAGTTTCACTGTTTGGTTCAGGAGCTGATGTGTACACAGCCACTTCAGGATATGTTTCAGGATGTCCGTTGAACAATTGGAAGCAGTGCTGCAACAGCTGCACCAAGCTTGAAGAAGCAAAGGCGTGATTTCAGAGAGCTGATTGACCCGGAGCAGCGGCCAGCTGTAGGTAAGACGTATTATATGATTTGTAAACAGTTCCAGCTGTGCGCGATGTGCAGTTGGTTCATTCATCCTCCAAGAGGAGGGACCAGGAATAAGAAAGGAACAAAGACAAAAATTCAGCCAACAATTAGCAAAAAAAAATTGGTTTTGTTGCTCTTCAGCTAACCTGTAGGATCAATGTTGAGGACCGAAGCAGCAAGCGATGCCACAACAATTTCTTTGTGCATGGTGTCATCTCAGTTTAGAGTATGTGAGCCAAGCTATTGGATTCAAGAAAACATTTTTTTACATATGGGCTGCCAGTATAACATGCAATGAATGGGAACCACCTTGGAATCCAGTATCTAGTTTTATCGTATGTATGATGGAAACTCTTTGAAACCTATTAATCTGTTCAGACAGCTGTTTGGCCATAATGCTAGCATGCAACAAGATCAGTGACATCAATGCAGCCTTCCAAAACATTCACATTGTATTTCACTTCAAATTGCTTGTGGTAGCAGAAAGATGTCATCAGGAGCATCATGAAAAAGAACAGTTCATGATCTTGTCATTCAAATTTTTATGAACATTGAAAATGGAAAATACATGCTGCCTGATTTAGTAAATAAGTCATATTGGTAGAGATATAACAGATGTAAAGTGGAAGGGAAGGATAACTGTTTGCGAGATGCAAAAGCAACACACTCCCCTGTGTCACCAGTGGGATTTCTTTCTTTTTTTGTTTTGCAGCTTTGCCCTTTTTCTCCTTCACCTAATCTCTCTCAAATATTCTCTCCAACTCTCCCACCCCCTTCCCAAAGATCTGTTTATGGAAGCAGAGTCTTTGAACCCCGGCAGTCTTTATAGTTCAGAGGCTGTGAGGTGGCAGCTGCTAATGTCAATGCTAATGATGCTTCCCCAACCTGGAGAACACTCAAAACACCTCTACACTGCCAGCTCACAGAGGCCAAGGTGCCAGCAGTCCTGAATTCTCATTTCGAAGAAGTCAGGTGGGGTGAAGGTTTGGGGCTGGTGGTGTGTGTGTTTTTTTTTTCCAAAATGAGGGACTCCATTAATGTATTCCAGGAAAACAAAGATGAATGACACAAACAGCCCAGAGTTGCTAAGCTTTCGAGTTGTTGCAGACACGACTAGAGAGGCTGCATTCTTCAGCTAGCATGTCAACACCGAATTAGCATCTGGAAGCCCCAGGGACAGAAACACTGGGAAGCCCCTTTATCCCCGCTAAAGAAAACCCGAGGAGTGACACAAAGCTGCAGGGAGAAAGAGAGACAGATCATAATGAGGACTGCTCTTATACAGAGTGTCTGCAGCTGTGTCCTATTTCAGGCTCCTCCTCCTCCTGCGAAGGACGCAGTCTGTCCTTAAGAGGGTTGAAGGTCAGCAGGTTGAACGTGCACATCCTCCCAAATTAAACACTCTTATAGAGGATTCATTGTCATCATCAGTTGATGCCTTGGGCCCTCTAGCAGTGCTCACTAGAGGGTGGGGCAAGAGCACAGAGCAGAGGTAGGTGTAGTATTTATATTACAAATGCGCTCTCAAGGTAGCAGAAAAGCACCTTTGTTTACTATTTACCTAATCACAAAATTGGTAGCCCTGTTTGGGCGCTTACAGTCAGCCATTTCTTCTTTCAATATTTTGATTTATGGTTTTAGGGTGTCTTTTTTAATTAGGGAACTATAAAAAATAAGCAGTTTGTTTATTTAGACTGTATCTTGTTGATTGTGCGCTGAAAGTTCAGCCACAAACGAGGTCAAGAAGATGAAGATGATTGAACTTTGAGTAAAGTGACAAGGTGTAAATTCTTTGCGGCAGAGGTTGCGCTGCCGCAGTGCTCAGTATTTTACCGTATGTTCACATTACCAGCGGTACAGTTACAAAATGGCCAAATGGTGCCAGCTAAATTGTTGCCGAGTGACAGTGGCACTGAAATGTTTTTTAGCACTCACTGATGTCACTAAGGATTCAATGGCAAAACAAAGACATTGCGTTGTGTCGTCGGAGCACCAAAAAAGTTTAGATAAGCTCAATTTTGATTTGTAGCACATCACTCCCAACACACAGTGACAAGAGTCAGATTTCATTTTCTGGGTTGCCAGCTTCAGTTGAAAATGACGTACCTTACTAGCCTGATGCTTTGTTGCCGGTAGTCTGAACAAACCATTACTCACCGACCATGTATTAAATAGCTTCTGGGTCAATGCATAAAAGCCTTGAACCTGCATTCTTTCTAATGGCCAGCAGGGGGCAACAGATAGTATGTAGTTGTTGGCAAAATGAGTGTACTTCTCACTCGATTTATGACCTCAGCAAACAGTTTCCTCAATAGTTTATGGTCTCAGTCACGAGTTTTCTTCACTACAGCCTGATGTCTATTTTGTAAATTCTGGCCCCATTTTAAAAATAATAAAATAGATGATAAAGCAGGGTATCTTTTAGAGTGGGCCATGTGATTGATAGTTCATTCTCAGCGAGTCTGTCCAGCACAATGCACCAAGCTAACAAAACTCAAATCAATAGAATACAATAATATGAGAAAGACTGTGAGCAGGTAGCCATCATTTTGTGTCTCATTTCTAACAGAGCCTCCTGAAACTTGATCAAACTGTCAAACTAGGCATCAAATATGTATAAAGATTCTGTTACTGCATTGCGTATTTCTCACTGAACAAACATGTTGCCATCTTTTTCCTGCTAAATGGATGAGACACAACCAAACACTGACCAAGTGTTGACCACTCATCCTCCATGCTCCCTTTGGTACTGCCACCGCTCATTATAATGCATTATAATGGATTCTCTAAATCCAGGAATCATTCCAGAAAATGATTGTGGTTCTCTGTTTTATGAAAGGGATAGTTCACCCAAAAATGAAAATTTAATCATTATCTACTCACCCTCATGCCAACTGAGGGCTGGGTTTAGTTTTTTTAGTGCTGGAGTTTCACAGGAAAACAGCGTTGCACAATCTCCCAGACAATTTAAGTGAAGGGTGACCAGTTGTGAAACATGAGGCTGAGTACAGTAAGTCACTTTTTTCACCTGACTTACAGTGATCTGCCATACTTGTGTTTATTCTTTAATGTCCAGAGATTTTTATTGAAACCTTTTTCTTCGCCGTCCTGCTGCTTTATAACTTGGCTCTGTTTATTCCAGGTTTCTGAACTCAACTCAACCAGCCTGAGTGTATTTCTAACTCATATTTATCTTCAGTCAATTTATGCCGTGATTTAACCTAGTTTTCTATTCCCCAGTTAGCTCTACTGTTCCTCACAATTAGCGTCCAACACTAACTGGCTCTTAGTTAGCAATTAGTGTCCTCTCCCACAATAAAACACTTCAGTAATAACTGCAGGTCTCTTTCCTCTCTCCCATCTGAAAAATACATAAACACATCAAAGCAATTCAATTAGATGCCCACAAAACACAAAACAGAGATTAAAATATTAAGCAAATGAGGATGCAATGAGCAACTGAGCTCAGATGAGTTAATTATAAAAAATCTGGATTTGCATAAAGATCTGCCAGGAGAGGGCGCTGAGTATGTAATGTAAGCATAGCGGTAAGGTTTAATTGTACAAAAGTAGGTAAACAGTGATTTAAAAAAACACTATAGAACAAACATTAGGCACACATGTAACTGTCAAAACAAATCTTCAGTTGTCTTTCTATTGTGATTATGGGCTGAAACTCAGGTTTTTTTTAACACACTGGTATTGGATTGGTCAGTATTGGCCAATGAGCAATTTTCAGGTACCAGAATCTGTATCAGGTAGGAAAAAGGGGTACTGGAACATCACTACTGACATGTACTGAACATGCTAGTGCACATTCAATGGCATCACGTTGACGAAAACAAATGTCTCCAGTCTTCGTCTTTCCTGCATTTGTGGTTCTATTGCTAGACTTCTTTGAACCTCAGCAACACCAACTGACATTCAGCAGAATAATGTAAAACCATCAGCAGCAGTTTTTTATTGCATCGCTTCCATCAGTCTACATGTGCATGTCAATATGAGGAGACATAACACAGGAAAACCTGGACCTTCATCGACTGATGCTAATTTGTACTTTTGAAAGATGCTGTGTACAACAACTCTTTAAAATACAAAGTGGACTGAATATGCAATACCCTATAAGTCACAAATCAAGATTAAAAATTTTTCTTTATATAGTATATCCTTGAAGTATAAGGTTCACTGCAGCAGCGTTGGGAACAGTTGGATCTGGGCTAGTACAAACTAGCTGGGACAGGTGAGAAAGGAAAACAGCAATTCAATGGTTTCATAGAGTAGACACTTCCAAATTTACAATGCACTGTTCATATATCCCAAAGGCCATAGTCCTTTATGTGTGCAGCACTCATTATCAGATCTCACTCAGGCAGAGAGGGGAAGGATTTAACATGAAAAAGAAAATTCATGGGTTATAACAGAGTTTAAAGGCTGGTTAACTAAGAGGAAAATGCCAACAGATTCACAGCCTAGAGGCAGAAAACTCAAATCAAGAGCCACCATCTTTTTATCCTCCAGTGCAAAACTCACACACTGAAGCAGTTGGCAGTTGCATAGCAATTAGAGCTAGGATAAATCAATACCTCCCAGGATATGACACAGTGAAAAGCCTTCCTTTTACACAAGCAATGAAGTATTAAAGTTGGTAAAAAATATATTTATAAAGTGATGAGGGATGGGAAAGAGACAGGAACTCAGGCTTTATTATCTAGTAAAAGAACGCTGTTTATAAAGCAAGTGAGGAAAGAAATATGTGCAGACAACATGTTTGATGCAACAGTCCTGTGTCAGAGCGCTAATTACTGTTGGCTTTTTAAAATAATTTTAATCATGACGACGGTCTTCATAAACTGTAAGCCTCATCTTAAAGCAAGGGTAGGCAACACTGTTTTGGTATCACTGAGAAATAATTTCATAATATGCTTTCAGCATATTGTAGAACAGAACAACACTTCTGCACCTCCTCTTGGCTCTGTTTTCAGCCTCATCTAGAGACCGGCATCCCTATTGGCTGTTCCACTGTGCGTGCATGATCCTTCGGTGAGATCCTGAATCAATGACTTCAGTTTCAGACTTTAGTTGTGTTCATTCCTGTCTAATGCAGGGCTTTTGCCTGGAGGCCGAGAGGACCGGGCAGGGCTGAGACACAGATCTGACAGACAGCTGCTTTGCAGGAGAGGGTCGGCGGCAGGCTGGAGCTTCTGGAGGAGGAAATACTGGAGTCGCTCTGATGCTGACTCACCCTTGCTGGCAGGAGGGGAGCTCAGACTGTACGCTTCAAAGTTTTGTGGACCTGTGGACTAGCCACACAAGAGCTCAGCATTGTTTTTTGAACTTTTGGGAATAAAAAGTTTAGAACTATTTTTTGTTATAGAGCGTTAGTTGAGAAAAAAATTATACCAAGGATAATTTTGTTCAGGTATAAAAACTTGTCACAGTCAGCAATAAACAAATCGGAGTCGGAGATGCAACAACTTCAAACTTGCACAATGAATGGTAAGTCTAAGCTAATATTAACATAGTTAAACTATAGAAAATAATGCATAGCTAATGTTAGCTTAAGAGCTAAGTAACTTTGTAAATCAACAAGACTGAAATTTCACCATTACATGTAATGACATGTTAAGGTCTCAAAATAGTTTAGAACTTGGGACTTGCAAAGATTTGAAACTTGTTACTTGCAAGACAATGACTTGGTCCCACTTCTGGAAGCAAGTTTGCTCTTTGATGAAATATTTTTCCTTTGTTGATCATGTGACCCTCCATCCTTCAAAATATAATATTGTGGGACAGCAATAAGAGTTTTGTTGCCCTTTATTTGAGTTGGAAGCCAGCAGCTGCTTTGATATCTGACCTGCAGCCTTTGATGTCAAATAGCTTTTTAACACACTGTCCAAACACACACAGACAGGGCCATGTGCACACTCTTAATACAGGCTTAATTAAAAAGAAAAAAGAAAAAAACAATGGAAAAATTTATAGTAAACAAAGGAACAAAAGCTAATTTGGTTTATAACATCCAGTGTAGAAGCTGTTGCTGTACACTGACCCTCTTACCACATTTGAATTCATTCAAACTGAAGAATACATATTGTTTATTTGTTTCCCCGCTCTTTCCTAATTTGCTGCATGTCACATTTCATAGTTTGGTCAAATGCTAATTAACTTTATATATTATCATAATTCTCATAATTAGTTTTCCTTGATTGTGCTGATTTGTTTGGTTTAATTGGTCTGATATTAATGATAGTGTTGTGTGAATTCAAAGGTTTTAATTCAGGTAACAAGACGGCGATTCTTTCTGAACACTCACTGAAATCACTACAGGCAGGTAGAGGAAAAATTTTAACCTATTGAAGGGCTTGTGATGGAAAACATGTTTACCTACAAGAGTACAAGTTTAGTATAACAGCATATCAATTAGCGGCAGCATATCAATGCATCTAAATATATTTTACAGAGTTATGATGCAGTGACTTGAAGGTACTTTCACTGCAAAGCCAGTCGTCTCTTGCCAAAACAAGCTTTTTGCTCAAGCTTTAACACATCAGATATGTCTCCAATAACAACTGTTCAGACTAATTTGCAATAACATTTAGGTTCCCTGGCAACAGTAACTACCAGTGCAGAAACAGTTCAATATTGATGCAGTTCCATATGAACATAACATATGTGTTCACTTATGCGTAGTCTTAATTAATGTGCACAACCATCACTCCAAATGGTTGCAGGATACACAAGGCAGTTACGACGCGTAGGGGTGCATATTTGAACATGTATTTAAAAGCAAGTATATCTCTGGCCTTAAGACAGTAGCTTTTTGTTATGATAGGACGTCATTCGTATGTTACGCACTGCTGTAGTGTGACTCTCTTTCATTTGTTTCTGTTGTGAGTTGTGCCACTATGGGTCTCCGTCACTGTAAAACAACAACAAAAGATGTCATTTGATGACGTTGTGGAATAGTGCAGAATCATGGAAAGACTCTTTTAAAATTCCTCACTTTTAAACAACCACCATAGCTTATCTGACATGACTCAGGCAGGAATCATGTTCATGGACAATATGATATTAAAATTTTATTGATGTTACATTTAGTCACGTTCACCGACTTCCTCCCTTCGTCACTCTCTGATGTATCTGATGGATCCTGTGTTTTCCAAGTTAAAGTGTCTAGCAACTAGCTTGCAACGGCTAGCAGGAAGACGTACGTGACTTATATATTACATATGTGTGGCATTTTAGTCATTTCAGTTCATTCGTAGTCTGCTTCTAGTAATACTTGGGGGAAAAAAAACTCTGAAAACTGGCTGAAAGCTACTTTTGCTCCCTCATTTAGAAATTCTGTATCTGCACCCTGTGCACCGTCCACTATGCCGTATGCACTGGGTTGGCTGGAATTAGTGCTCGGCCTTACATGTTTGAGCCTCAGTCAGACCCAGACTCAGATGGGGAGTCCGTTGTGCACAGAAATCAGCAGCTAGCAGATGTATCAGAATGGTAAGTGTAATACCTTTTATTTGTTTATGTTGTTTATTAACTTTTTAGCTTGTTTGTAAGTCTCAGTAACCACTTTGCGCTGGAGGGTTCAGGTTTCTTTGCCTGCATTTCAGTGATTTGCTTTTGAATTAGTTGCGTATCAGATGTAGCTTGCCTGGGTATGTTTGAATCTCAGATTTTTTGGGAAGTGTACAGACATCTCCCTGTTCAGTAGAGGAGCGTGAAAACAACTCTCTGTGACCAACTTTGCACAGACACAAGTCATTATAGTTAAGTTGATATATTTTAGGTGACATAAACTCAAGAAAAAAATATTTTTTAGTGTAGTGGGTCGTAAAAAATTAGATTTCAAAGCTAAATCTTTCAAGTTTGAGTTGCGTTGTGGCGCTGCTTCTTCTAGTTGAGTGAAGGACCGGAACACTTGTTCAGCCTCTGCAAACAGTTTTTATACACGGATGAGGTGTCTGCAAAGGTCTGAAAATAATGATCACCCTCTCAATATAGGCCACATTAGCATCACATTAACCTTTGGGAAGTGTGTGTATTTGTGTGTGTGTGTGTGGGAGTGTGAGCCAGGGTTAGAGGAGAAAAGGGTCAAATTCTTTCTCTCCTCCCTCTCTTTCTCTTTTATTCCCCTTTCCTCTCACCCTCTCCATCTTCATCTGTCTATCGTCTAGCATTAATCTGTCTCCTATGACAATAAAACCATGTGACAAAGAAGCACCTCCTCCTTCTGTCTTTTTTCTTCTCTTTTCTTTCATTCTTCCGTATGGCAAACAATTACCAGCATATATAAAATACAATTAATTTCAATCAAAAAACTTTACTCTTGAAAGAGTGATTTGTCTATACATAAGGAGGAGGGAGAGGAGGCTCTGGAAGAGATGAACTCTTCCCTTATGTGGGCATTATTGTATATACTGTATCAGAACAGAACAACCAAAACGTCACACAACCACCACCACAATATGCAGCTAGTAACTAACCACTAGTGTGGGAATTCACAATACATGTACATGCAAACAGACAAAATGGCTCCAATCACAAATCACCAAGAAACACAGAGCAAAACATAAATGTAATCATCCACTTCAGAAAAACCCATTTGATCAGAAACAGACATAAAGTATGCATCCCTCCTCACTTCAATCATGATGAAACCAGGGAGCATAAATACAGATTTTTTTTTTTTGCCTCAGGACCAGAAAACAGGTGAATAACAAGGTAACACAATAATATCACAATTCTGTTGGCAGCTTTTTGTACGTAGCTTTGTTAGTATGCTTAGCATACGATCAAACAGCAGACAGTTGGTATTCCAATTTGTGGTGCCTTAGTGCTTTTTTATGTGTTGTGCTATGAGCTGAAAACAAATGAATCCTTCAGTGTCGCACAAATACAAACAATACACACAAAGCATGAAATACAAAATGTGAACAGGGAGAATTTTCAAAGAAAAAGAACGAGTTGTGGCTGCACTCATGACAGACAGGTGTTGCCGATCAGAGCAGAGGGATGAAAGTTTGGCAGGGAAGTTGTATAGTGGCAGTAAATGTACAGTTTGCCTGCAAAGACTCTGCAAAAAAGTTTTAAAAGTTCCTGTGTCTTGCTTACCAACTGCTGGGTGAAGTGAAGGGAGAGTCTGTGAAATTACAAACCAGAGCAGAGTGAGCTAATCTCTGGCTGTGGAGGACACTTTGCTCCTCCCTGGTTACAAAACATGGATAAAATGTGTTTTCAGTGCCTTTTTACTGGACACCAGCCTCATATTTATGTGTGTCTTGTCAAAGAAGCAGACTTTAAGTCTAAATAAAGGCTTTAACTCGCATTTGCACTAAACAGTCAAAGCTAAGACATGAGTCACATGAAGCTGGTACAGACATCTGCACTGATAAAACTGAAAGTGTCTCTGTTGTGTGAGACATACGAGTGAACAACGTGCCTGACTCACTTGCGGTCAAGACAGAGGGTAATTAATGCTGAGAAAAAGTTGTGTGGAAATCACAAAATATTTTTAAACTTTCTTTAGTGGAAGCAGTTTCTGAGCTTCAAAATTATTATTAACACTGGATCAAATGACTCTGTTTGAACCCTTTCAGCTCAAACTGCAAACAAGCTGATAAACCAACTTTAAATCTGATTTATAGTTGTATGGTATGATCACTCTTCAATTACACTTTATTTACAAAAATAAAGATGGACAAGTCTCCACATTCTCCCACTTAACAAAAATGCAAAAACTGAAAAACAGACTTAAGTTAAACCCATACATTCACAGACACATACACAGCCAGCAGGAGATGTTGGTGTGTTTCTAATAGTGTGATGAACTGTCCTTGTGTGTCTGATTGACAGCTTCCTCGCTGTCAGTAAATATGGGATTTATGGAGCACAGTAACTGGCCTGAGGCACTGCAGTATACCGTATGTATTTATATATATGTGTGTGTGTGTGTGTGTGTTACACTCCGCACACTATTTGGCTATCTATATTATGGACTGCTTTGGACTGACTGGATTACAGTGCAACCGGCTACAGACGATTAGAGAGCAGGGAGAGGAAGAGTCTGGCATTTGAGGAAAATTTTGAAGGAACATGCTGGCAAATTTGGGAAACATCAACGTTCATTTTGTCTGTTTTGTTTTTTTTAAAGTTTTAGTCCTGTGTTAAATTTCCTTGTTAGTTTCAATCATATCATCAATCATCATTTAGTCAAACTCATCCAAGTTTTTGTGGAATAAATACTTGTGTTTTCTTTGACTAAAGTCAAAAGATGCATTGTAGTCTAGTTTTAATCAGTGAAAACCTTTGTCATTTTAGTCTTTTGTTGTCACCAGATTATACTGGTCTGGGTCTAGTTAAATCCAGTATTTTTTCATCATTCTAGTCAAACTCATTTCACACAAGATCACATGCTGACATAGTCAGAGTTAATGTTTAATGACGTTAGAGCCATCACAGTTTTTGTTAATGAAATTAATACTATTCGGTATAGAATGTATGAATGTATAATAGAATGTATGTATTCAGCCTATCTTAGCATAAATAATGGAGGCAAGCAGAAAAAAAAACTCCTCCCAACTATCTAGTACTAGATTTGATGATGTGGTCTCACGATTTTGAACGATGTAGCAGTGCACCACACCGCTTTAAGAATGGTGTAAATTTGAATAATCTTGCCAAACCTGTCATTAATCCTCCTCAGGGCGCTGACATGATTGCATAACAGTTTTACTTATACATTACTCAAATACTTAATGTTTAAAGGCGATCCAGCTTTCCAGCTGAAGACATGTAAAGTCAGTCTTATTTGTAATCTTTTGCCTTGCAAAATCCTAATCTAAATGTAATATTTCCAATACTTTAGAGTAGCATTAATGTAGCTTGTGAGTTGCCTTTTTTTCTGTAAAGGCCCCTTTTTTTTTACGTAATTCAGTATATACTGAGTCTGCACTGGGGTGGCGGTGTTTGAAAGTGGATTTCATGGTTTATGAAAAAGGACTCAGAGAGGATTACGAGGGAAAAGAAGGACTACAATAAAGATGGAGTCATTTCTTGTTTTGTGTAAGCTTACTTTAGTTAACATGGGAATTTTAGATATTGCTCATTTGCTTGTCTGTGGTTAAACAAACGTGAAACAATATTGCAATATAATTGTGCTTAAATCATAACAAATCTCTTCATATTATGACATAATTAATGACATGTGTTGCCTCGGTACATTGATCTGTCTTTCTTGTCTATCACCTACAAGCACAGAGAAGCTAACTGCAAAGCTCAACTGCAGCGAGGTCCATTTTTGGGCTCTAAGTAGAATTTAATTTACTGTGTGTGTGTGTGTGTGTGTGTGTGTGTGTGTGTGTGTGTGTGTGTGTGTGTGTGTGTGTGTGTGTGCGCGTGCGTGCGTGTGTGTCTCCATCGTCCCTCTTCTCTCCTCCCTCCCAGTTTTAAGCCCAGTGCTGAGCCACTAATGGAGGACAAGCCTGTTAGAGCAACATGCCACGCTTTACTAGCAGCACACCAGGGACACACAGAGACGGAAAAACTCACACACCCAAACACACAGAGACAGACAAAGACTCACACATGTATTCATGCAAAAAGATAACACACAGAAGTGCACTAGAATCAGAACACATACACACAGATGAATACTAGGGGAAACAACAAGCATTCAGTTCCATAATAGGCAAACGCGAAACACACCCTTACACACATCCCAGTAGGGTACACCACCATAGCAACAGCCTGCAAACAGCTAATCTATTCAGTGATGCAGCAGTCGTCTCTCAGCGTGAGCAGAGCCTCCAATTATACCTTCATTTGTTTGTCAGTTGTTTTGAAGTCAACATGAAAACCAGCAGAACGGCAGCTTTACAGTTTAAATTCTGTGTAAAGAAAATCCAGAGATTTTCCTCTAAACACATTAAACATGAAATAGAAAGTAAGTGCTGAAAACATGTAGTACTGAATTGTTTAGTTAGACCATTAAACTGTTTCTGTGTTGAGGATTTTGGGGGGTCGACCTGAAATATGAATCAATCATGAATTGGGGCAACGGCTACCTGACAATTTTATCTCATCTCAATACTTAATTCACGGTTCTGATTATGTGGCTGGTCACATTAATATCCCATCTCTTTCGCTCATAGCTAGAAACCCCAATTTGACAAATAAGACTAAAGTATAGGTCACGACCATGGTATCTGCACCTGTCCGAATATGTGTCTTTTTTGGAGCATCATCAGGGGACATAGTATGTGCATCTTCATGCACACCCTCTGCTTCATGTATGTGCAGCAGCGCAGCGTGTAAAGGGCTGAGTGGAGGTGAATATAGATCAATGCGTATGGTGATAATAAAAAAAACTCTTTCCATCAGTCACATCGCTGACAGATGGAGTCTGATTTTCCATCAGGTCTTTACTTTCATAACATTAGACCAATGCTATTTTAGCAATAGTTCTGTGTCTCACCTCATGGTCACATAGTTTAGTAATCAATGCACTGTGATGTGTTTCAAGGATAAAAGATTAGCTCTGTAATCAGATGTGTCCTTCATAAAAAAAAAAGCAGAGTATGGAGTTATAAACAACTAGCCTGATGTGTTTGGAGCTCTGAAGGGTTATACTGTAGCAGCCTGGTGTTGTTGTCAGGTGATTCAATGAAAGTAAAGATGGACAGCAGTCATGCATAACAACACTGCCCTCTGGCACAGCACTTCTCAGAGGCAGCAGATTCAGTCACAGTCAGGAACAAGGTTGATTCTCAGGTAGATCTTCTGGCTTCGGTGACTCACACATGAATGTCTGTACAAGTCCAAAGCTGCTAGACAGAACATCAGTGTTTCAGGTCATAGTGGTATCTGACCTGTGAGACAGCAGAAATGCCCTCAGCATTTCAAAGCAGAGAAAAGCTTGTCTTACAGTGCAATTCAGAAACACTGTTTTGGGTTGACAACCAAAGTTCAACACCTATCTCTCACTTGTCTACTGGGACAGTCCAAAATTACAGTGTGTCTCTCCCAAAACTTAAAACAAATAATCTAAGCCTCTTAAAGTTGTGATTATCAGATGATAAGAGTGCTATTTGCTTCTGCATTTGTACACTGTTGCCTCTAAAAACAGGCAGCTGTGGGAGGGACTTGTTTCAGAAGCCAGTAGCACTAAATGAGCATTAATGAAAGCATTTTCTCCATAAAACAGGATGTGGTTTCATCCAAGTCATTGAATAAAGTCATGAAATCTGCCATCATTATGACTGTAAACTGCATATGTGCAGTGTGTTAAAGGATACCTGGACACATCGCAAAAATAACTAAGGAGGATGGGGCTTAGCAGAAGGTCAGCTGACCCTACCTGAGTCGCGCCCATTTTAGCATAGACATGCTTATGTGCTTTCTCGTCGACGATGAAATGAAAACCAAATTTGGAGGATGGTTAAAAGATGTTGCTGGGGGCCTGTATAAGCAACATATATTCACATCTTAAGTTAGTTAATGTTAACAAACTAGCTGGCTAATCTATATCAATAATTAGCTTAGAGTTATGCTTAAAATGTAATCCTGTAAGTCGCTTTCACAGGAAAAGGAAAAGGTTGATTGAAGTGCAAGGTTTGCTAAACTGTCACCTAACTATACATTTTTTGCAATATTTTTGATAGTAGACATGTTCATCAGTCTCTTTCTACTTTTAAATAGAGGGCCGCCATCTTTGGTTTGCAGTTTTAAGTGATTATCTTTAGATTGTACTTCAAGCCTGATTTTTCTTATGCGTTGTATGTGTATACAGTCTGGTCGGAATATGACTGAATTTCATGTAGATACAATCATTCGGTACCATAAACAGATAGAGATGGATGATGTCTGCCTTCTGTAAGAAATATGACAGCTCCAAGGAACAAATTGTTGGCTGTTTTTGAAAGCAGGAACAGAAATGTACTTCTGTTTTTTCACAAGCTTGGCCAAAACGTATGTCTGTATATGTATATCACTGGTTTGGACCTCAGGGTTACACCACTTACCACTCCGATGTAGGAACTAGATGATGAAAGAGAATAGAGACAGAGCTGAGAAGGAGAGAAGGAGCAGGATGTGAGGAAGGAGGGAGGGTTTCTGAGACACAGCAGTGTGTTAACGGGAGCCAAGCATGGCAAATTGGACTGAATTTTCCGCCTGTGCGATTTCAATACACAAACGCGGGCGTACATAACCATGCTTAATAAGTGCCGGGCTAATGCATTGTATAATCTCTTCTAAATTAATATGTTAGACACAATTGCCTGGTAATTAATTCCTGTCACAGCATATCCAAATGAGAAGATTTATTCAGTTCTGTCAATCATAAAACCCTGGAGCCTGAGGCAGATTATTGCCCAGCGTGTCGTGGCTGTGTAAGAATGATGATGTGGTTATGTGTGGTAGTATATGTCTGGTATGTATAAACATCCATTACCCAGACCTTTAAAGAGCCAGTGACGAGGGCTGGTCATCAAACGAAGGTCATTGTGATGACGGGATGAAGGGAAAGGCAGCAGCAGCCTTTTGTTTTACGGCTTCATAAAGAACATAATGTCTCCACGGTCTCTTCAGCCGTCCAACATCCACCCACCATTCAGTTTCATGGCTTTTCCTTTCCCACACTTGCCTTTCTCCCTCATTGTTTCTTAGGATTCCCTTTAGGTGAAACTGTAGCTACATTACAACCCACACAAAGGCTTGCATGAAGACCCACCACATTTTTTTTATTTCTGCAATTGAAGTCTTAAATGACTTGCGCCCTCCAGCAGCAGTAAGTGTAAAATTGTGAATAATGACTGTGAATAAATGGAGTTTACACATCCATTGATGAATTTTGTGGGATTTGAGAAGCTTACCTTGATTTGTGCAGTTGTTGAATATGTTATGTGCAAATTTCCTCAAATACTATTGTTAACTTGGCTCCTTGCTGTCCATCTTTAATTAAATATGTCTTCCTCATACATCCTGCTTATAGGATAACCATGCAGATGATACACAAATTTACATAACCATATTACCAGCAGACTATAATCCCATCTAAGTGCTGAGTAAGTCCTTTGAACACATCAAGAATTGGATGTGGAAGAATTCTCCTAATTATACAACTAAGATAAAGATTGAAAATTTGTTTTTGGAGCTAAGAAAGTATGATTCAAAGGAACGAGTCAGAGCTCAGCTTCAAATAGTCATCTTAAAAACTACAAACCAAGCCAGGAATCTTGTTGTAGTCATGGATCAGAATTTCAGTGTTCACATTAAGATAATTACAAAGTCACCTGGAGAATATATCAAGAATTAAAGGACTTACTGTATGTCTCAGCAGGATTTTGTAAACTTGCAGGCATTTATCTTCAGTTGACTTGGACAGCAGCAGGTAATTCAGAAGGCTGCTGCTCGTGTCCTCACTAAGACCAAAAAAATCCATCACTCCAGTTCTAAGGTCTTTTGCTGGCTTACTGTCTGTCAAAGAATGAATATAAAAATTTTGAATTTCCCTGTTGTTATTGAAATGTGTTGTTCAAATAAACTTGCATTGCCTTAAGTGATACCTAATGATTATACGGTTTCATGTATTTAGTAACACAAAGAAGGCAATCATTCATGTAAACTATCAGTGACGCAGTAGACAAACACTTCATTGACCACTGACGACATCTGCAAAATTTTTTGACTTTTGATTACAAAATTGTTTCAGAATTGATAGCTGTGGGCAAGGCTAGAGGCTACAAACACGTGTGAGTCACTTAGTTAAAAAAAAAAAAAACAGATTGTTCACTTATTTCTACGTAATGCTCTTTAGGCCCTGTGGGGATCAAAGTACTTTTTTTGCAGCAGAAAATGCCAGGTGTGCTTCTGAAAACACTCAGCTGGAAGCGCTTAAGAGCATTTTACAGGTGCAGCGTTTTTAAGCTAAGACGCTCTGGTCGGTATGAAATGGAAAATCTGTGAAAGTAACTTACTTTATGTTTTGCAAGTTAGATATCAACAAATACTTAATGTAAAAATGCCGACACAAGGTAGAGTAGCCTACTCTCTCTGGTCCTTGCTCTGGATGAGGGGAAGGCCGCAGCATGTAAGGAGAGAGGATGGATGCTCCAGTCTGAGTGAGTTCATGAGATTTTGTGGGTGAGAAACATCATTTTGTTCAAAAGCTGAAGTTGGACAGAGCCCTTTTCAATTAGTACAAGCAGGGCTGGATAAATGTGACAGTGATGAACAGACCGTTTCACCCAAAGTCAAACAACAGAGTGTAAGTATGCGGCGCTCCCACTGGAAACAATTCAAAACATACACTGGCCTCAGGAAAAAAAAAGCTTTGATGGACACGACCCCCAGAAAAGAGAGAATATAAGCGGTCCCCAACCTGTGGATCACGCCAAGGCATTTTGACAAGGGTATGCAAGAACAGTATATAAGAATGACTAATCAATTAATTTAAAAAAAATAGTCAACCGGTGAATTGATAATGGACACAACTGTTGCAGACCTGTTTAATTGTAACTAAGCCAGACAACACAAACAGAAGGAAACAGACAACTGTTCCCCAATTGCTGCTCCTGCTGTGACTATTACACACATACGAACAGACAAGAACTTGTCCAACACTGACACACACACACACACACACACACATGCAAGTACAGTTTGTGCCCACACAGAGCCAAAAGATATTTCACTTTTCAACTATTTGCTCATGCTTGGTGCTGATTTGAAAACATGTCACACACACACAAACACACACAAAGACACACACAGGCCTGCAGGCATGTGGTTTTTCTTTATTAAAAACCAGAAAGCGCAATTAGCAGCAGAATACGCTTAACCCTGTAGCACTCCCTCAGCTCGAGGATATATTGCTTCTTCCTCTCCATTATTAAAAATATCACAGACATGCGAGGAGGAGGGGAGCAGACAGGAAATATCACAGCCACATGTTTAGCAAGTGTAGGCTGGGAAATGTGTTGTATTTAGTGGTAGGAAGGCAGGTGTTACTTTGTGTGTGTGAGAATGGGAGACTAAAGGCATCTTTTGTCTATAAGCTGTGTGTGAGCATTTGGGATGTTGTGGAGGCGATGTGAACTATTACAGCATCCCTCTCTGACTGACTCTATTAGCATATTGCAACTTCACCTCTGACTATGAAGGTAGAAGCAAAACTAACAATGAACAAAGATGCTTCAGTCTTGAGTCTTGATTATAAATATTTCTAAATGTGCAAGACTGCATAGAGCGCCAACATTTCAGTCCAAGTTGGACTTCCTCAGTGCAAACTTACAATTGCCATATAAATGTTACTGTACACGTATACTTAACAAAAATCTAATTTTGCTTTTGCTCCCATTCTTCATGAGTTTGAGTTATAGACCTCAGCCGTGTTCTTTGCACACAAAATGTTTATCTCTCTCAAATTTTGTTTACGTCTTTTTTTAGTCAAACTCAAGAAAAACAAAAGTGTTTCTATTTATGTATTTTTTTAGTACGTATCAGTATGTATATGAGAATGTGTCTGTGCTATGGAATTGTATTGTTCTGATTTGTTTTCAATAACTTGACCTGCTAGCAACTGGCTTCATGTGTGTTTAATCAAGCAATACATCACTGGCTCGGCACACTTGTAGCGTAACCTTAAAGTAGCTGACTCATCATACGTGCTTCATTTTGTACCACGGAAAGTCAAAGATGGACTGAAACGGTCGCACTTTATTACTCCTGCACATTTTGTACTGTGTGTACAGCCATGGGTTTAATAGAAATATTTGAAATTAAGCCTCAGGTCTGAACCTTCTTTGTTCTCTGTGTCTGAGTCTTTCCTTGCTGCCATGTAACTTAGTCCCTGACTTTACAGAAGAAGAAAATCAAAGGACAGTTTTTTAAATTAATAGATCATATATTGTAAGACTCACAGTTGATTTTTTTTTTTACAAAAATAAAACCAAAACAACTGTAATATTTCAGATTAATCTTGTGCCAAATTTGTCAATAGATAATTATATGCCGTGTTAGTGTTTTAATGAACTGTCGGATGGGCCAAAGACAATTTTCCACTGATTTCTAAAGTTGTTCCTCTTCCACTCTACTGCTGTCATACTGCTGTATTATAGCCAGCGGTGTCTATATAAATCAGACTTTGTGTTCTAGTGACAAAATAACAAAATGTTTTATTGACCTACACAGTGAAGTCTGGCCCCAATTCAACCAGTATGTGAAGGTGAAAACAAACTTTTGCCCTTGTCAGAGAGCATGAAGGCACAGGGATGTAATTTACTATTATAACAGGTCGACTGAGCACTATTTCTATTGTTTTCTATTGCTGTTACTGTGCTGTATGCAAAGTTGTTCCTGTGTTATTTCCAGGCCTTTGGGTCCACCATGTTGTTCATGGATCACAGCTTGTGGTTTCACCTCTGTTTCTTTCAG